>NC_034201.2:31793229-32115174 GCF_002021735.2 Oncorhynchus kisutch | reverse complement strand
AAACCAGTAATACAGAGACTGCTGTCAGCCCCAATCACTCACACACACACACACACACACACACACACACACACACACACACACACACACACACACACACACACACACACACACACACACACACACACACACACACACACACACACACACACACACACCTATGTGAAGACCTGGTGCTCAGCCACCAGCAGCCCAGCACAACAACCCCCTATTACCCTTGCACCCAGGAGATATACTGTACCAGCTGGCACCAACCCAGGAGCCCTACAGACTCTTCTAGAAACACTGGAACATGGCTACATGTCAGAGCCTCTGTCCCTGGTCATTTCCATGTAAAAGGATCCATGAGCACCAACATGTGAATTTTACAGGAGCATATCAAATTTGGTGTCAAATGAAAGCTGTGTCTATTTTTTAAGAAATGAAGGCATAGTTACGTTTTTCTATGCCTTCATTAATTAGGAATAGGCAAATGCTTTATCTCGTCACACAGATGGAAAAAGGGGCGTGAAAAAACATGTATAGAAAATGTCTTAAAAGGTATTAGAAATACATCAAACATAAAAATGTGTTGTGCCAATATTAATTAATATCAACATTTATATTTAGTTTTATAAATGTTAACAGAGCGACCGAAAAATGACTTCAATTGAATTGACCTCAATGGGAAATCATAGTAGTCACAAACCACAGTTGCAGTAGAGCACAGTACAGCACAGTACAGCACAGTACAGTAGAGCATAGTAGAGTACAGTACAGTAAAGAAAAATAGAGTTGAATATAGTTCCCTACAGTAGAGGACAGTGGAGCACACGAGTAGAGTACAGTATAGTCTAATCTACTCTACTGTAATGTACTGAACTATAGCATATTATACTACACTCTACTTTTTGCTTTTTGCTTTTAGAAGCAGGTGTAAACTGTACTGTGCTCTACTGTGTTGTACTGTGATGTCCAAACTTGTGAAACATAGACATCTATCATTGGTACAGATTTGGTCCGGTCTGGACCAACCAAATCTGCTCTTGTTTGGGGGCGGGGCTCATTGGAATAATAGCCAATATGTAGAATAATACCCAAACATGCAAAGGAGGATATTAAATGTTTCTACCTTTATTTAGGATACATCACCATGAAGAGAGTGATATTGATAATTATGCATCTCTGTATAGTACAGATCAAGGACCCATGGTATCATTATGTTACAGTCATTCTTTTTGATTGATAGATTTTTAAACAACTCAAGGTGTCATATCTTAGCTGGCCTGGCACCCCATTATTTCTGCAGACATCTTTGAATCTTAATTCTGAGTTAATATTTAACAGTTTTTGGAAAACGTCATTAAATTTAAAAAACTGAGGGAGATTTTACAGTCATTCTGTTACCAAACTTTCCATCTGCACTATTCCTCAAGTGAATGTGTTGAAGTCAAATTTCCAGTGTCAATTGTTCAAAGTAGACTTCTTCATATAGACAATACAAGTATGTGGACACCCCTTCAAATGAGTGGATTCGTCAATTTTAGCCACACCCGTTGCTGACAGGTGTATAAAATAGTAATGTAATTTCCATAGACAAACATTGGCAGTAGAATGGCCTTACTGAAGAGCTCAGTGACTTTCAACGTGGCACCATCATAGTATGCCACCTTTACAACAACTCAGTTCCTCAATTTTCTGCTCTGCTAGAGCTGCCCCTGGGGTGGCAGGTATCCTAGTGGTTAGAGTAGTAACCGAAAGGTTGCAAGATCAAATCCCCGAGCTGACAAACTAAAAATCTGTTGTTCTGCCCCTGAACAAGGCAGTTAACCTGCTGTCATTGAAAATAATAATAGTTTCTTAACTGACTTGCCTAGTTAAATATAACAAACTGTAAATGCTGTTATTGTGAAGTGGAAACTTCTAGGAGCAACAATGGCTCAGCTGTGAAGTGGTAGAGGGAGAGAGAGAGGATAAGCTCACAGAATGGGACCACAGGGTGCTGAAAAAAAGTAATATAAATTATCTGTCCTCAGTTGCAACACTCACTACTGAGTTCTGAACTGCATCTGGAAGCAACGTCAGCACAATACCTGTTTGTCAGGAGCTTCATGAAATGGGTTTCCATGGCTAAGCAGCCACACACAAGACTAAGATCATCATGCGCAATGCCAAGTGTTGGCCGGAGTGGTGTAAAGCTTGCCGCCATTGGACTCTGGAGCAGTGGAACACCTTCTCTGGAGAACACTACCTGCCCGAATGCATAGGCCCAACTGTAAACTTTGGTGGAGGAGGAATAATAGTCTGCGGCTGTTTTTCATGGTTTGGGCCAGTGTAACAGTTTTGCTTCCGTCCCTCTCCTCGCCCCTACCTTTGCTCGAACCAGGGACCCTCTGCACACATCAACAACTGACACCCTTAAAGCATCATTACCTATCACTCCACAAAAGCCACGGCCCTTGCAGAGCAAGGGAAAAAACTACTTCAAGGTCTCAGAGCGAGTGACGTCAGCGATTGAAATGCTATTAGCGCGCACCCCGCTAACTAGCTAGCCATGTCACACCGGTTACACGAGACCCCTTAAGTTCCAGTGAAGGGAAATCTTGACACTACAGCATACAATGGTAATCTAGACAATTCCGTGCTTCTAACTTTGTGGCAACAGTTTGGGGAAGGCCCTTTCCTGTTTCAGCATGACAATGCCCCTGTGCACACAGCGAGGTGCCTACAGAAATGGTTTGTCTCGAGATCGGTGTGGAAGAACTTGATTGGCCTGAACTCAACCCCATTGAACACCATTGGGATGAATTGGAACGTCGACTGTGAGCCAGGCCTAATTTCCCAACATCAGTGCCCAACCCCCCTAATGCTCTTGTGGCTGAATGGAAACCAGTCCCCGCTGCAATGCTCCAACATTAAGTGGAAAGCCTTCCCAGAAGAGTGGAGGCTGTTATAGCAATATTAAGGTCCATGATTTTGGAATGGAATGAGATGTTCGATGAGCAGATGTCTGCGTACTTTTGTTCATGTAGTGTAGATGTGTGGTTTGAAATCAATGTTATTTGCTTGGCATAAACATTTTAAAGTGAAAAAGTGAGTCTCAGCGTCACTCTATTACTGTGGAATTGCCCCTACACCCCCCTACATTTGAACCCCAGTTACCCCACGCATGTTAATGTGTGTCAATCATTTTGGAGTAATTTTTATTGTAAATAAGAATAGAATGTGTTTCTGAACACTTCTACGTTAATGTGGATGCTACCATGATTAGGGATAATCATGAATGAATCGTGAATAATGATGAGTGAGAAAGATACAGATGCACAATAACAATAACAACTATTCACGATTTATTCATGATATGTAATCATGGTAGTATCCACAATAATGTAGACGTTCCCCCGAAACATATTAGATTCTTATTTACAATAAAAGTTACTCCAAAATGACACAATAAATTATTGACCATTATTTTATATTGGGCACAACATAATCCGAAACGTAACCAAAACAAACTGCAAATGATTCCAACAAGTTTGTAGAGTCACAAGCTTGATGTAGAAGTTGCGTACTAGGAATATGGGACCACATTTTGACTAAATTCAACACGCTATAAGTGAATTTGTCCAAATACTTGGCGGGAATAGATACATAAAGTGTTTTAATTTTTCAACAGTGAAACAGATATGTATGATAAAAAGTGACATTGTGTGTGTGTGTGTGTGTGTGTGTGTGTGTGTGTGTGTGTGTGTGTGTGTGTGTGTGTGTGTGTGTGTGTGTGTGTGTGTGTGTGTGTGTGTGTGTGTGTGTGTGTGTGTGTGTGTGTGTGTGTGCGTGTGTGTGTGTGTGCGTGTGTGTGTGTGTGTGCGTGTGTGTGTGTGATGAGTCAGAGGTTGCTGTCTGAGGTGACAATGTGGTTGACTGATTACTGTGGACTGTAAATCCTGCCAGAAGAACTGGGAGTTTGGCACAAGCTATTCCTGAACTGGGAAAATATACTACCACATGTGATATCACTGTCTGTACGTACAATATACCTACAAGACCCAATGACACACATGACACATTTTCTCAGCAGGAATTGTCCAATGTCCAACATCTTTTTCCAGCTTTATCCCAATCTCTCCTAAAGAGACATATACACACAGAGGGTTGTGTAGTAAAATATATATTTTATAGTAGATACAAGATACAAGAGCTTTCAATACTATTGATCATGAAATTATTGTTTCAAATTTGTCTCAGGTTTTAACAACTGCATCCAAGGTGAATGCATGAGATACTACTGAATAACCAAACAATGTGTAGATTAGATGTGACCTGTGAGGTATACTCTTTTTAACAAAGCCAGTGAGATAAAAAAGAAAAGAAAAAAGAAAGCCTGCTCAGAAGAGGACCCACAGCGGACATTATTACTATTATTTTATTTTAACTTTATTTAGCTAGGCAAGTCAGTTAAGTACAAATTCTTATTTACAATGATGACCTAGCAAAAGGCAAAAGTCCTCCTGAGGGGACAGGGATTAAAAAATATATATATATATATATAAAACAAAACACACATCAAGACAAGATAGACACAACAACACTACATAAAGACAGCTAAGACAACAACATAGCATGGCAGCAACACATATGACAACACAGCATGGTAGCAACACAGCATGGCAGCAGCACAACATGGTAGCAGCACAAAACATGGTAGAAACATTATTGGGCACAGACAACACCAGTAAGTCTCCACACAAGTGAAAAGTATTTGAGGACACTAAATCCAATAAATCAATATATAAACTGAACACACAAACAGATTACTTTTATATTCCAAGCCAAGAGACTAGTATGCATGCCGTTGTTTTGCTTATGGATGTTCATATTTATAGGCGCAGACAAGAACATCATGGATTTGTTAATAGAGTTGTTGCTGACACTTAGTGGTTGACGGTTACGCACTGCACTGCAGCGACTGAACTGCGAAGTGAAGTGATTGGTTGAAGACATCCACGCTGATTTGCTAGAAATCGTGACATTTTTTTCCTATTGGATAATTTTACTCGTAGTTCCTCCCACACCCGGATGTTGTGTTTTTTGGGCTGCTCGAATGGTGATGGGAGAATTTGGATTCTTGGCATAGGCTGGTGTTTTGCACAAGTTTAGGCAAATTCGGATTAAATTAGCTGTATTTCCTGCGTCACGAGGATGCTGCGAGAGGGGAAAGAAGCGTGTCCATTCGTGGAGGACAGTTTCAGCCGCTTTCTGTCCCAGAGTAACATGTACGGACTCTGTCAGGCTGGAGAGCAAGAGTTACTCGCCGCTACTCTGAAAGGAAAAGTGGTCTGTTTCAGGTACCAAGACCTCCAACAGAAAATCAGACCTGTTGCTAAAGAGGTACAGTTCACCTACATACCAGGTGAGGATTAAGATAACTAGCTACAGAATGTATCCTGCTATTGTTGCATTCTTGCTATGGCTGCATGCATTGCATCGATTCATGTGTTGTGTATGTGTATACAAAATGTGTTGCTAGTGAACTTGCTAATGTGTGTCTGTCGTTTTCTGTCTCCTCAGTTGATGCAGAGATTGTATCAATTGACGCTTTCAACAAATCTTCACCGAACAGGGGGCTGGTCGTGGGAATAACGTTCATCAAGGTTTGCTTATATCCCCTACCCTTCTCCTAGTGAACATATCTGTACACATACAGTGCCTCCTGAAAGTATTCAGACCCCTTGACTTTTTCCAAATGTTGTTACATTGCTGAAAACCCCCCATATTTAATCAAATCTACACACAATACCCCATAATGACAAAGAGAAAACAGGTTTTTAGACATTTCTGCAAATATATTACAAATAAAAAAACAGAAATACCTTATTTACATAAGTATTCAGACCTTTTGCTATGAGAAATTTAGCTCAGCTGCTTCCTGTTTCCATTGATCATCTTTGAGCTGTTTCTACAACTTCATTGGAATCCAGCTCTGACAAATGATATTGATTGGACATGATTTGGAAAGACACAACTGTCTATATAAGGTACCACAGTTGACCGTGCATGTCAGAGCAAAAGCCAAGCCATGAGGTCGAAGAAATTGTCCGTAGAGCTCCGAGACAGGATTGTGTCAAGGCATAGATCTGGGGAAGGGTACCAACAAATTTCTGCAGCATTGAAGGTCCCCAAGAATATAGTGGCCCCCATCATTCTTAAATGGAAGAAGTTTGGAACCACCAAGACTTCCTAGAGCTGGCCGACTGGCCAAGCTGAGCAATCGTGGAAGAAGGGAGGTGACCAAGAACCCGATGATCACTCTGACAGAGTTCCTCTGTGGAGATGGGAGAACCTTCCAGAAGGACAACCATCTCTGCAGCACTCCACCAATCAGGACTTTATGGTAGAGTGGCCAGACGGAAGCCACTCCTCAGTAAAAGGCACATGACAGCCCGCTTGGAGTTTGCCAAAAGGTACCTAAAGGACTCTGACCATTAGAAACAAGACTCTCTGTTCTGATGAAACCAAGATTGAACTATTTGGCCTGAATGCCAAACGTTATGTCTGGAGGAAACCTGGCAGCATCCCTACCATGGGGGTGAAGCATGGTGGTGGCAGCATCATGCCATGGGGATGTTTTTCAGTGGCAGGGACTGGGAGACGAGTCAGGATTGAGGCAAAGATGAACGGAACAAAGTACAGAGAGATCCTTGATGAAAACCTGTTCCAGAGAGCTCAGGACCTCAGACTGGGCTGAAAGTTCACCTTCCAACAGGACCCTAAACACACAGCCAAGACAATGCAGTAGTGGCTTTGGGACAAGTCTCTGAATGTCCTTGAGTGGTCCAGCCAGACTCCGGACGTGTGCATTAGGCCACACAGTAAAAATATTGAAAATGAGTTTTTCTCATGGGCAAGTTCAGATAGTACCTCTCTGTTTTGGGATGTTTTCTTATGTTTCATGTCTGCTGAATGATAAGACTTTTCTCTCTCTCTCTCTTTGGTAGATGAAAGTGTGTCCACACATCACTGTTTCCATAACACTTGTCTTCACTCCTCCCCCAGGACTCTGGTGACAAAGCCACTCCATTCCTCAACATCTACTGTGACTACGAGCCAGGGTCAGAATTCAACCTGGAGTCCATTGCACGTGAGACATCGCATCACCTGCTGCAGTAGAGTCACATAGAACACACATTCCCTTCTTGTATTCACATGGTTTTACAGGGTAGTGTTCATTAGGACCACGTAGTAAAGTGTTTCAAAATGTTGTACGATGGAAAACAAAATAGTTCAGATAATACCTCCCAATTTCACCCTGTTATGAATCAGTTTCTTCTGTTTCATGCCTAGTGAACATGACCCTGATTAGAGCTTGTTTCTTTATCCTCTTCTTAGAGAGCTGTCTGAACCTGGAGCTGCAGTTCACCCCCTTCCAGCTTTACCACACAGAGTAAGTACTGTACACACTATAGTGGGCCCCTATCTAACTTTTGACATAGTTTATACTTCTTTGACTCCTTTCAAGGCCTACCACACATTTTAGGTGCATAATGCACTTTCAAGTTTCAAGTTTTAATGTCATTCACACAAGTACAGTGAAATGCCTTTCTTGCCAGCTCTAACCCCAACAATGTAGTAATCAATATCAATGCAGTACTAAAAACATCAAAGTAGAACAAAACTAAGACATAAATAAGAACACGCTAAAAAAGCTATATACAGGGTCAGTTCCAGTACCATACAATGTGCAGGGATACTGGAGTGATAGAGGTAGACATGTACATGAGTAAGGTGATTAGGCATCAGGATATATGATAAACAGACTAGCAGCAGCGTATATGATGATTGTGTGTGGTGCGTGTGTGTGGAGTCAGTATAAATGTGTGTGCATGAATGACCCAATGTATGAGTCAAGATTTAAAAATTGAATGTATAAAAAATCCTGGCATGACGATAGTGTTTATCACTTCCTTACATTGTCAATGACATGAATAACAACAGTATGTAACTGTTCCAGAGTGCAGTGCGAAAATGGATGCAGTGAGACCGTGTTTCTGCTCAGTGGTCATGATCAGAGGATTCATCTTTACAAGGAGGTAAGCCTATGTACCTGTGTGTGTGCAGTGAGATTTGTGTGTGGGAGTCTAGTAAATGTATCTTCTCTGCAATAGAACGCCTCCCTTCACCAATTTGAAGAGCAGCCAGTCGAGAGACTCTTCCCTGAGCTACAAGAGCTGCCCAGCAAGTTAGTTTGTGTATCCTCTGTCTGCTGTTCTCCCAGTTGTGCGTGTGTGTGTGTGTAATCACTGTTCCCTCTCTTTGCAGTGTGTTGTGGCTTGATGTGCTGAGTATCCCCGGCGGTCGTCGTCTCTCAGCCTTTGGCTGTCAGAACGGCTGTGTTGGGCTGGCTCTGGTGGACCAGACTGGACCTGGTGAGGACGGCCTATACACTAAATTACTATAGGATTGTGCACCAAATGGCACTGAATTCCATATTTAGTGCACTACATTCGACCACAGCCCGTAGGGCTTTGGTTAATAGTAGTGCACTATATATAGGAAATAGGGTACATAGGGTTTATATGGGAAATAGGGTGCAATTTGCGACACAACCTATGATTTGCTGATGTACTTTCCTTTCTGTGTTTTCACATGCGTCTGTGTGGATTAGAGATTGTGCAGAGTTGGCGGGTGCAGCAGGACAGTCCCATCTCCACCGTGCTGCTCTTCCCCCTGCATTCCCAGGCAGAGCCGGCGGACCCTGAAAGGGCAGGAGAGACGGGAGGGGACGGTATGGATGAGCAGCACCGATTTGACCCCTGGATATTGTTGTGCCCAAATGTCAGTACATTCCCTATGTAGTGTTCTAATTTGCTCCAGTGCCCATAGGGCTTTGGTCAAAAGTAGTACACTATATAGGGAATAGGGTGCCATTTGCGACATAACCTATGATTTGCGGCTGTACTTTCCTTCCAAAACTCTGGATGTGAGCATCATTCTGCTCAGTCGCTGATCACCGACTGACTGAGCAGACTGACTGAGCAGACTGACTGATCTACATATAATAACAAGCAGTTATTTTGGATGCAATGAGATTTGTAGATCTGTGTTTATGCTCCGTGTGACAAAATTATTCGATAGGAGGAGAGAGCATTTGGTCAGAACCATTCCCTAGCCTACCAGTGGACTAGGTGGAGCCATTGGTATATTGCAAATTCTATGCAGATGTTGCACCGTCCTACAGTTACCCTACACATAACAACAAATCCATTCAGATTATACCCTAAATAGCAGCCTACCTGTTGGCTTTTGGTCATTGTAGCCTTTCTTTCTCATTTCACTTTTCATTCTGTCATTTTAATTCCAGCTTCCATTGATTAGATATCCCCTAACTTGCTTGCCACACAAGCAGAGCAGCTATGCAATTGTCTTTCTCTCTCTGCGTCAAGTACAAGGATCAGAGCACTTACCTTTTTTGCAACTTTTTCCAAATCATCAATATAGAGTCACATCATGCAGCCCTTATGTTTTGATTTCTAAAACATTCCCAGTTTTATATAGGCCTAACACAAGTAAATCAACAATGGATTTTATTGTGATGGTGTAGGCTATATTATTAGATTTAGTTCAACTTTTTAAATGTAGCTGTTCCAAAGGCACGCATCAGCAGCTTGTTTGCATGGAAGCCCGTAGATGCTAAACCTTTGCTCCATTTGTAATAGAATTACCATCTGACAACATTTCATGACCGCCACAGCCATCAAAAACAAAAACTTTGTCTCCACACTTTTCTCAGACATTGAGATCGTTGGTTACAACCTCCTGGTGACCAGCAGTATAGAGATGGCCGTCGTGTACAGGTCAGTATCACAGGCCTATTAGAGACTAAGAATACATTAATAAAGAATGCAAGCCATTCGCGAGAGGTGCTTACTAAAGGAACATTACCTTAAAAATCTTATTGCAGTGGTAGAATGCTAGTCATTTGTTTAAAAAAACTCTGTCGTGGTCAGTAAGGATATTTTATTTTGTCCTGGTCAATGTTTTGTGTTCACTGTGTGGTCCGTGCTCTTTCTAGTCTTCGGTCAATGTGTGGTCAGTTAGGTTTCTATGGTCAGAATGGTCAGTACATTGTGCTCTCAGGGATGTCCAGGAGTATGGTGTGAGTTGCCATGCGTGCCTCTCGGAGAGTGACCAGTGTGACGCAGTGCTCTGTGCGCTGGTCACAGACCTGGACTTTGATGGACAGAAGGAGCTGTTACTGGGAACTTATGGACAGGTGAGTTTGTGGGCTTCTCATAAGGGGAAGAAGGGCTATGAGCAAAAATAAAAACTTATTTAAACTAATAAAATACAGTGCATTTGGAAAGTATTCAGACCCCTTCCCCTTTTCCACATTTTGTAATGTTACAACCTTATTCTAAAATGTCAACAAAAAAAATCTACACACAATACCCCATAATGACTAACCGAAAAAAGGTTTATAGATTTTTTTGCACATTTATTAAAAATTTAAAACAAAAATCATTTATTTACATAAGTATTCAGACCCTTTGCTATGAGACTCAAAATTTATCTCAGGTGCATCTTGTTTCTGTGATCATCCTTGATGTTTCTACAACTTGGAGTCCAACTGTGGTAAATTCAATTGATTGGACATGATTTGGAAAGGCACACACCTGTCTATATAAGGTCCCACAGTTGACAATGCACATCAGAGCAAAAACCAAGCCATGATGTCGAAGAAATTGTCTGTAAATCTCAGAGACAAGATTATGTCATGGCACAGATCTGGGGAAGGGTATCAGAACATTTCTCCAGCATCGAAGGTCCCCAAGAACACAGTGGCCTCCATCATTCTTAAATGGAAGAAGTTTGGAACCACCAAGACTCTCCCTAGAGCTGGCCTTGCTGCCAAACTGTGCAATCGGTGGAAAAGGGCCTTGGTTAGGGAGGTGACCAAGAACCGGATGGTCACTCTCACAGAGTTCCTCTGTGGAGATGGGAGAACCTTCCAGAAGGACAACCATCTCTGCAGCACTCCACCAATCAGGACTTTATGGTATAGGCAAAGATGAACGGAACAAAGTACAGAGGGATCCTTGATGAAAATCTGTTCCAGAGCACTCAGGACCTCAGACGGGCGAAGGTTTATCTTCCAACAGGACAAAGACTCTAAGCACACAGCCAAGACAATGCAGTAGTGGCTTCGGGACAAGTCTCAATGTTCTTGAGTGGCGCAGCCAGAGCCCGGACTTGAACCCGATCTAACATCTCTGGAGAGACCTGAAAATAGCTGTGCAGCGGCGCTCTCCATCCAACTTGACAGAGCTTGAGAGGATCTACAGAGAAGAATGGTAGAAACTCCCCAAATACAGGTGTGCCAAGCTTATAGCATCATACCCAGGCAGAAAAAATGTTTTTTTTAGAATAAGGATGTAACAAAATGTGGAAGAAGTCTAGGTCTGAATACTTTCCGATTGCACTGTACATACCCCTTGATGAGATTACTACAAAAATCTAACCTGCTCATAACCGAAAACAAATGACTGATTACTCCATTGGTTTACCCCATTTGTCAATTTTTATATTTTTGTTTTTGCTCCACTCTTGGATGTTAGTCAGTGTGTTTTTAAAACTTCTCATCCAAATCATGATTCAAATCAAATTCTATTAGTCACATGCGCCAAATACAACAGGTGTAGAACTTACAGTGAAATGCTTACTTACAAGCCCCTAACCAACAATGCAGTTTAAAAAATGGAAATAAAAATAACAAGTAGTTAAAAACCAGCAGTACAATTACAGTCAATGTGTGGGGGCACCGATTAGCTGATGTGCTGAGGGTTTCTTATGCTTCTGCTCCTATACCTCAGGAGCTGCTTTGCTACAAGTTCCAGCAACCAATGAGAGGAACAGCGGAACAGTTCCAACTGCTGTGGAGGCGGAGCTTCAAGAGCCCTTTGCTGTCCATCATTTACTTGGATTTGACTGGAGATGGGCTGAGAGAGCTGGCGATTCTAACACTCAAGGGGCTACACATACTACAGGTGCATTATCATGTGTAGTGTAGTCCCTATAATACATTTTACGTTTACATTTTACACTACCGTTCAAAAGTTTGGGGTTACTTAGAAATGTCCTTGTTTTTGAAAGAAAAGCACCTTCTTTTGTTCATTAAAATAACCTCAAATTGATCAGAAGTACAGTGTAGACATTGTTAATATTGTAAATTACTATTGTAGCTGGAAACGGCAGATTTTTAATGGAATATCTACATAGGTGGCCCATTATCAACAACATATAGTGTACAGAGGCCCATTATCAACAACCATCACTCCTGTGTTCCAATGGCACGTTGTGTTAGCTAATCCAAGTTTATCATTTTATAAGGCTAATTGATCATTAGAAAACCCTTTTGCAATTATGTTAGCATAGCTGAAAACTATTGTTCTGATTAAAGAAGCAATAAATCTGGCCTTCTTTAGACTAGTTGAGTATCTGGAGCATCAGCATTTGTGGGTTTGATTACAGGCTCAAAATAGCCAGAAACAAAGAACTTTCTTCTGAAACTCATCGGTCTATTCTTGTTTTGAGAAATGAAGGCTATTCTATGTGAGAAATTGCCAAGAAACTGAAGATCTCGTACATCGCTGTGTACTACTCCCTTCAAAGAACAGCTCACACTGGCTCTAACCAGAATAGAAAGAGTGGGAGGCCCCGGTGCACAACTGAGCAAGAGGACAAGTACATTAGTGTCTAGTTTGAGAAACAGATGCCGCACAAGTCCTCAACTGGCAGCTTCATTAAATAGTACCCGCAAAACACTAGTTTTTTTGCAGATAACCAATGGAATCAAAACATTACTGCACATAACGCGCCAATGTAAACTGAGCTTTTTGGATATAAATATGCACATTATCGAACAAAACATACATGTATTGTGTAACATGATGTCCTATGAGTGTCATCTGATGAAGATCATCAAAGGTTAGTGATTAATTTTATCTATATTTCTGCTTTTTGTGACTCCTATCTTTGGCTGGTAAAATGTCTGTGTTTTTTAAAACTTGGCTCTGACCTAACATAATCATATGTTGTGCTTTCGCTGTAAAGCCTTTTTGAATTCGGACATGATGGGTAGATTAACAAGAAGTTTATCTTTCATTTGCTGTATTGGACTTGTTAATCTGTGAAAGTTACATATTTCAAAAAAATATTTTTGAATTTTGCGCACTGCCTTTACAGCGGAATGTGTAGAGGGGTTCCGCTAGCAGAACGCCTGCCCTAGAATGGATAACTATTAGTTCAGCACTTTAAAAAAATATACAGCGACAGAATTCAGAACATCCGTTCTTACAATATTCTCCCTGTACACCAAGTCAGAACTGTAGGATAAATAAAGGGGGCATATAAGCAGACAATGAAAGCTCTTACAATATTTGATAATTATATTTCTCTAAAACAGGCAATAGGCTGCATGTGCACTACCAAGTCAGAACAGTCGGCTAAATTATGAGTGGAAAATTGCCCAAACTTGCAATTCGGATGACCGTTCAAAACTTATTTTCTCAGTCAGTGCTCATGAGTGACAGAACACTGAGCCAACCACGGCGCAATTAGAGAACATTACCAACCCCTACGCTCTGTATTTTCCGCTGGTTGCCCCACTACCACAGAAGGCACTGAGCAAGTTTGAAACATGTGCATTTTGGAGCTGCCTTACTCAAGAAATCAGTTTAATGCGACTTTATGAAGTCGATTATTATTTAAAAGAAATGGTTTTACATTGTTTGCAAACTGATATGTGACAAGTATTAATGCCAAAGTAACATGCTAAAAAAAAATATAAACAGGTGGGGCTCTCAACAGGTGGGGTTTTGCACCACCTGCCCTGAATGATGAGTCGCCACTGACTGTATAATCTCTTTCTCTCTCCCACTTTCTCTTCTTTCTATCTTTTCCCCTCTCGTCCTCTCTCCAGCACAGTCTGACCAGCACTGCTGACGTGGTCCTTCAGCGACTGGCCGACAGGGGGTTAAAACTGGCCCCTGGCTCGGAAGTTCAGCCAATCCCAGAACGGAACACCGAAGAGAGGGATGCTGTGACCAATGAGGAGCAGAGTGCCCCATCAAAGTGAGAGCCAGCTGTTTTTTTTCTATTTTTTTCTATTTTAACCTCTATTTAACACGGCAAGTCAGTTTAGAACAAATTCTTATTTACAATGACGGCCAAACTCGGAGGACACTGGGCTAATTGTGCGCCGCCCTATGGGACTCTCAATCACTGTCGGATGTGATACAGCCTGGATTCGAACCAGGGACTGGGGTGACACCTCTTGCACTGAGATGCTGTGCCACCTGGGTTACCCGTGCCAATAATGACAGTTTTAGCATGAATGATCTACACTTACAACATCATGATAAAAAAAAAATTGGGATGTTGCCTAACATGTAATATTGTCCATATATGTACACAATAAATTAACAAAATATGTTTTTTGCATTATTTTCAAGAAGCTTGCATTTAGGTCTCTATAATTTTGTCAAGACCTGACAGGACTGAAAAGAGCTAAAACACCAAATTCACTGACACGGTCTTATTTTGTTCATGAAGTAAGTATTTAGTAATTTTACGGTGTCATACAGCACATTGAAGCAGATCATTTTAATGACTTGGCCTGGAATTTCATGCACCCACCTGGAATTGGTCAACTTATAAAAAATCACAAGGTGCATTAAAATAATGCCGTAAGTCAGTAGTGACACTGATGAACTAGCCTATCAAAAAGATAAACATTTTAAAGATTTAAGATTTAATTTAGGACTAATCACTATTAGTCCTAAATTAATTAAATCCTGTATTGACTTATACCAAGTATGTCGTTACATTATTTCATAACTCAATGCAAGTTCACACCTGTCAGTTTGGTATATAAAAGTTGGTTTAAGAAAGTTTGAAGACAGTACATTTAAAGTTGTTTGGTCCATTTCTGGGGTGAACAAAAGCGTACTTCCATTTTATTTGTACATATTTTATTCACCTGCACCTGACAAACTGCACGATGAACTTCACCACTTTGGGTACGGCTATTTTGCTGGTAAAAGTGTGTGTTTGCTCCACTCTGGTTAGAAAGTAGTCAAACGTGTTCATGTGAACTTTTCATGTTTCAGGTCAAAATGTGCTTTATTTATCCTATGCACAAGTTGGCTATCAGAAGGATCACACTATCAGGTAGCTTAATTCATAAGTAGCTTTAGGGCCTATTTACAAAGTCGCATTTAAAAAAAACTGAATCAATTAAAAGCAGCATAATTTGGCTGATATTTTCATTTTGTTTGAATGTGCAAATTTTGCAAGCTTCTTGCCTTTTCGGACCAGAAAGGCCATAGGACTAAAAACGTGGATGCTGAACCACGTGACGTCAGCTTGTTCTCCTGACAACCTTTCGGTCGAAGGAGATGACCTGGTGTCTCGTTGGCTTCATCTCTCACCGGTCAGCGGCAGTGTGGTCTACTTCACAGCTTTCAAATAATATTTCCCTCATGTACTTCAAAGACAATAACAACAGCTGAACTGCCATGGACTTACTGTACATGTTTATCCCAGAAGATGGCGTGAAGATGACTTAAAAATATATATATTTTTCCCGGGCTATTCTTCGCAAATCTTTAAAATGTTTATCTTTTTGATAGGCTAGTTCATCAGTGTCACTACTGACTTACGGCATTATTTTAATGCACCTTGGTGGACTATTGCGTATGAATCACGGGCAAGAGAACACCACTACTGAACACAAAGCTTATGAAGTGACAGGCTAATGAATGCATTTCACTCAATGGATTTTTATATTTAGCTTTCTGTGACGCTCTATCAGCCAACTGCAAGCAGAGTCGAGAAGAACAAGCAGGACCGAATGCGCTGTGTTGCCTGTCATTTTGGTGTTCTCAAAGAGTAAATCGGAGACATTTTAAGTCAAGAAGGAAAAACTTGGATCATTTTGTGAGAACTCGCATACATGTAATGTGGTGAGGGCGTTGTGGAATAACGCAAATAGGCCTATACAAACTGGTCGGAAAATGATGGCCGGTGGAGCAGTTGAACAAAACGGGATATTCTTGAATCCTCTTCATCACAATCAACAGCCCTACATGGAGTCAGATCCCCCCGACTCTCGTAAACGACCACTAACTCCGACGGAGGAGGACTGTTGTACCAAGCGCACAAACACGGGAGGTAAGACATTGCACACCCACCGGAGGCTACATTGTATTCAGCGTGATCAAGCAGTAACTAATGTTTTAGTTACTGCTTGATCACAGACGCTCTTATCCAAAGTAACGTGCAAGATCAATTAGGGTTAAGTGCCTTGCTCAAGGGCACATCGACATATTTTTCACCTAGTTGGCTCGGGGATTTGAACCAGCGACATTTCAGTTATTGGCCCAGCGCTCTTAACCGCTAGGCTACTAGTCGCAAACATTGGGATCCTATAAATACATGGTATGACATCTGATTGACATAGTAGAAAATAGTTGCCATAGATCAGCAGTTTCTAAGGCCCTCAGTAAATGTAACATGTCATCAGCCCATTACATTTGACAGAGAACTTATCTATGGCAACTATTTTCTAGTATGTCAATCAGATGTCATACCATGTATTTATAGGATCCCAATGTTTGAATGCATAAGATTATACAACTTTTGTAGCCTGTGTTTCACAAGCATGCTCTGACTTAAGTTTCAAAGCACATTGCATCAATGTATATAAATACTTATTGTAGCCTAGCTATTGGTCTCACTACTTACATAATTACATAAAATACAGTGACCCATTTGGCACCTGTCAGGTTTGAACCCAGTCACCCCTTCATGTTGCACATCTGGAGATTCGTTATGACATTTTCCATTGAGTGGAACATTTATGTTGCAGACTCATGGGACCTCAGAAACATAGTAAATGAGATGGTCGCTGATAGTTCACTTCAGAAAATACCACTAAGGAAAATAATTGAAATGTTTTTCTTTAGAAATGTGATCTGTAAACATCCATCATTTAAAACTGTCACAATTGACTATCAGAGAACAACAACTTCTAATACATGATGTACCTGTCATAGCCATTTACTTAGAAAGCCACGGTTTGTTTCTCAATAAAACTAACACAATTTACCAACCACTCCATAGCACACAATGAAATCTTTACACCCCAGAGCACCCAATGTAATTCACTTATCGGCTACACGCTAAAATAGGTTACCTACGTAGTCGTAAACTGGTAGACAACCACAAAGAGGATGGAAAAACAAATGGAACTGATCGACAACAATTCAAACACACTTTTGTGTTTTCTTGTGAAATCACAAAAGTGTGTGATTGCAGCATGTTGATACAGCATTTAAAGCATTAATTAGAATCTTTGTTCAGGGGTAAAACAAGTAGCAAACCCGAAATAGATAGCCTGCAATGTGTTGCTCACACGTTTGCAATATGACTCATCTAAAACGCTAGTGACATTTCAGTAATATCATTGAGGATGGTGCTGTTGGTGACGGCAAAAACATTACTCCTTGTTTAGGCAAGCCCCCCCCCCCACACACTTTTTTTTATAATAAATGTATGAGGTAGCCTATAGAAAGGGTAATTCTAGACCAGCACACAGGGACCATTTATTCCATCAGTTGGAATAATATGGTAATAGTACAGAGAATAGGCTATTTACTTTTTACCAGGTGGTGTAGCCTACCAATTGGCTGTGTCTATCTTTGGATGTTACCGTGTAAGGCACCAATAATGTAATATCTAACAACAAATAATGTCAATCTGTAAAAATAAAATGTAAATGTGGGATTAAGTTTAATTAGAATTGATAAAATATATTTTCCTCCACGAGATTATTTGACTATCTGTGATTTTCTTCACTGCAATAATTTCAAACACAAAATGTCCACATTGCATTTTTCCATTATCCATAGAACAGTCAGAATGTATATCGAGTTTTAAGGTTCATGTGATCTTGGTTGTATTATAATTGTATTATCATCAGATTTCATGTCATTTAGGCTATTTAATAGATAGATAGATGATACATATACGTAATACGTTTTTTTCTTGATGATTCTCAGCCATCTTGGTCATTACATTACACATTGTGTCTGATATTTATCACATCATTCCTGTTGATCATTAACATGACTGCCAGTTACCATAAAAAATGAGTAAGCTGCTGGAGGTTTCACTGCTGTGTGCTTATTGTGCGTTTAGGATTGCTGGAGAATTACTGCCCAACTCGAGGAGGTAGCCTATTTCTTTTTCCTTAAAAAAATCAGCAACACCCCTCTCCTCAAAACTAAAATTTTTCATTCATTGCTCATGCTAATTTAGCCTGTAATTACCCATGTCCTGGATTAGGTATGATATGGTAATGTTGCTAATGGAAAGGTTGGCAGAGGAATGTGAGCTGGGTTCTTGGGGGGGGGAGGGGGGACACAGGTGCCCTTGCAGAGCAATGTGACGTGAGCGGACTATGAATTTGCCAGGTGGCAGAGGGAGAGAGGGGGGAGCCTACAGAGAGACAATGCTTATGTAGCCACACCAGTGAGTCCTGGTGACACAATTAATGGTTTATTGGTATAATTTACTGGAAGACGGTCGCAAAGATGTTTATCTGCCTCAGTTATTACTCCAGTTTGCTCTATGATTTAAAGACATTGGAAATGTATCTAGAAAATGAACAAAGCGGCAAGACAAATGGTACTAGTATTTCTAGAGGTTCCCTGGAAATGACTACTGAGCAGAGCCAACCCCCCCCCACCCACACAGGATACTGCTCTCTATAGTCTATACGATTTATAGACGTAGTGATTGGCTTCGTCGCCCTCCTCCCCCCACCTACACCATTCTGCGGCACTGCCATTTGCAGTGGTTGATGAGCCCCCCCTCCCGCTCAAACATGGCCGTCTGAGGGAAGAGGGGTGGGAGAGATTGGAGAGGGGTTGTACGGAGCACACACTCAGATCACTCCTCTCCTCCACCATCATCCACTCACTGCATCCACACACCTTTTCAATCATCACTCAAGGTAACCCCACGCTCTCTCCCATGAAACGCACAAACCAACCCCACTACCTGTTTCACTTTTGTAATTTTCAACGGAAAAAGAAATTGAATGGGCCGCTACGCTTTATAGTGCTGCGTCAAAAGAGGCGGACTGGGGGAGAAAATCTAATTTTTTGGGGACAGGCATTGGGGGGTGGGGGCATGACGTGCTGGTGGAGGAGGCTGCCCATTGGCCAGACGAGTTGTCAGTCGTCCACGCTGCTGCAGACGGACGGGCCACTCGATGAATATGGATGAGAGCAGTGAAAAGGGTGATGCGGCAGGGAAGACCCCCCCTTCAAACCGGTGCAGGCTTGAACAATGCGTGGCGTCTTTCACTGAAAACACTGAGAGCCTGCATTAGCATTTTCTTAGACAATTGAGGCTCTGACCAGCTGCAGGCATGACTTGGATGTTGCGGTGAAATAATTTTTTTTAACCCACTGATGTATTAGACCTCGGTGAAAAAGGTTGACTGGCCGCATTCCTCAACGCCACCATTTCACCTATGACTAGCCTAACGTTAAGGTACCCTTAAGAGATTGTACCCCGGCATTGATGGCGATCTGACAGAGGATTTTACCAGCAGATCTCAGAATGGGTAAGAGCCAAACTGTTTTTGTTATGACTTGTTGAATTCATTTATCACACTCCAACTCTTTATATTTGATTACCTGAAATCTCATCTTCTCATTATTGCCCGTTTTGTTCCATCGTCCTTGCTGCCTGTCAGCGGCAGGTTGGTCCATTGACATGCAGAGTGGGTATTTGGAGGGGTAGTGGGGGGGCGGGGGCCCACCCCCGTTGAGTGACTTCACTAAACACGTTTGGCTCGTTGTCTGTCTCCAAGCTGTCCCCCCAGTATTAGATGCATGGGTTTGAACTCAACACCCTCGACTGGCTTAACGTTAGCTCCCCAACATGCCCCATACTGCTCCCATTCCCCTGGCGGATTGCAGCAACAGATTGCCATGTTTACTCTACCACATGACACCATTGAAACCTGTTACTGTGATTTTTCAGACACTAGGATGGAATTAATTATTGACTAATGACAAAACGCTGCTGTGAGGGCAATGGAGGGAATCTCAATGGTATGCTCTCCCATGCTGGTTTCACCCTGGTTTTAAGACACATAGAAACGGGGACTTCTACACTCCTGCCAACACAGGTCTAATAGAGGGCATTTCCACTGTTCCATTCCTATTGTTCAGTTTGCCCTGTGTGGAGAGATGTAGTAACATTTGTCCCCTGACTGACAGTAGAAAAGAGCCTGTGGCTCCATGAAGACAATGTCAATGTCTGAGCAATGGTCTTTACTTTTTCATCAAGGTCATCTATCATTATGTTTCTCTGAAAGGGGAAGATGAGCAGAGTAGAAAGCAGACATCCAAGCAGAAAAGGGCCTTGGCTAATGATATGGTTTGTGTCAAGAGTGTAATGCCGTCATAATGGTTTCTCTCTGATTGATAAAGGAATGACAGATGTTCTCAGAAAGGCTAAATCATAAATCAGTGTGATTTACAATATAGATGTGTTGACGGACTAGACATGTTGAATGTAAATGTTGGTTCTAGTAGTTTTAGTAGTGTGTCTGAGGTAACAGAATGAAATCTAATTGACTTTGGATTTGAGAAATCAACATGTCATGACTGTATTGAGAGACCCAAATGGAACACGAGGGGCATTTTAAAAGAATCAGTAGAGAGCTGACACGTAGAGGGACTGTGAAATCCCTAGATGTCACAGTGCCACGTTCATTATGATCAGGATCTAATGATCCCATTTTGGAGGCAAACAGAAGGTCAGTCTTAGAACAGTGACATCGATGTGTGCAGAGCTCTATCCATCCATCTTCCCTGGACAAGCCTGCAGATCCATCCCCCTGCATGAAGCTATACAACGACGACACAGGCAAACACGCATCTTGGTGTTGGCACCCAAAATCACCCCTCTAAAACTAACAACAATGTTGTGATATCGTCATTATATTTTTGTGCTGGTCTGTATTGGAAACACGTTTGTATGCATATATGAACAGTTCTTTGAACGTGCCTTCTTGACAGAGTGACGTCACCTTTGTTGCTGGTTGAGGCATTGAAGAGGTCCCAAAGTGACGTCATTGATTGAAAAACGTATGTTAAAAATAATAGATGATATCTGAAAAAACATATTAGATCATTTTTGGGTCATACAAGCACAGATATGTGAAGAATGATGTAGGCTACTAATATCTAATTGATTTCAGGGGTGATATTGGGTACTTATTGTGCACACAGGTTCATACATAGGTCACATGTCGGTCTCCCCTGTTGATTACTTATGTCTGGAACAGCACAACCAGGTGTTGGTTGGTACAGAGATGGAAGAGGATGTGAGTCATCCCAGTTGCTCATTTATTCTGGTTAATATAGGCCTACAGTCAATGAACAAAACAGACCAGACCCAGCTGCTATCGCATTGGTGTCTACGGGAGATTTACCCCTTAAGCAGACCGGTACTGTGACCTTTTCTTTCAATTGTAAACTGCCTGAGTGGGACATCTTCATTTATCCACCATCTTTGGGTTGGTATTCACAGTAATTGGCACTGTGTCCAATCCCAACATTAGGTTGATTGCTCTTGTCTGAATTTAGCCTACCCAATCTGGATTTGTTTTGTTTGACACACACTGCTAGTGCTCACCTGGGTGATGGTTACAGTAAGTCTTTTTGATTTGCCATTACGTGTATGGAGGGGAACATTCTGAATTAAAAGGTTGAAGAACAAAAGGTTTGGTCGGTCAATTCTTTGAGCTGACACGATATCAGTCTCTGACTGATACAAGACAGTGTTGTAAGCCACTGAACCCCCTTTTAAATGGGAGGATATTGAGTATGTCTTCTTGGAAGTATCCAGTTTGATCAAATCTGAGGGATTTCAGTCCCTTAAGCTTGCATCCCTAACATTCATTACTCAGGATCACTGGGTTGGATTTCATGCACTGCAAGCATATGATCTAAGTGTTTTGACATAGTCCTGTGTGAGTAAAATTCATAGTAATGTTATTACATTCTATAATTTTCACATTGTTCTGATGTTCTTTATGTTCTCCTTTGTCTCTTGGATTGATAACATTGTGTAGGAGTTGGCTTGAATTGGACCGCAAATTATATATTTTGTCCGAAGATTCTGATAAGGGATACTAAAACTCCTTGAAAACAGTTAAAATTAGACCTCTGCAAACTGGAAAGGAGGTCAGCATTTACTCAACAGGAAATCTGGGACAGAATACAGAACGTGTCACCAAACTCTGATGAAATGTGAGACTAGAGGATACAAAAGAATCACACTCCGAAATGAAAACTCCCTCTAGATTCCTACCTACCAAAGCCAGTCTGAAAAGAAGATATGTGGCTAGCTACCTATTCAAGTGTATGCATCTGACATGTACATGTTCCTATTGTGAATGATTGAATGGACCCAGAAGCGATACATTGTGAATGTGAATTGTAGTCTACTCCGTGCTGCAGGCGTGTATCGGCTGAGGTGAATGGGTTACTTTCAGTATGGTGTATATAATGTGTGTAGACTAGAGCCTCTTTACTAGCTCTGACCTCCTGTCTGTTTGTCTCTGTCCCTACAGAGGAGGGTGAGTACTTCCTGAAGGTGCTGATCCCCAGCTATGCAGCCGGCTCTATAATTGGCAAGGGTGGCCAGACCATCGTACAGCTGCAGAAAGAGACGGGCGCCACCATCAAGCTGTCCAAATCCAAAGACTTCTACCCAGGTAAGTGGACCTCACTTTGTCCAAATGTAAAGGCTTTAGGGCTGACCCCATTTAGTTGACTGGTCGATTGTTTGGTCGATAGGCTGTTGGTCGACTGAGATTTCTTAAGTCCAACAGTCAGTCGCAAATCTTTGAGTTCTTTTCATGGTGCACAAGACACCTGTCTGAGTCGCACCTGTCTCAGTGGACTAATCCATTGTGGAGGCCGTGGGGATGGCACAGTCCATCACTGTAAGACGTGCTACTGAAATTGTATATGGCTATATTATGTAAGAACAATGGTGCAACACTAAAAATAATAATACAATTGTATAACATGCGCTTTCTCCCGCGTTGCCGGTCTGTGGTTCTTAAACATCAGTCTGCTGTTGAATTGGCACCTTTTCCTCGACCATGTTGCTATGTGCATAATAGCAAAGTTATCCAGTATATTGGTGTTGAGAACAATGCGGCGGAAGCACCAGCGGAGTCAGGAGATGAGGAAACAGCCCTTGACTTAATTGTCTAAGAAAATTAAGGAGAGAGGAAGCCCTATCTTAATTAGGTCTATAATCAATAGCCTCACTGTTGAATGTGCCTGACTATAAATCATCCATATTTTTCTACAGAAATAAGACAGATTCTGCTTCTGTTGCCTATTTGAGTGTTTGTTTAATAGCATACTGATTCTGTGAGCTCCAAGCCTCATTCAACCACAACATGTTGGATAAAGCAAATTCACAAATTTGTCTGTTTTTAATCTTTGCTATGCTTTAATAAAGGGTTTACACTTTTTTTTGTTAGAACAGCCTCTCGCTCCTATACCCTCCTTATTGTTATTATTACAATTATTATCATCATTATAATAATTAGTAATGTCATTATCATTAGTAGGCTTAGTATAACCACCATGGAGCTGTAGGCCTGAGAGCACATCCTGTTTAGCTGTGTAAATACTGTAACTTCCTTAGTTTTATATATATATCTATCTATCATACACACACACACATATACACATTTATAGGCTACTGTATCAACCAATCATTAATTAGTTAATGTCATCACACAGCATATGAGTCATTCATGATTTGAAATGCAATCAAGCATTTTAGTTTTAAAATGAAATAACAAAGGGAACATTGAATAATTAGCCTAAACTATAAATAAACCGTTCCACGTTGGCAATTGCATTCACAAATGCATGGGACTGTTTTTAGTCTTGCTGTAATAAGGTCTTTACAAAAAAGGTAAGCTTATAATGTATTTAGTGTTGTTTACACTGTTCCAAATAGTTTGAAAAAAATAATATTGTAATCTAACAGCACCTGTTTGGCACACATAATATGCACGCAGAACTTGCTCCCTACCTTCCTTATTTTTCTTGATCTCTAGTAGTTTCCACAACTAAGTCAAATGTCCCCCACACAACTTCCTGAGCAACCAGTAAAACATTCCTCTGTTTTGAGTTTCTTTTTCACGTCCTCTGCATCCATTTTGCTGTCACGTGTTACGTAAAAAAATAAAAATGTTATTGATATGATTATGATATGCTATAGGTCAGGCCCCATTGGTCACATGCATGTGATGCATACATGTGTCAAGTAAAGAGAGTAAGGGTTGAGGGATTAGGGAATGTTTTTCAGAAACAAAGTAAGGATTTCGGTAGCAGAACTTTTCAGTCAGATATGGCTGTAATTATGTTGTAGCTTCAGCAACACGGACAGCGAGATAAACACTTCATGTTCTGTGGTGGTCGCTGCAGCAGGTAGGAGAGAGAGACAACACTATACACACTGTTGATGTTCTGTGGTGGTCGCTGCAGCAGGTAGGAGAGAGAGACAACACTATACACACTGTTGATGTTCTGTGGTGGTCGCTGCAGCAGGTAGGAGAGAGAGACAACACTATACACACTGTTGATGTTCTGTGGTGGTCGCTGCAGCAGGTAGGAGAGAGAGACAACACTATACACACTGTTGATGTTCTGTGGTGGTCGCTGCAGCAGGGAAGAGAGAGAGACAACACTATACACACTGTTGATGTTCTGTGGTGGTCGCTGCAGCAGGGAGGAGAGAGAGACAACAGTATACACACTGTTGATGTTCTGTGGTGGTCGCTGCAGCAGGGAGGAGAGAGAGACAACACTATAGATGCTGTTGATGTTCTGTGGTGGTCGCTGCAGCAGGTAGGAGAGAGAGACAACACTATACACACTGTTGATGTTCTGTGGTGGTCGCTGCAGCAGGTAGGAGAGAGCGACAACACTATACACACTGTTGATGTTCTGTGGTGGTCGCTGCAGCAGGTAGGAGAGACAGACAACACTATACACACTGTTGATGTTCTGTGGTGGTCGCTGCAGCAGGTAGGAGAGAGAGACAACACTATACACACTTGATGTTCTGTGGTGGTCGCTGCAGCAGGGAGGAGAGAGAGACAACACTATACACACTGTTGATGTTCTGTGGTGGTCGCTGCAGCAGGGAGGAGAGAGAGAGAGAGAACACTATACACACTTGATGTTCTGTGGTGGTCGCTGCAGCAGGGAGGAGAGAGAGACAACACTATACACACTGTTGATGTTCTGTGGTGGTCGCTGCAGCAGGGAGGAGAGAGAGACAACACTATACACACTGATGTTCTGTGGTGGTCGCTGCAGCAGGGAGGAGAGAGAGACAACACTATACACACTGTTGATGTTCTGTGGTGGTCGCTGCAGCAGGGAGGAGAGAGAGGCAACACTATACACACTGATGTTCTGTGGTGGTCGCTGCAGCAGGGAGGAGAGAGACAACACTATACACACTGTTGATGTTCTGTGGTGGTCACTGCAGCAGGGAGGAGAGAGAGGCAACACTATACACACACTGTTGATGTTCTGTGGTGGTCGCTGCAGCAGGGAGGAGAGAGAGACAACACTATACACACTGTTGATGTTCTGTGGTGGTCGCTGCAGCAGGGAGGAGAGCAACTGGTGCTAGTCACACAGTCACTCGCTGTCTGAGCCTGGCCCAGCGCAATCAATTAAATTGCGGTCGGATCCCTTTAGAGTCATAAGTGTGTCTAAATTATTTCATCAAACAGTGAGCGTAAAGCATCAGACAAGCTCAGTGTGTATAGTTTATTTTATTAAAACACACAGGGTGTCTTTTATATGGGAAAAATACATGTTTTAACATGTTGAACAATATATTGGTCGAAAGACGACTCTCGGTAGAGCCACAATTTTTGTTGTTGTTGGGGACAGCCCTAAAAGGCTTACACACAAGTAAGAGCACCAAACCCATGGCACTCTCTGAATCCAAGTTCAGTAGAAGACTGTTTTTCATTGGTTATGCTGCAGTTTGAATTCCAACTGGGGAACCCAACCAGTTTGATCTAACTTTCCAAATGCACAGTATTTGTGCCCAGACAAAAGACCCATGCAGATGATACAGCTGCTATTGACACAGGAGTATCATTTAAAGATGCAAGCAATTTCTCTTTCAGTTTGGCTGCGCTCTTAAGCAGGGAGCTGATCCCATTTCTGTGTAAAGTCTGTATTCCCCAGAAGTACTATCGTTCTTCATTCTGCTACAATGTAAAGACCGCATTTAATCAATTTCCCTCTTAGCTGCCTGGCTGCCATTTTACTCCAAGATGGAGGGAGCACATTGTCTAATGTCAAGGACATGTAAGGTACACTGAAAGCACTAGTCGCCCAATAGGGCCTTGTTAAAAAACATGTCAACACGGGAAAAAAATGCTCATGTTTTCCCCAATGACCCCACACTGATGGAGGTCACTGCACTCTCTGCTTGGTGCTGAAGGATCTTGTCCTCGAAAGAGAAATGCCCGAGCCACAGAAAAGTATCTGCGTTTGTCCTTCATGGCTAAGGAAGCTTCAACCTGCTGAAAAATAACAGGTGTTCAGCGGCTCACTTTTGATTAAGTCCAGATCTCTTTTGTTATAACTAATTGAACAAAAATATTTATTTTGTACTGATCGCCTATTTTCAACACATAGGCAATGGACTGTGGTATTGTTAAACTGAATGCATTTCTGTACCATACAGATGCATAAATGGAAAGGAATTAATGTACTGGCTTTTGTTCCTTTTTACAATATATGGCTTTTAGTCAATTCTGTGATTGCCTCAAGCAACCAATTATAGATGTGCTACATGTAGAAAATAAGGATTAAACTTCCCTCAGAAAACAAAAAGGCAATATGGCTCAAATATGGCCTATTTTCTGCTAAACGGAAGGTGTGATATACTGCACCTTGACTAAACATTGGCAAAGATGAATGAACCTTGTCAAAGAATAGAAGTACAAAAAAATACATTTTTGGGGTATCCATTTCTTAGACAATCTCCTGTCCCTTGCCCTCCCCACTTCTGCAATATCTGAAAAACTGGATTCATCGATGGTAACCATGACACGCTGAAAATGAACTCTAGTTATGGCTTACTGTTGCATATAATGTATCAGCACTACTTTCTTTGTCTACCTAGAAAACACACATTGAAGCAGTTGTGCTTTTGTATCCTCCTCTCTCTGGGTGGTGGATGGGTTGTTGGGGCACCACCTGCTCTGCCCCTCCCCCTCCTCATTATTGCAATGAGTGAGGAGTTCAGGGAGATTGTACTGGCAGCAATTTGATTGGGTGCTGCTAGGGCCCCCTAAAGTAAATTAAACTACTACACCATCTCACACAATGGGCTAGAATTTATCTTCCAGAAACTTCAATATATGAGGCATTTGAACCTGTACAAAGTTTACACCTGTTATTTGCCTAAGGAATTAAAAGACAACAAACAAAGCTAATCAATTGAACGTAATTTTTACAACATTTTTTGTTACCGCAAGTCTATAACCTTCATTTTTGTTCTACCTTTTGTGATTTATTCCCTACTGAACTAAGTGTAAACACATCGTAAATTAGGCCACAATATTTGATCTAACATGTGTTTTTAATGAAAAGGGTAGGCTATACCATTGCAATGAGTTTTCCTTCAATCTCCATTCAGTGATCGGCTATGAGAGGACTGTGCTGACATGTCATGTTAATACCAATACGCACAGATCACCTCTTAACCTGTAACACTGCAGCTGCCCCGGCTTGCCCTTCCTACAGCACAACAAGGAGACAGACAGAGCTATTTCCCCTAGCAATCCGCTCAATAGTGATAGCCACGGTTAGAACAATCCCAGCAGCTCCCGTCTCCCATCTGCCAGTGTAAGACATGAAATCATGAATGGGAGAAGACCTCGATGGGAATGGGATCTGTATGACTAGGCCCTGCTGTGGCGGCCTGAGATGGATGACTGGAGATAGTGAAGGGTGTGGATGATGCATGATTGTGTGTGAGGGGAGGGGACAGGAGGGCAGGCCCAGAAATAACCTTTTACAATCTCTCGCTCTCTGAAAGTGACCCTGCCCCAGCTGTACTCAAGATGCTCTCTCACTACGCCAAGTTTCCTCCTCCCCTCTCTCCCGAGTCGGTTTTTCTCATAGCATTTGTTCTTAAAAGTTTGATCCAGATTAGATGGCATCGTGCTATCTCTACAGAGTTTTGTTTGCATAGTAAAGAATATCCCCAGACCCCTTTTTGTGATCCGATCGCATCCTTACTGATACCTTACATGACAAAATTACCCTTCACCCGTATGTAAACAACATACTGTTCACTCATACTGTACACAGCAGCTGCAAAGGAAGCTGAGAGTCCCTGGTAAGGGTGCAACGATCTTACAACCAAAAATCCAGACTCCCTGCTTTGTGCAGCTGGCCATCAGCCCAGCTAGCATATAAAGTTACACACTGTGCTGCATGAACAGATAAAATTGATATGATGTAATATACCATAGGAATATGGTGCTGATGTTTTCAATTAGCTGAAAAACAGACTGACCTCACCCTGAAAAACTACACCAAGTCAGTCCATTTTGTCCATAATAAAAAGCAGGTTACAAAATTAATTAACCTCATTGAAATGCTTCGAAGACAGCCTTTTAGTATTCAGAGTGAAATAAAGATGGTTGTTACCACTTTATAGCCCTCTGCAGTTAAAGATCTGCAGGGTAAGGCTTTGGACTGATGCAACTGGACTACAGATTCAAGCTCCTTCATTTTGCCTCAGGAACTGCTGCCCTGTGTGCCAGAATTCCCTCTAAGATTAAACACACTGTTATTAAAATGTGTATTACACACATCGGAACCTGCATTATAGCTGCTCCTAATAACGCTGTCAAGTAAACCATGCTCCCAGAGAACCTCAATCCCACCCAAATTGCCTGGAAAGAAACAATTGTAGTTCTTAATCAGTCTCAGTCTTGAATGCATGACAGCACTTTGAGGCACAGGCATACATAAACGCACAATAGCTCCATACGGACTATACCCTGTCCATACTACATAACATAACTAGTGAAAGCCAATAAAGTTGAATGTCTTTGCTCTGGACTCTAAAATGGGAACAGTGGCGACCAGTTCGGAGTTGGATTGAGTTCGAGTGAGATCCTGGACCGTCCCCAGACTTTGTGGGCTGTGTGTTTTGATAACTCTTGATGGATATTTCCTGAATGTCAACAGGTGCTTCTAGGGGCAGATGTGTATCACCCAATCCTGTAAGGGGAGATGGAATCACATTACAAGGAAAGGAACACAAAAGCCCTGGCTGGCTTGAGTGGAGCAGTGTCGCCCACAAAACTAACAGGCCATTCTCAATCAGTAGGTCTTCCTTATAGGAGGGTACTCCCGAGTTAAAAAGTTTGGATGACTCTTAGTTGTCACTAGCATTGAAGAAATGTTTCACTTATTGGATTGTTGGATTTGATCAGATTGCTGTCATTTCACGATTTGATTAATTCATTTGTATTTGTGTTTTGATAGACATAACACAATGTATTGTAAGGCTGGTGGTGTGAGATTGAATGAATAATGTGGGTATAGAAGAATTTAAATGTGCAAAGGAATGAAAGAAAGAGAGCAAGGGGAGTAAGAGAGAAAGATAAACAGTCAAAGGAAGAGAAGATGCAGGCTGTAGAAAGGACATGCGATTGCATCACCTGTTCCTACGGCGCAGCTCCTTAACCATGGCAACAGAATTCCGGTAGGGCTGACAAAGGGGGTGTAGAAAGATGCCTCAACGAGGGAAGGATGTGCGGAGTCTATGGAGGAGGTAGGGGGGCGAGGACAGGCCCAGAATTTCAGGGCCCTGGAAGAGTTACATCATCTAGGAGGAATCCTTTGTCCCCCCCAGTGGTTTGTTACCCGAGCTTCTCATTCAGCTGCTCTGTTTTTGAGCTCCTATATTGGGGGGGACTTTTATATTGTGGGGGACTTTTAATACTTTTTGTCAAATAGATCCTTGGCAAAAACATGTTTCATCCAAGAAATCCTGTTTGTTAAATTGAACAACGCTGACCCCAATGCACAATAATCTACGTTCTCACAAGACTGTGATGCCGTAGTAAGGGAAAACTTAGTCAGTTGCACAACTGAATGCATTCAACCCAAATGTGTCTTCCACATTTAGCCCAACCCCTCTGAATCTGAGAGGTGTGGTGGCTGCCTTAATCGACGTCCACGGCACCCGGGGAGCAGTTGCTGTTGGGGATTAACTGCCTTGCTCAAAGGCAGAACGGCTGATTTTTCCACCTTGCCGGCTCAGAGATTCTAACCAGCGACCTTTCGGTTCCCAGGGGGGAAGAGGAAGGCACCTAGGGAGTGCTTAGGCAAGAGGCCCGCGGGCATACATATACCCGTAGTATATTCACTGTCTAGGCACACTAGACCTGGGTGGACCACCCCCTTGTATTTTGGTTAGCGCACCAGTTGAGGCTAAGTTAGATAGGTAGTGGGTAGGCAGGTTAGATAGGAGGGCTTTGACATGTACTTTCTTTGCTTTGGTTCCGTCCAGCCCCTTTTCCCCATATTACCGTGTGAAGGAATAAATTCCTAGTAAACGGTAAATTCTCTGCCTCTTGTCATCCTTACTCACACATTTGAACGACCCGAAGCAGAAGATAGAATTGTAGTTCATTTAAATTTATCTGGGAGGTTGCTTTTAAAGTCCTCCAACAGCATCAATTCCCGAATATCAGCAAAGGTGTTAGCTTTGCTGGCTGAACACCAGCGATTAAACAGAGACTCTTTGTCCCTAGCAAACTCAACAAACGTACGGTGAGATGTTTTCTTGTGGTTCCTGAAGCGCTGCCTATAAGCTCCAGGCGCCAACTCATAAGCCCACAACTCGGTGGTTTTAACCATATCGTAGTGTAAACAATCTTCCAGGGAGAGAGCAGCTACTACTTCCTGGGCTTTCCCAGACGATTTACATTGTAACAGGAGCGGCCAAACCTCGGGTGGCCAATGCAGAGCAGCGGCCACACGCTCAAACGCAGAGAAATAAGAATCAACTTTCGACTCTCGAAATGGAGGGACTAAAGCAATATTTTTACTCGCATCGAAGTGGACTTGATGATAAGCAGCTTGTGGAGTCGCACTGGAGCCAGCGTCTAGCTCCAGCCGTCGGATCCTCACCTCCTTTGTCGGCTTCTATTTTCCTAATTTCAAATTCAAAATTCATCTGTCTCTCTTTATCTTTTTGCTGCATTTCTAAACGGGCCAGCCTAGAGGTCCCGTCTGAACGACCCGAAGCAGAAGATAAAGGGTCAAATCGGGGCAATGTAAAGGGGGTACGAGCAACCCCTTCCTCCGCCCTATCCTCCGACTTGGCATCGGAAGGTCTACCCATCTCCTCTCCTGAAGCCTCCCTCTCATCATCTTTCAATGAGAGAATTCGTTTTCTCACTAATCACTCCCTGACTAGCACCAAAAGCTCAGCCTTTTGGGCTTTCTCAGGGACGAAGAGGCCATAATGGTCAGCTACAGCGAAAAGGTCTACTTTCCGCAACCTCACCAAACAATCAATAGAGGGCGCTTCAAAAAACTTGGAGATGGCTGCCTCAGCCATCTTATACAATGCAGTCTACTGAACACACGAACTAAACAAGTCATCTAAACTCACAATCCTACCATCACACCTCAATCATCAATCACAGAGAGCAGCAGGGTCCGGTGGGTTTAATGGAATCCCGGATGAGACCCCATTATATTATGCCTCTATGAAGAGGGAACACAACACCCTGCTACAACTCAACTCCCCGTGAAGTGAAAGAGGTATGGACGGTAGGTGCGAGTAAGGATGACGGAAGGCAGAGAATTTACCGTTTACTAGGAATTTATTCCTTCACACGGTAATATGGGGAAAAGGGGCTGGACGGAACCAAAACAAAGTAATTATTGAAGCCCCTTCTCCTATCTGCCTACCCACTACTTACCTGATTTAGCATCACCTGGTGCCCTAACCAAAATACAGGGGCTGGTCCGCCCAGGTCTTACCTAGTGTGCCTAGGCAGTGAATATACTACAGGTATATGTGTGCCCGCGGGCCTCTTGCCTAAGCACTCCCTAGGTGCCTTCCCCTTCCCCCCTGGGAACAAATGAAACAGAATAACAAACCATTTCAACAATCAAAACAGTGCGTCCTATTGACACGTACCAGACATAACCAATCAGCTCCCTCAGCAACAACTAACATAGTACATACCAAATCACTTTCTGAGAAACAACCAAAACTATAGAACCCTCAGCTATCAGCCTCCTCTCTCAGCAATCATCTCAATATATACAATCAATCTCTCTGCAATGACCTCCCAGCAATGATCTCTCTCCTGAACAGAACACTGGCTTTTTATATAGCTTCAGAAGAAATGGGTAATTGGTGACAGCTGCGTCCTGCCGAGTGGGCGGGGTCAGCTCTCCAATTAGCCACGGAGTCGACCAATCAGCTGCTTGGGGAGAATTCAGGAAGCCATCTCCTGAAAACACACTCAGATACAAACTACAACACCGAAACTGGGGAACGTAACAGGCCCAACGCTCTTAACCGCTAGGCTAGAAACTACCAACCCTTAAAAAAAGACTATAGTATACTATAGTTATATACTATAGTTTTCACTGTAGTGTTTTGACAGACTTTACTGTATTTACTGTAGTTTTGTGGACATCACTGTAGTACCCTGTAGTATTTACAGCGTACTAAAGTATAAATACTGTTGTAAGAAAAAAATTGTAGTATATACTAGTAATTACTGTAGTGTTTTTGCAGACTATAGTATACTTAAGCAATAAGGCCCTAGGAGGTGTGGTATATGGCCAATATACCACGGCTAAAGGCTGTTCTTATACGCTATGCGGAGTGCCTGGATATAGACCTTAGCCGTGGTATATTGGCCATATACCACAAACCCCCGAGGTGCTATTATAAACTGGTTACCAACATAATTACAACAGTAAACAAGTAATTTGTCATCATAACTGTGGTATATTTAAGCAATAAGGCCTGAGGGGATGTGGTACAGTGCCTTGCGAAAGTATTCGGCCCCCTTGAACTTTGCGACCTTTTGCCACATTTCAGGCTTCGAACATGAAGATATAAAACTGTATTTTTTTGTGAAGAATCAACAACAAGTGGGACACAATCATGAAGTGGAACGACATTTATTGGATATTTCAAACTTTTTTAACAAATCAAAAACTGAAAAATTGGGCGTGCAAAATTATTCAGCCCCTTTACTTTCAGTGCAGCAAACTCTCTCCATATGTTCAGTGAGGATCTCTGAATGATCCAATGTTGACCTAAATGACTAATGATGATAAATACAATCCACCTGTGTGTAATCAAGTCTCCGTATAAATGCACCTGCACTGTGATAGTCTCAGAGGTCCGTTAAAAGCGCAGAGAGCATCATGAAGAACAAGGAACACACCAGGCAGGTCCGAGATACTGTTGTGAAGAAGTTTAAAGCCGGATTTGGATACAAAAAGATTTCCAAAGCTTTAAACATCCCAAGGAGCACTGTGCAAGCGATAATATTGAAATGGAAGGAGTATCAGACCACTGCAAATCTACCAAGACCTGGCCGTCCCTCTAAACTTTCAGCTCATACAAGGAGAAGACTGATCAGAGATGCAGCCAATAGGCCCATGATCACTCTGGATGAACTGCAGAGATCTACAGCTGAGGTGGGAGAATCTGTCCATAGGACAACAATCAGAAAAAAAGTGTTGTTTAAAGTTTGCCACAAGCCACCTGGGAGACACACCAAACATGTGGAAGAAGGTGCTCTGGTCAGATGAAACCAAAATTGAACTTTTTGGCAACAATGCAAAACGTTATGTTTGGTGTAAAAGCAACACAGCTCATCACCCTGAACACACCATCCCCACTGTCAAACATGGTGGTGGCAGCATCATGGTTTGGGCCTGCTTTTCTTCAGCAGGGACAGGGAAGATGGTTAAAATTGATGGGAAGATGGATGGAGCCAAATACAGGACCATTCTGGAAGAAAACCTGATGGAGTCTGCAAAAGACCTGAGACTGGGACGGAGATTTGTCTTCCAACAAGACAATGATCCAAAACATAAAGCAAAATCTACAATGGAATGGTTCAAAAATAAACATATCCAGGTGTTAGAATGGCCAAGTCAAAGTCCAGACCTGAATCCAATCGAGAATCTGTGGAAAGAACTGAAAACTGCTGTTCACAAATGCTCTCCATCCAACCTCACTGAGCTCGAGCTGTTTTGCAAGGAGGAATGGGAAAAAATTTCAGTCTCTCGATGTGCAAAACTGATAGAGACATACCCCAAGCAACTTACAGCTGTAATCGCAGCAAAAGGTGGCGCTGCAAAGTATTAACCTAAGGGGGCTGAATTGATTTGTTAAAAAAGTTTGAAATATCCAATAAATGTCGTTCCACTTCATGATTGTGTCCCACTTGTTGTTGATTCTTCACAAAAAAATACAGTTTTATATCTTCATGTTTGAAGCCTGAAATGTGGCAAAAGGTCGCAAAGTTCAAGGGGGCCGAATACTTTCGGAAGGCACTGTATATGGCCAATATACAATGGCTAAGGGCTGTACTTTGGCACGACGCAACGCAGAGTAATAATGTCATATTTATTGTAGTGTTTTTGCAGACTGCCATATACTGTAGTATTTACTCTAGGGTTTTTGTGACGTTACTATAGTGTTTTTAAAAAATGTATTATATTTGAAATAGCAATGAGGGCTTTGTCTTTGAGGAAACCACATTTTCCATAAACTGTAGGTTGGTAAGACTGGAGTCAGATTGGACAGTTTAGAGCTTTTACTCTTTTCTGGGGGAACACAATATATGGTCTATACTTGGCATGTCAGTTTCTCACTTATGGGTGGCACAAATTGGGATATATGGGAGGAGAATGGGCAGGGTATATGCAAATTAAGTATTTACTGTAATGTTTTTGTGGTCTGTTGTATACTGTAGTATTTACAGTAGCATTCTACAGTATACTATAACATTCTATAGAAAGTGTTAGTAAGCATTTCCTTGGAGGATTTATACCATGCGTATAACATGCGTATACCATACATACGACTAATAAAACTAGGAAAAAAATATAAAAATAAAAGAATACACATTATTGAGGTATACTACAGTGTGTAGTATAGTATTCTACAGTATACTAGAGTTTACTATAGAATGATTTAGTACTGTAGTATACTATAGTAAACTGTAGTATTTTGTCATGTGGGTAGTACTGATACACTGTGATGTTTCTTTTTTGTTCTATCCCCACAGGAACCACAGAGCGGGTGTGTCTGATACAGGGTACGGTCGAGGCGCTAAATGGTGTCCACAGCTTCATCGCGGAGAAAGTCCGCGAGATGCCCCAGAGCGCCCAGAAAACAGAGCCAGTCAGCATACTGCAACCACAGACCACTGTCAACCCCGATCGCGTCAAACAGGTGAGAGACAGGTCCATTACAGTCAGCCAACCCTGACACGGAACCCAAACCGGCTGCGCACGCGAGACATCGTGCATACATTTATTTTTTCCCCCCACACCAAACACGATCACGACACGCAGGTTAAAATATCAAAACAAACTCTGAACCAATTACATTCGTTTGTGGACAGGTCGAAAAGCATTAAACATTTATGGCAATTTAGCTAGCTAGCTTGCACTTGCTAGTTAATTTGTCCTATTTAGCTAGCTTGCTGAACTGACTTCTATTTTAGCCCTTGGCAACGCAGACGCTCGTTGACACGTGCGAGCAGTGTGTGTGCGCACAATAATATAGATTTCAAAATGTATTTTGCAATGCACGCGACGCGAGTGGTGTAGTCAGGGTAGGACCGACCACCATACTTAACATAACCATAGCATGGACAATGACCTGTCAGATATAGAACACGACCGATCAAAGCATGTTACCTCCCTACCTACGATGATCTGTCTGAGATGTCAATAGTGTAGACATGCAGAGTCATAAGGGCACGTGGTCAGCACATGGCAAGAACACAGTCACACTTTGTCTCACAGGGGCATCTGCCCCACAACCTGAGCCCTGGCAGGGTCAGGAAAATGTGAGAGCATGGGGTTATTTTTACCGGCCGCCTGCCCGCTAGGTCCTCAACAGTGCCACAGAGCTGGACGGCAGCTGCAGCCTTAACCCCTGGGATTAACACATCGCTGAGTAAAGCAGAGGGCTGGGATAGTAGAATGACTCAGTGAGCGTTCTCTCTCTCTTTCCTACTTTTCAATCTCTCTTTCTGCCTCTCTCCCTCCCTCCCTCCTTCTCTCTGGCTCCCACTATTCCTTTGCAGGCTAAGTTAATAGTGCCCAACAGCACGGCTGGGCTGATCATCGGTAAGGGCGGGGCCACAGTCAAGGCGGTGATGGAGCAGTCGGGTGCCTGGGTCCAGCTGTCCCAGAAGCCTGAAGGCATCAACCTGCAGGAGCGCGTGGTCACGATCAGCGGGGAGCCCGAGCAGAACCGTAAAGCCGTGGAGATCATCGTGCAGAAGATCCAGGAGGACCCTCAGAGCAGCAGCTGCCTCAACATCAGCTACTCCAACATCTCAGGCCCCGTGGCCAACTCCAACCCCACCGGTTCCCCCTATGCCAACTCGGCTGAGGTCCTTCCCAACGCCGCTGCGGCTGCTGCCACTGCCTCCAGCCTTCTAGGCCAGGCCGGCCTGGCAGGAATGGGCGGCTTCCCGGGAACCATGTCCAGCTTCTCTGGCAATGACCTGCTGGCCATCACCTCGGCCCTCAACACACTGGCCAGCTATGGCTACAACACCAACACCCTGGGCCTGGGCCTCAACCCCGCCGCTGCCTCCGGGGTCCTGGCCGCCGTGGCTGCTAGTGCTAACCCAGCTGCTGCTGCTGCCGCTAACCTCCTGGCCTCCTATGCCAGCGATGCCTCTGGCTCCGGCCATCCTGCTGTTGGTCTGGGGGGCTTCTCCCTGGGCTCGCTGGCTGCCGCCACGGGGGCCTCCAACGGCTACCTGAATGCCTCGTCACCACTGATGGCTTCCTCCCTGCTGGCCGCAGAGAAGCTGGGAGAAGGGGCCAAGGACGTGGTGGAGATTGCTGTGCCCGAGAATCTGGTGGGCGCCATCCTGGGGAAAGGCGGGAAAACGCTGGTTGAGTACCAGGAGCTGACGGGAGCTCGCATCCAGATCTCCAAAAAGGGAGAGTTCATACCTGGCACGCGGAACCGTAAAGTTACCATAACAGGGTCACCCGCGGCAACGCAAGCCGCCCAGTATCTGATCAGCCAGAGGATCACGTATGAGCAGGGTGTGCGTGCCACCAACCCACAGAAGGTGGGCTAAATGGGGGAAAAAGGATGTAATAAAGGAAAGATGGAGACAGAGAAAAGAAAGGGAATCAAGGGTCACGGAGAGAGGAAAAAACGTCCAAATATCCATTCAATATTTCAGTATTAAAAAGAGAAGGTGACAAAGAAGGAGGTGAGGCAGAGAGAAAACCGGGATACGTGTGTGTGATTGTGATTGTGTTTTTAGGACTGAGGTTGTGATGTTTTTTAAAAGTGGTGTCGAGTCCTTTTGATGACGAGTAAAGCTGAACTGGTCCACTGCCAAGCAGCAGAGTCAGGGGTGAGTCCACACGATTTCACCCCCTTCAAAAACCTCACAGCTGGGTTTGTTTTTGGATTTCGTTCTCTTCTGATTTTCTTTTCTTTGGCTGTGTTGATTTTTCAGCTTCAGTTGTAGATCTCCGCTCCCGGTGAGTTGAGGTTCCGGACAGGCTTAAAGAGCAGAGATAGCGTTTTGCTCATGCCTTTTTGCTTTGATGTTAACCTCGCTCCATGTGAACAAAGCAAAAGGCCTTGTTTACATGAGAGAGGTAAAATGACGAGCACCAGAGGTCATCCAATACCATTTGGCAACCATTTTAATCTAAATTCTTAATGGATATCAGAATATTAATGACATGCCACTGTATGGTTCATATCAAAATTGAGGTTTTAACAATTCGGTTTTTATCCTTTTTATTTTCCTCAATTATTTATTGAAATATGGTCTCATTCAAACACATATAGATTATTTAAACCTGTGAATTCGGGTTGATATGAATGTAAAGACATTATTATTGTTATTTTGTTATTAACGAGGATCAAATTTTGAGTTGCAGTGACAGATATGTATAGTTTTCACCCAGAACTGCACAGGACTAGTGTAGATCAGGGGTCAAATGTTCAATGTGAGAGGATAGAGACACGCAGGAATGTACACATACACAGGAACAGACACACATTCATACATGTTTACCGCCACCAACATACACACCACTTTTGGTGCTACGAAAACATAACTACAGATCTCTAGGCCTATATTACCTGTATCACCTAAATTGAAAATCCCTTTGGAGATTGCTCTCCCTCTCCTTGATTGTAAGATGCCAAGCATTATTCACTTATCTGTAGTTTACGGGATCTAGTTCTGCCTTTATATATTTGACCCCGCTAGTTCTCCTTCAGCTGCCATGGCAAACTGTATCTTGTACCACCGTGGACAGTTTAGATAACGTAGTTACTGATTTTTTTTTTTTATCCTATTGTCATGAATTAGCCCGGTACTTTGAGTTCGCCAGCCGATATTGCGCCTTGGGACATGCTCCTATGTAGAAATTTGAATAACCCCCCATGGGACGGAGCATCATACCCGAGAGGGAAGCCAGCACTATACACAGCTTGGTATCTTACATTACCTTTTCAATTGAAGAATCTAACCGGAAGAGTCCCGAAGGGAACAAAGCAGTCTTGTTAAGAAAAGCAGTATAGAACGTTATCTGTGAGCGAGGAGATGATTGCTTTATATCAGAATGGCTGGTAGTCAAGAGAGACACTAATGAGAAAGAAATTGACTCACCATGAAACATTTGGCGTTTTCTGTGAACCATTTTTCTCAACCAGAGTCAATACCAATATGGAGTCAAGCAGTTTATGCAGGTGGTTAGTCCAACCTGTTATCTTGCCTAAAGCAGACATTGACACTAGCTTACATTGGCAGTAGTGCATAATGCGTTGCCCAAACATTTATCTGACATTCTGTAAGGATAATTGTTTGGCAAAAACGCAGGAAGGGTAATTGTCTTCTAGAACATTCTCAAACACAAAGATTAACCTTGCTTCTGCGCTGCTATCCATTGGTTTTCATCCGAGTACACTGGGTCTCTTATGACTGCACTGTGAGACACAACAAAGACACAACGCAAAGTGTGTCTGTCCCTTCTTGAGCCAAGGGATCATATTTTGAAGTACATATCCAGGATATAGGCCTACAGCTGGTGCACTTACATCGCATGTTCTAGAGCAGGGATGGGCCACACCAGTCCTCGGGGGCTTCTTCCCCATCCCTAGCAAACACAGCTGATAAAACTAATTACATTGTAAACTGAAGATCATGATTAGTTGATTATTGGAGTCAGGTGTGTTAGCTGGGACAGAAGTGTGACACCAATCAGGCCCCAGAGGACTGGAGTTGCCCATCCCTGTTCTAGAGCAAAACCAGCTGAGCAGCGAGATAAGGAACAGTTCCACAAGAACATCCATAATGTGATGTCTTGGAGATATTTTGGTTTACCAATAATATTGCACAACAGAGAGCTGCTACTGGACGTTTTTTCTACTGATCAGTCCAGAGTCATCAGTCAACCATAGTGTCTTTTATTAAGGTCTGTGCTATCCGGGATCCTTGGCATGTCCCTAACCCATTGAAGTTGAAATGAAAAATGGTTAAGGTAAGGGTTAAGGTAAGTGTAGGGGTTAGGGTAGGGACATCCCAAGGATCCCGGATAGCATTGACCCTTTTATTAACCCAAATGACTCCTATGACATTTATTTTCCTGCATTGCAGTCCCTGTATCCTATTCTGACCCTCTTTTCCATTTCACAAATGTATCCATAGACTTATGTAACCAGAGCTCTGGGATCGGCTTCCAATAATACAGGACCAGGAATGATAGTGTCAGAGAAAGAAACAGCAGCACTCCCCTTACAGTGAAATGACGAGGCTCCTTCTTGAGACAGAATTGACCTTTACCCCACCTTACTAACAACTCTATGTTTGAGCGCTCCGCATGGCACCAGCCACGAGCCCCATTACCTTGACTCACTGAATACACGTTTCTCTTTCATTGTATTTCTGACGGGATGTGCTGTGACTTTTAATAGTAGTCAACGGCACACTAGTTACTTGAAATGAAATGGCACTCCAGTTAAAATATCTGTAACTTCTTTCACCTGTGGGGTTCAAAACCTTCATATTTTAGCCCTAACCTCACAACATTTTAATGCTGATTTAAAATACAAGCACAAATCAAGGTGGATTTAATAATAGAAGCAATGCAACTACGCTTGGTTTAGAGAGAGACTACTCCAGAGCTGTCTGATCTGTACACTGTACCAACTCCTCTCTCTCCATTCATTACTTTTCCTCCTCTTTCTTTAGACATTTCCCCACCCTACATGTGCTCTTTTTGGTCTATTTTAAAGTCCTCCTATATAGAGATTACCTTTTCTCTCTCCTCTGCACTGCTCTCCTTCTTTCTGTCTTGTCTACTCATAGGCGCTGACGTCTGGGAGTTGCAGGGAGTGCCGAAGTGATTGATAGGAGTTATGCACTATAGGTCAGAAGGGTATGCAAATATTTTCACAGCCCATAGAGTTCACCAGTCAAAAATGCACAGATATCACCTGCCTCCAAACTGTGACAACCCACAAGACCAACCAGCAACATTGGTTCAAACTTCGGTATCAAATTCCCCACTAAAAGAAGAACAAGTAGGATTTAGACAGGCTTACACCGTGATCTATGACCTTCCAGGGGAAGGGAAAGCAAAATAGGAAGGCGAATCTTGGTTGAATGAGAACATGTCTGTTGGTTGACCAAACAGAGCTTCTATTTCAGCCTCATAACAAAAGAAAGCAGGAGTTTATTAAAAAAAAGTAAATGAGAGAGAGAGAGAAAGGTGGGAACTCGTTCGTGACCTCATGCTGAAACAGTGACATCCTTTATGCATATCCTCTTATCTGAAAAATGACTAGAAATTCATTTCTGTGGAATATGTCATGTCAACATGATCTATATGTACTTAATTGTAGCTATTCTAGTTTGTAGTCCAAATGCAGTCCAGCGTCGTCAATACAATGTGAAACTCTATGTTATCTTTGTGTGGATGATGAAGAGTGCCAACTAACCCTGATTAAGATTAGCTTTGCGATTTGTTTGTGCATTACGATGACTCATCATCGACAGGTGGCGTTCATATTTCTGTTATTGAGGATTTAGTTTGACCGTAAGAAAAATTTAAAGAATATTGGAAGCAATATAGTAGCATGTTGTCCTGTTTTGTGTTTTTATTATGTCTATTGTATGAACCTTTGAAATTACTAAGATTTTGAATGAATAGGTTTACATGTACTTTTTGTAAGTTATGAAAATGCTGCTATTTGATAAGTAAAATATAAAAAATATTTTAGTTGAAAATATGTCTGGTCTGTTGATAAGAAACATGCTCTAAAAGACAGGGGCGTAAAACGAGGTGTATAGAATACTATACAGTATTGGTAAGATAGTAACAGTAATAATTGTACCTGTGCCAAACTAGACCTCTGCAGCTTCTGAAATTGTAGATGTGCGATCAAATGTTAGATATCAATAACTTGTTTAGAAGTGCTGATCAAGTGCCAATCAAACAATGTTTTTCAGTTAAGAAAAGATAATCGTATATATTACTTCAGAAAACGATGGACAAATAACTATTTTGTGCATTGTTTTACCCCATAGCTACATAGAGTAAGAGATAAAGATTGTGATTTTTATGGATCCATGTTGTTTTACACTCCATGCATCCCCTGTGTGTTCGTTTGACCTGTGGCTTAAGCACTGCTGTTTTTCACAAATGTCTCTATAGGCCAGCATGGACTAAGCATAACATGTTATAAGCATTCATAACATAGTCATTAACAATCAGACAAAATGTGTTTCGTGGAGTTAGGTGTTATCTTTTTGCACGTCTTCTATTGCATGGTATCAAAGTGAAAAATTGAGGGAGAAAACTAAATGGAAAAAAAATGGAGGTTTTCTCGCAACATTCAAAGACATAAAGTTGCATGCAGTCAGTTGTAGAACACTTAAGTTAAAATCACCTCATATTTAAAATGTTTCATGTCGTAAGTTGGGAGGGAGCCCATTATTGTCATGTTGGCCCAAATACAACACATTTCAGATCAAATTCTCATACAGTCCATCTCTTTATATTCTAACAGACCAGGTTTTATTTTCTTAAGGTACCATAAGGAGTATTACAAATGTGAAACAAGCAAACGCGAAAATGTTATTCAGTGTTATTCTTGAGTTTTGCTTTCTAGAATACCAGGCATTTTTTAAATCAGGTTAAACCTCACAAAACCCGTGTAATATTTTTTAAAGATTTTTTGTACCACAGTTTGAATGCCCAAATCTAATCTATGAATGTAATCCCATTTGCTCATTTTTTCAGTTGAATGTTTATCAGTCTTTTAATGTGAATTCAGGGCTGGAATTTCAACTACATGTAGAGTTAAGATATTATGTCAAGAACCAATTTCAGCTATAGTCAGGTAGGCCATAGTCATAACCCAGATATGTTTTAACAACACTTCCGATTCACTGTCAACATTGTCCTGTTTGTTTGGTGTTGCATAAATGCACTTTACTGATCAATGGGTCATACCTTTTTACAAAATTCCATCTCCTGTTATTGGATGTGAAACAAAGCAAACCATGTTAACGTTCAGCCGTTTTTGTCATTCTTTGCTGTTGCTCTGATATTGTTTGTTGAGGTTTTTTTTCTGATCTTTTTGGGTCTCTGTGTATCAGACTTCTCTGAAAAGGTGGCACCCGAGTCCACATAATATGGTTTATCCATTTCCTTTTGAAAATATTTGTGTAAATCACAATGAGTGAATCTTCTTTAAAAGAGGGAGAGGGAATTTAGAGTGGAGCTGTTCCATCTTGTCATGTTGCATTCTGCTGCCTTGAAGTCTAGAGGGCGGAAGTATTTTTATGAACAAATTGGCATTGAAAGCACGGTAAACCTCATACAATGTCTCTATGTGGTGTTATCAGAGAGTACATGTTTGTTACTTTACAGAATGCAATCCCAAGGTCTTGCTGATATAATTTTAGATGGGATACAAATACAGCACCAGCAAAATTTGATTGCCTCGGTTATACCGCTGTCAGTGTTGGTGGATTGGACAACTCAACCTGTAAGAACCCTGTGTAACCTAAAACTATTTTACCACTGCATGCTATGACTTTCTGTCTCCTCCTTCTGCCGTGCACTGCTACTAACCCCCACCACCCTTCTAACCCCTCCACTACTGAGTGCCAAACTAAGTCAACACCATTCCAAACCTTCAGTTGTTTTAAATATGATGTAGTCTGGACATGCATCTGACCCTCCAGGATCTTCCTAAGGGAGGATTCTATCGAACTATCAGACAGGACTAAGCCGGTTAAGGCTGCTTGCCCCCTCTTCTCCTCAACTCTCTCCATCATCTTTTCAGCCTACATGACATTATGATTATGTGTGCCGTTGTGTCTGGCACCTGTCATTGTATTCACCCATTGAATGGGAAATTATTCTGAGCCCATTCCTCTGAATAGTGGGAGAAAGACAGGATTTTTACCAACCAGCCACGACGCCATCTCTTATCTTTGACCCTCCCATGAACTAAGTTGACCTTATCCACCCTTTGCGTGCTCATCTGCATGTTTGGATTATTTTGACCCCAGATTTATTGCCAAAATTAGCTGAGACTACAACTGTATGAATTTTCATTTGGTTTTAATTGTTTTCTTGTCATCCGGACAATTCTGCAGGGTTGAAGCTAACAAATCTTGTCTGAAAAAAGCATGACAATGCCCTGCACACCTCTTCGGCTCCATTGTAAATATTATTTTGGGTTAGTTTTTCATTTTAATTTTGTAAAAAAAAAAGGTTTTCCATCTTAAGAAATGGACTGTCAGCATATGTAATATGTTGTCCTAAACTTAAGAGTTGGGTCAATTGGAATGACTCTGGTGTCTATATTGAGACAGAGAAGATACCATTTCAAAGTCCAGACCTCACTTGTCCTTTGACTGAAGCATTTGCTTCGATGCCTTTACACAGACACAGTCTCAATCTTAAAGCTACAAGGGCAACATTGTATTTCCTTGTGCCATGTCAGTGAAGTACGGGTGAGAGCCTTTTATTGAGATATTTGCCAATACGGGTGCCAAATTAAATCGGCACTGAGCCAAAAGCCAGCCAGCCTACACACTGAAGCTGTGGTAGCAATGGGATGGTTCACTTCCCAATCCCATATCCCTCCCAAAACACTTAATTGTTTGACATTTGACTTGACATGTCACTATATTCTATGCTGCCAGTCAATTTCTTGCTTTCCTCAGTGAAACATCTCAGAAGCAGTTAATTTTACAACATTACACTGTTGCTCAATGACAACAGCAACTATCAAAAGGGAATGAAAGTGTATTTTTATTATCAGTTTATCTGAGCATCATTCATTAATAGATTTAAGGGTAATGACTATTTAATGTAACTGTAGTATTGTGTTTGTAAAAAAAAAAAATCGGTGAGTTGTGTTTGATGACTCGTGGACTACCAGTGAAGTCAGCATTTCAGTGTTAATATATTGAATTGTTTTTTAAAGATTATTTTTGCGACAGCAACAGCAACAAAGAGTCATTATAAATGTTCATTTTAGCATCACTTGTCTTCTGTTCCTTTATTCTCCTCCACCTCTACTCTCTGTCTCATTGGAGTGAAAGGTCTTGAGTTGATTAAAGTGCATGCGATATGCTCACAGAAAAGTTCATTTTCTAAATGGGGTGCTGAATCTTAGCTTATGAGGTAGTCCATTAACAATTAATATGACAATACTCTCCAAATCATGACCGGTTTTATTGTGCATGTTCTGTCTGAGTGCTGTTCTAGTTGTTGTTCAAAGTCTTGAGTAAAAGCCAAAGCGAGCGTCTAAGCTAATTTGTAGTTCTAGTACAGTGGCGTGTGGGCAGAATGTTGTAGTGTTATCTGTTTTGTGAAGCTGTGCAGTTCTTCACAGGCCAGAACCAGTTTGGGAAGTTAAATTAATCTTTCCTTGATTTTTTTTGCATCCTCTCTTCTTGCCTCCTTCTCAAAACTCATTGGAGAAGGTCAGAAGGGGGACCGGGGACCTTCTCCAAAATAGTTGAGAAGCTCCTGAGTGGGGCAGCGGTCAAAGGCACTGCATCTCAGTGCTAGAGGCATCACTACAGACCCTGGTTTGATTCCAGGCTGTATCACATCCGGCTGTGATTGGAGTCCCATAGAGTGGTGCACAATTGGCCCATGGTCGTCCGGGTTAGGGTTTGGCCGGGGTAGGCCGTCATTGTAAATAAGAATTTGTTTTGAACTGACTTGAGTGGTTAAATAATAGGTTAAATAAAAAATAAAGGAGGTAAGGAGATAGGATTCGCGGAAAGACAATTGGGATAGAGTCATAATCCATCTTTGTCCCTCCAACATCATTCCTCCTGCACCATGGGACATCCTCCATTAACAATAACTTCTAAAACCAGAGTATAACAGTCATTGATTTATAAAGCGGTTTTCATTACATCTCAAAGTGCTAATTGTTACTGGTGCTTGAAGATTTTATAAGACAACACAGAACAAGGAGGGGTCTACTAGGAAGGCAAATCCTGTATAGGTGCATTTTGAGGTCAGATTTGAAAGAGCCAAGTTCCCTTGAGGTGGACGGCAGGGAGCACATTCCAGATGCGAGGATATGTGGTCTAAAATGGCTAGCTGCTAGCTTTTCTCATAGGTCAACCTGGCACAATAGGCCACTATGCTGAGGATGACCAGCTGAGAACATAATTATATCCGGTAACAGAATAACGAAACAACGGAGCAGTGACCTTACAGGGTAGAGCCACCATCCAATCACATTTGTTAAACAGGTGAACTTGTCCACCAGAGGGTTATTATAAAACCTCCAACTTCAAGGTAAGTGTTTGAAACCCTTGCCTTAGTCTAAAAGGTGGAGTGTGACAATAAAAATGGCATGATGCTTCTTTATGGGCTACTTACTCAAATTTCAAAAGGCACGTTTTGCATATATGACTAAATTCAAAGTTGTTGCTTACCATTTCCCATGCATCCATGTGCTTTTACAGAGAAGAAAACATGGAGGATTCTACATCAGTTTTGTTGACGTTGAGGTAGAGGATATTTTCCTGGCACCACTCTGCCAGGGCCCTCACCTCCTCCCTTTAGGCTGTCTCGTTATTGTTGGTAATCAGGCCTACTACTGTTGTCGTCTGCAAAGTTGATGATTGTTACCGGTTAGAAATATGTGCTGGGCTGGTCATACTTAGGCCAACCTGGCTCAATTAGCCAATATGCTATGAGAAAAGCTAGTCATTTTAGACCACAGGTCTAAACCTCGGTCTAAGCAAAAGTTTGAGAGTACGGCCCCACTGAGTGTGTCTGGCCAGGTGGCTGAGCAACCTCCATGAATGAAAGATATTGGCTGTTCTGGTTACTTTGTAACTTTTATGTCTCATCCAATCTCTAAAGTTATACGAAAAGCTGAAATGAGCTTCCTTTAGTAAATTAAGCATTTGATGAAGTTGATATTGGAAAGTCATTCAGTAACATGGCCTGGTAGTAATAACAGAAAACACTGAAACAGACGCACCGCACCGACAGATGTTTTCACCATGTGTGAAGACTAGAAAATAGCTGTCAAAAGCAGTACAGCAATATCTAGGCCTTCAGAAAGTATTCACACCCCTTGACTTTTTCCACAGCCACAATTTAAAATGGATGATTCAATTGAGATTTTGTGTCACTTGCCTACCCCATAATGGCAAAGTGGAAATATGTTTTTAAATTTTTATTTTTATTTTTTTACATATGAATTAAAAATGAAAATATAATTTATTTGAATCAATAAGTATTCAACCCCTTTTCTTATGGCAAGTTCAGGAGTAAAAATGTGCTTAACAACTCACAAAATGAGTTGCATGGACTCACTCTGTTTGCAATAATAGTGTTAAACATGATTTTTGAATGACTACTTCATCTCTGTACCCCACACATACAATTTATCTGTAAGATCCCTCAGTCTAGCAGGAATTACAAACAGATTCAACCACAAAGACCAGGGAAGTGCACCTATTGGTAGATGGGTAAAAATTAAAAAAGCAAACATTGAATATCCCTTTGAGCATGGTGCAGTTATTAATTACATTTTGGATGGTGTCAATACACCTAGTCACTACAAAGATACAGGCGTCCTTCCTAACTCAGTTGCCGGAGAGGAAGGATTTCACTTAGGGATTTCACCATTAGGCCACTATATATGTGCAAACCGATCTCATGTGCTTAGGGCATAATATCAAGGAGAAGGTCTCCCCAACTCCCCACCTACACCCCATAAAGTTAAAGGAAGCAAGTGTGGTACCATATATTTCAAGACCGTCTTATCTGGCTCTGTAGAAGCATTTGATTCCCTCTGTGGGAGAAGGTAGTGGTGGGCTAGAATGATAAAATCATGTTGTCAAGGTAACGGGTGGTACAGAGTACTTTAGAATGTCACACTGGGGATGCTCTTGCAAGGATTCAACTTGTAGACCTGGCAACTCCTAAACAACTCAAGATCTGCAATGCACCACCATCAGGGCGACCAGGTAAGTGCAAGCTGTGGTGATATTTTCTATTTAAATCAATCAAAATGTTCAAAACCCACGGCAAGGTGACTCGGGTCAAAGCTATTGCAAATAATTATTGGTGCCCCCATTTGTGTAATTTCAAACCCTATCACTGCAGCACACAGCCAGATTCTTAAGATGGCACTGTCTTGCAACATGGTGAAAGGAAAATAAAGGTGGAGAAACTACTGCAGAATCAAGAGGCACCCCTTAACATGGCTCCTGATGTAACCATGGAAACCTTTATTTCATGGTTAGAGTGATTCTTTGCTGGAGTGCGATTGAAAGGGTAGATATCTCTGCAGAGCCATTGTAATACATTATATTTTACATGGTTCTTCACAATACTTATTACAATTATTCAAACTTGAACTTCTGTCCAGATACAGTATTATATCATCATCCCTAATTGTCTTTATACATCCAAACTTGTCCTGAATTTATATCATTTTGATTGTTTAATATGAGCAATATATGATGCTAAATATATGATACATGTGTGTTGCGCATAATGATAGTATGGTAACTTTCAGGCAAATCAATATGAGATTTTAAAAAACAACAGCCTAGTTCTAGGAGGTAACTGTTAGCCTAACACACGCTAGACGTACTGCACTGAACCACTGAGCTTGAGCAAATAAAAATGTAGACTTCATAGCAAAAAATAGGAATGACCCCATCTCTGATTGAACAACTGACTGTCAAGTGCATGAGCCCGTCTCCTTTGCAATATACTCCAGTGCCATAGAGAGCACTATTTCGCTACATATGGATTCAAGTCAGATGTTCAATCTTCAGAAGAAGATTCTGATATCAGAAAAAATGCTTAAACGCTAACAAATAGTCTTTATATAACATGACTGCTTTATGTTCATAGTCGCTACAGTTCATTCTCATTTATTCTGAGATTATGACTAGTACAGGTTCCAGTTTGGTTACTAGCTAACATTAGCTACTTCCTTTAGACAATTGCAACATTCCATGTTGATTTTCAGGATGGCACTGTGGTGTATAAATGCCAAAGAATGGGACATGTGGCTGCTCAGTGTGAAGGAAAGGAAAGATGTGCAAAGTGTGGAGGGGAACATGATAACGGTAAATGTAGAAGCAATGTGAAGGTTATGTGCTGTAATTGTGGGGGAGAACACCGTGCAGGATTTGGTGGATGCCAGGTGCAGAGAAAGGCTAGAGAGATTCAGATATATAAGGCTCAGTCAAGACGTACAATATCATATGCAGCCTTATTCTAAAATAGATTAAATTAAATGTGTTTCTCATCAATCTGCACACAATATCCCACAATAACAAAGTGAAAACAGGCTTTTATACATTTTTGTAAAGTCAAACAGAAATACCTTATTTACATAAGTATTCAGACCCTTTGCTATGAGACTCGAAATCGAGTTCCGGTTTATCCTGTTTCCATTGATCATCCTTGAGATGTTTCTACAACTTGATTGGAGTCCACCTGTGATCAATTCTATTGATTGGACATGATTTGGAAAGGCACACACCTGTCTACATAAAGTCCCACAGTTGACAGTGCACATCAGAGTAAAAACCAAGCCATGAGGTTGAAAGAATTGTCCGTAGAGCTCCGAGACAAGATCGTGTCGAGGCACAGATCTGGGGAAGGGAACCAAAACATTTCTGCAACATTGAAGGTTCCCAAGAACACAGTGGCCTCCATCCTTCTTAATTGGAAGAAGTTTGCAACCACCAAGACTCTTCCTAGAGCTGGCCGCCCGGCCAAACTGAGCAATCGGGGGAGAAAGGCCTTGGTCAGGGAGGTGATCAAAAACCTGTTGGTTACTCTAACAGAGCTCCAGATTTCCTCTGTGGAGATGGGAGAACCTTCCAGAAGAACAACCATCTCTGCAGCACTCCACCAATAAGGCCTTTATGGTAGAGTGGCCAGACGGAAATAAAAGGCACATGACAGCCCGCTTGGAGTTCGCCAAAAGGCACCTTAAGGACTCTCAGACCATGAGAAACAATATTCTCTGGTCTGATGAAACCAAGATTGAACTCTTTAGCCTGAATGCCAAGTGTTTCATCTGGAGGAAACCTGGCACCATCCCTATGGTGAAGCATGGTGGTGGCAGCATCATGCTGTGGGGACGTTTCTCAGCGGCAGGGACTGTGAGACTAGTCAGGATTGAGGGAAAGATGAACGGAGCAAAGTTAAGCCAGATACTTGATGAAAACTTGCTCCAGAGAGCTCAGGACCTCAGACTGGGGTGAAAGTTCACCTTCCAACAGGACAATGACCCTAAGTACACAGCCAAGACAATGCAGGAGTGGCTTCGGGACAAGTCTCTGAGTGGCCCAGCCAGAGCCCATACTTGAACCCGATCTAACATCTCTGGGGAGACCTGAAAATAGCTGTGCAGCGATGCTCCCCATCCAAACCAACAGAACTTGAGAGGATCTGCAGAGAATAATTGGAGAAACTCCCCAAATACAGGTGTGCCAAGCTTATAGCATCATACCCATGAAGACTCGAGACTGTAATCGCTACCAAAGGTGCTTCAACAAAGTACTGAGTAAACGGTCTGAATACTAATGTTTATGTGATATTTCATTTGTTAATTTGTTTATTTTTTGTTTTCACTTTGTCATTATGGGGCATTGTGTGTAGATTGATGAGGGGGAAAAACTATTTAATCAATTTTAGAATAAGGCTGTAATGTAACAAAACGTGGAAAAAGTCGAGCTGTCTGAATACTTTTCAAATGCACTGTATAGCAGGGATAGGCAAAAAGATTCAGCTGTGGGACGATTTTTGTTAAAGCGGATCGTTACTGGGCCAGTCCATAACAAATTTACCCCAACTTAGCCCAATAAAAATAAATAATAATAATTTCATGCCTTGATTACATTGAGACATGATCACATATCCCACTGGGCACAGACTTCAATTCAATGTCTATTCTACGTTATTTCAATGTAATTTCATTGAAATTACATGGAAACAACATTGATTCATCCAGTGTATGCCCACTGGGATGTCTATTTTTATTTGTGGGTAGTATACTTGGGAACAGATTTACCCAAATACAATTTTTTTGTTGCTAAATTCCTGGTGATTTTAGTCTCTTTTTTTTCTTCTAAAAACTAGAATCACATTCTTTTGTTTAAAAAATAATAAATAAATATACTTTGGGGGGCCAAAACGACCTCTGATATATAGGTATAACACCAGGTATGACATCATGAAATGCATTTATTCTAATGCTGTTCCAGGTGTATAAGACACCAAAAACAAAATGGATACAGTTATCCAACAGAAGTCTCTAGGACTGGGGTATGTCAGTAATTAAAATTGTATATGAGATGCTTTTGTAAATTTGTGAATACGGCCCAGTACATTACTGGGGCCGAGCTTCCTGCCATCCAGGACCTATATACCAGGCTGTCAGAGAAAGGCCCTAAAAATTGTCAAAAAGACTCCAGCCACCCTAGTCATAGACAGGGCGGCAGGTAGCCTAGTGGTTAGCAACCGAAAGGTTGCTAGATCAAATCCCAAGCATTTCACTGTTTTTCACCTGCTTCATTTCACCTGTTGTATTCGGTGCATGTGACAAATACAATTTGACTTGATTTGAAATGATATGACAGCTGGATCTACGCCTTTACTTGTTTACAGGTAGGCTGCCTTGTCTGAAAGGGATGCCTGGAGAGAAGCTTCCTCATTTGCTGTTGAAGTACTGTGAGAGAATCGCTGCTCTTGGTGCATTTGCTGGGAAGACTGTACAAGCTCTTCCTCCACTGCATCCAGGGGACGCACCACGACTCCCTCACTGGCAGGGTGGCCAAACTGCTCGCTGCTGGGGCCCTGACAGTGGCCACACTAACCCTAAGCACCAGGTTGACCCTCACCAAAGTCATGAGGGCCAACCTAAGGAAGTAACATTTGAGGACTTGGAGTTCTGCACTTGGGAAAACATGTCCTCAAATGTTACTTCCTTAGGTTTTGCTAGAAACTTGCTCACATGTTGTGCAGATAAGTATTTGACTTGTTTCAAGAGAAATGTTCAATTTTTCTTCATAATTTTTTGTTTTTCATATTTTTGTACAGATAACCATATACATATGTTAGAGATTATAGTATTTAATTTGTGGTTTTATCAGGCTTGTGGCAAAGATTTTATTTTCTTCATGTGGTCAAGTTATGCTTGGCGGTAAAGACATCCCTTTTCTTTTCATTATCCACTCAGGGTCGGGGGGACACGTGTAGCGAGTTTGATTGACAACGTCAGTGGGCGTTTACTAACTTGGTTAATTTGGGTAACATCCTTCTTTCTATTTACAAGTTCACTTACTGGCACCAAATCTTGGTAAGTAAATACCCCTAACATGTTGACTACTTCGGTGTTATTATAGTGTTAGTGTAGCCTCGTTTGCTAATATAAGATTTGCCTACTAACAGTAGATTAGCGCACTGCTAGTTAACCTTAGCTGCTTCCTGTCCAGGCAAGCTAGCTGGTTTGTAGGCTTGCAAAAAAGGACATACATTTCTTTAAACCTACATCCATCCTACAAAATATATTCATAGCATTGATGTTGTATGGCTACCAGGCATTTGTCCGACCTACATTAGCTGTCATACTTTGTAAGCTAACGTTAATTTAGCTGGCTACATTATAATGGTCGGCCATCTAACCAGCTGTCGTTGGTTTAACATTTTTTTTAAAGTATCATTCGCTGGGGTATCTAATTTAGGATAATTTTACTTTTTTTAAGCAGACCAGCCAATTTGGATACGTAAAAATTGTCTGGGGGGCATTTTATTGGCAAGGCGTCATTGGGTGAAATATTTGCAGTGGGTGTGTCCTCATGTGTCAACACTGAGTCATTAGCCTACACTGTTAGGTTTCCGTTATTCTTGAGATTGCCAAATGCTTTCCATTATGGCTATTTATGACTCTATTAATGAATAATTAGGGCTATTTCAAACTACTTTAGAAACGAATACGTTTTTAATCTGTTTTTTCCCTTCTACAGGTTGACAAATTCAATTCAATTTATTAAAGATGTTTCTGGCCAAAAGACTCATTGGTGGCATTCTTGATGTTGTAAGGTAAGGATCTGGCTATAGTACTAAGGACCTCTTCTAAATCATTTGCACTTATTATGTATAAACAATGTTTATACATAATGTAGTTAGTAGTGTTTTCTGGGCTTTGCCAAATGGGAAGGGGGTTGAGGCTTTTTAGGTTGTGTGGGTGCAAGTGGAATGAAAGTTGTCTAATCTTAGAACCAATTTAAGCAGTGCCAAAGTCCTATCATTGCATAGACTTTCAGGTATGGATAATATATTCTCACTGTGATGTTTTAATTAGTTTGGAATCAAGAGAGAATACAAGGTGTTAATTGTTTAAGCTAAGTTGGACAGGAGCATGATTCTTCAGCTAGTAGTCACTGCAGCTATTACCACTGACCAAGTCAATCAATGCCTCTATATCTCTGCATAACTATCACTCTTAGGAATGCTACCCAGTGACTAACCTATTCATCTCCCCTGTGTCCCCTTCAGCAATATTGATCCAGCTTCTTTTGTGCCCTCTGACCCATTGAGTGGCATTGCTATTTCATAATTTATCACCAGAATACACAGTTGTTATGGATAATAGTAACCTGAACAATAAATTCCTAATTTCCTAACGTTGTTATCCTGCAGCCTGCACCACGAAGGCCACTTGCGTATGCAGAGCAGAGTGAGAGTGACGAGGAAAGACAGTTTCGCAAAGTCTTTCAGCAGTTGGCTGGAGATGTGAGTACGATATTTCCTTGCTACTACTCCCTCACCATATTCCTATTTTGGTTTAACTTCATATTACCTCTGTAAAAGTAAACACCTTGTGGCAACCATACACCTTGCCATTAAAAAGGCACCGTGACTGCTGAAATGCCTTTGGTGCAGGATGATCTTCATTTAATGGCTCAAATTCACTACTGAATACTGTGAATAGATGCACTATGCATGCTATGCTTCAATGTTGGGAATAATTCAAATGAATAACTTTTCCTTCAGGACATGGAGGTGAGTCCCATCGAACTGATGAACATCCTGAATAGAATTATTTCAAAACGTAAGTCAGGGTTCTATTCTGTCTATTTCTGCCTGGATGTACACGCTTGCGTGCTTTAAGCAAGTCTCTATGTATGCCTGTTTATTGACAATCCTTTTCTATCCTAGAAAGCCATGTTTGAGATGTAATATTCTTGATGAATTTCTCAGTGAGGCTGATATGTATTTGTGAATGAGTAAGGGGATGATACGCTGAGTGATCTGGCTGCTTTTTAATTTCAGATGGTGACTTGAAGACAGACGGGTTTAGCATAGAGTCCTGCAGGAGCATGGTGGCAGTCATGGATGTATCCTTCCTGTCATGACCTGTTTGTGGTGGGGGTCAGGGTCCAGGCTGTGACTTAACAAAATGTGGAAAAAGTGAAGGTGTATGAATACTTTCCGAAAGCACTGTAAGCATCAGGTTTTTGTTAACCTTAACTCTGTTGCAGAGTGACAGCACTGGAAAGCTTGGATTTCATGAGTTCAAACACCTTTGGAACAATATCAAGAAATGGCAGGTGAGTATTTAATTTCCACCAGCTTGGTAAAAACTATTTGTCTCATTATTTCTTAATTTGAATAATGAAGTAGTTTGAGAGTATTAGCACTATTAGAAAGTATGATAATGTGTAACCATGGAAATTGAATCAAAGAAGTATTATACTACATAAATGTATTTCAAAATAAAGGTTTTTGTTTTGTTTTCAGGGTGTGTATAAGACTTATGACACTGATGGCTCTGGGGTTATTGGTGCAGATGAGCTTCCCAACGCTTTCAGGGTTGCAGGTTAGAGATATCATACAGCACAGCAAGATTTATATCACTGTTTGGCAGACACTTGTTACAGCTCATATGTTCTTATAACATTGCACTGTGATATGAATACATTTTGAATGTCAAAACTTTTTAAGTGGTGTTTGAGATTGTAATCCTCTGTTTCCAGCTTCATAGTTAAATGTTTAGATATCAGCATTTCAGTTTTGACCAAGGATATTCATAAAACCTAAATATGTATGTCTATGGTTTGGACCCAGGCTTCCGCCTCAACGACCAGTTGTTCCAGATGATCATCCGCAGATACAGTGAAGAGAATGGGGACCTGGACTTTGACAATTACATTGGCTGTCTTGTGAGACGACTGGATGCTATGTGTCGTAAGTCTGATTCCCTGCTCTTTTCCATATCGTCGTCATGGTAGGGGTTCTTTTAGCTCTGTATAGAGTTTAAATATAGAAACCATATGCATTAACCTTTTGGTACATGTGTCAGCACAACTAATGGTACTCCGTTTGAAAATAATGGGGTACATAATCATTGGAATATTTTATTGGCAGTTTTCTCTATTCAAAAGTCAGTTGCACATCTGAGCTATCTTTTTTTGCAGGTGCATGGTAACAGTTGATAAGATAAGAAACCTGCACACTGCTCTTGATAGAGCCTTGTTGACCTCAAGGCCTTCATTAGAGCTGCCTTTTGAATAGAGAAAACAGCTTTGCCAATAAAATATTCCAATGATTATGTACCCCATTATTTTCAAAGGAGTACCATCTGTTGTATTTTCCTGATTTCAGGTGCCTTCAACACCTTAGACAAGGATAACGATGGAACCATCAAGGTCAACATTCAAGAGGTAAGCATGTCACACTTACAAGCTGTACCAATGAGATGGTATTCTAGCAAAGCTACTTTGGTTTTTGGCATCACTGTACAATGTGTTCCTATCACACAAGAGGTCAAAACCCACCATTGTACAGGGTTGATGTCAAACAATTGTTTTAATTTGTTTCTTTGCAGTGGCTCCAGTTGACCATGTATTCCTGAGCTTAGGACATGCCTACAGGTGTTTACAAAACCACTCCATTTCTATCTACTTGATGCTGTGCTTTAGACCACTCCGTGGACCCCCTGTGCCAGTCCCCCAGTGTATGCAGGTTTCCATACATTATTTGCAACCTACACAATGTGAATACAGCTTTTTCATACAACAAAAGGGGAGTTGTAGACTAACGTGGGAACTAAAACCTGCACACACAGTGGTTCTATGGGCTGACACTGAGAACCTCTGGGCCACTCGATGCTGGTCTTGCATTCAACCAAGAGTATCTGCTTGTTTTCCTTTTGAATTGAAGAAAAGACAGCCTTTGTAGAGGTTCTTTCCAATAGTTCTCAAAAGGTAATCATTTACCAATCATTTTTAAGCCAGTTCTGAAAGTCTAACTGTGACACATACATGGTGCCGCTACACATAATGCCAGTACAATGTTAGTTTTTGCCATTGCTTCATGAAACCAACAGATGCCATTTGGTAACTGTTGCCATAAGTCACTGAACTGTTACTATCTTTGAAATGACCCGTGTAATTTTGTATGGAATTAAAGTAATCCTAACAATGTAGTGCTTGTGTTATTTCAACACCTCAAGCATACTCATCTACAAAGTTGTATCAGTCATATGTACAGGATAAACATGGTATACCCTGTCCAATGAAATGCTTACTTACAGGTTCCTTCAACAATAAAAATAAAAATAATAATAATACGAACATAAAGTAAATGGCTCAATAGAATAAGAATTTTAGCATAATACAGGAAGGCACAATTTAGAGTCTAATATTTACAAGTGTTTAAAAATTGTGCGGTATTTAGCAATAACATATCTGGTAGCGTGAATGTATGTGCGTGCTGAAGTGCAGGTGGTCAGCCCAGTTCAAGTGTTCGGCAGTCTATATCGGACTTCATGCTCCGATACCATATGCCCGACAGTAAGGGAGTGAACAGCTCATGGCTGGGGTGTGTGGGGTCCTTGATGATGCTGCGGGCTTTCGTTTGAGTAGTCTTGGATGGCTAACATTTCATCAGTTTGTTTCACCCATGCTCTGGGAATAATGGTTGTGTTTACCTGATGGCTGGATTAATACATTTATCACCCATCGTGGTTAACTTGACCACTGTTTCTTCATTATGATGAAAAGCTTATTAGCTACTTCTATATTACGTTTTTTTAGGTGCTTGGGAAAGTTAAGTGATTCCGTGCTTTTGTCCTTTCAACGTATGATTTCAACAGCGCCATAGCTCACGCATTGTGGTCAGTCGCAGGACTTCTCATTCCAGAAAAAACACGTACTGAGCTTGCGTACAAACTAGCGCGAGACATCGGACTGTGGCTAGCTAACTACCAAGTTTTCGGACTAATCGCAGAAATCACAACCTTTCTTTCCCTCAAAGGTAAAACTGTAATGCAAAGCAATATTACAAATATCTAGCCTATTTTGGTGTTATTTTTCAGTCTCGTAAAATGAATGAAGAGGCGACATTGCGTGCGCAAACGTTTGCTAGCTACAATCTTGTTAAGACGTGACTAGCTAACATTAGCTAGCTAGCTTACTTGTTCACGAAAAAAACGCCCAAAATGTGAACAATAAGCAGTAACGGCATTTGATGTTAAGGCATTGTTTTAAAAAAGTGCAAATATGTTACCATATTGCAGTTACTAACCGGTTTCTCCGCTATCGCATAGATAACATCCTAGTTAGCTAGTTAACTAACAAGTACATTTTTTGGGTATGGGTAAGTTAACGTGAACTAATGTAGCTAGCTGGCAGTCTAGCCCGTAAACCGAGCTAAATCAAGAGAGCACTGACTGCTGTCTGACGATGATGATACTCGGGTTGCGTCTGTCTTCTTGGCAAGACAGGCTGATGACTGGTCAACAAAGGGATTGCGCTAGACTTTGACAGCTGTGCAAGTAATTTATAGGGTGCAAGGTTTGTATTCATGATTCTGTCATGCAATGTTGTGATTGGGGGAACCAAATTTAATTCAATTAACTAGCTAATGAGTACAGACGCTCATTTGCGTGCACACTTTACTGTAGCTGAATTTAGATGCACTTGCTGATTTTCTTTATCTTATCCACCTTTATTATATTATAAATCAACAATTACTCAAATTGTTCTTTTGTAATCTGATATTTGTATTCAGTATCAAATGTTTCCTTTTAGTTGTACGCTGTTGGGTATTTGATAGAGGTCCAGTGATGTATTATTATGAGTTACATTTTTGGCTCCAGAAGAGCTAGTAGAATCCCTACTAGGAGGACTGAAGGCAGAGACCAGTGAGAAAGAAGCAGACCAGAGAGATAAGAGGTATTGTGGAAGATGTCTGCCTCGCACTTCTTCAATGAGGACAGTGTCACGCGGTTCAAAAAGAGAAAAGCTCGCTTTACCTTCAGTGAGGTCCACATCCTCCTAGATGAAGTGAAGAAGAATCGGCACATCGTTGTCGGTATGTACCTCTGTACCCTGCAGCACTTCATGTTGATGTGATGATAAAAAATTAAAAAATTGTTTAAAACTTTATCCCAATTTGGGTGTCATCCCAGGCTCATGCCTGTGTTTCTTTTCAGAATATAGACACGTGGTCATGCTTTAATTTTGCAGATGCACAGTAACTCTTGTCTTATGCTCAAGTACCGGCTCCTCTTAGACACCAGTATGTATGGCCAAACAAACACCAGAATCTGATCCTTTTCTTATTAATTGTCCCTCTGACTCTTACAGGGAAGTTTAACCGCGGTGTACCAACGGATGTGAAGAAGCGCGTGTGGGCGGAGATCACAGCCAGTGTGAATGAGATCGGGGAGAGCCAGCGTGAGGTCATCGAGATCATCAAGAAGTGGTCCGACCTCAAGTGCGACACCAAGCGTAAGGTGGCCGCCATGCGGTCGGGGGCCAACTTCAAGGGGATCAACTCGCGGTTGTCCCGCGACCTCAGCCCCACAGAGAACATTGTGCATCAGATTTTGGAGCTGGATGGAAAGCGAAGCCGGGTGCCAGGTCTCCATTATGGGGCTTTCAAGGAGGGAGATGATGATGAAGGACCAGAGGAGGAGGATGAGGAAGAGGACATGGCGGGGATACACAGTTACCCCAATGAAGGAATAGACGTCTCGATGCCACCACCCTCCACGCTTTCCTCGGCAATGCCCATGTCCTTTTCCATGGGGATGCCCATGTCAGGCCCTGGCCACACACCCATACCCCCGGTTCAACCCAAAGATGACCATTCTATGCCAACCTACAGTGGCCCGTCCAGTGAGTTATCTAATTTGAAACTGGAAGGGTCTGAGTTGTTCAATTTATACACCACACACAACTTTCAAGGTGAGGGTTTATCGAGGGTGCATATTCACATATTAGATTTTCTGTTGCAGGAGATTCTTCACATCCCTCTTATGAAATGCAGTACGAGATACCCACTGGTGAAGGTAACTGCGTTTACCCAACATTCAACTCGCTTTATTTGTCTATAGGGTGTGATTTGTCTGGTATTGCAGTACTAGAAATACGCTTGTGAAATACTGCCGGATGTGTGGTATACGGGCTGGGAATTGCCAGGGACCTCACGATACGATATCACAATACTTAGGTGCTGATACCAAATGTTTTGCGATTCGATGTTCCAAACATACTGCTCACCATACAGTGCCTTCAGAAAGTATTCAGACCCCCTTGACTTTTTCCACATTGTATTTACAGCCTGCATTTTAATTGGATTCAATTGAGACACAACACATCACTGAGTACCACTAAATATTTTAAAGCATGGTGGTGGCTGCATCATATTATGGGTATGCTTGACATTGGCAAGGACTAGGGATTTAAAAAAAATAATAATATAATTTTAGATAACACAAAAAAAAGGGAATAGAGCTAAGCACAGGCAAAATCCTAGAGGAAAACCTGTTTGTCTGCTTCCCAACAGACACTGGGAGACAAATTCACCTTTCAACAGGACAACCTAAAACACAAGGCCAAATATACACCGGAGTTGCTTACCAAGACAACATTGAATCTTCCTGAGTGGCCTAGTTACAGTTTACTTAAATCGGCTTAAATCTATGGCAATACTTAAATGGCTTTGTAGCAAGGATCAACATCCACCTTGACAGAGCTTGAATAATTAAAAAAATAATTTGCAAATATTGTACAATTCAGGTGTGCAAAGCTCTGTTACTTACTCAGAAAGACTCAGCTGTAATCACTGCCAAAAGTGATTTTAACATGTATTGACTCTGGGTGTGAATACTTTTAAGAGTTATTTCTGTATTTAATTTAATACATTTGCAAAAAATATATATATTTTTTCGCTTTGTCATGGGGTATTGTGTATAGATGGATGACAAAAAAACAACAATTTTATCAATTTTGAATTCAGGCTATAGTCATGTGGAATAAGTAGAGGGATATGAATATTTTCTGAAGGCACTGTATTACATGTCTGCTGCAGAGGGACAAAAGCCATGAGAAAACTGCTTTTATCAGTCATGGAAATAAGCTCTGAAAACCTATTTTAAAAGATGGAGAACAAGCTATGAATACAAAATACCAGAGTTTTGGTGCAGTTACAGCCAACTAGAGCAAAAATATTGCGACAATGTCAATACGATATCGTAAAAATGTATATCCTGATGTGTAACTATCGATTTCTCCCCCCATCACTATGTGGTATGTGTAACCTCAAACACACGCACAAGTTCAGTGTCACCTCTTGCCTTTCCCTAGACACTGAGAACCAGTTTGGGCAGACAGATGACGAGCGTCAGGACGAGCTGCCCCCTTCTACCTCACAGACGTCCAGCCTCACAGAGGACAACCAGGGGAGTGGCGGCGGCCCACACCCCTCCACAGGCACCCAGCCCTCGCCCTCATCGTTCTCCGCCGCACCACCTACAGCAGGCCAGCCACCTCGGAACGCCAGGGAGAGCATGTTGCAGAGTGCCTCGCTGAGCATTCAGGAGCAGCACGCCACCAACACCGCGCTAGAGACGGTGTCGCGCTCCCTGGAACTGCTGTCAGAGTCAGTGCAGCAGCTGGCCGAGACGCAGCAGGAGTTTGTGCGCGAGTCGCTGCAGCTGCAGAGGGAGACGATGCACATACTCCGAGACTTCACCAGTGGGGCCCTGGCCCTCATGCATGACAAGCTCAATGGACGTCCGGCCCTATAGCCCAGACAATGCTGCACTATCTGCCCCTCCTGTGGAGCTGGACGGGTGTGTTCCTTTACACTGGGTACAAGGTTGTTCCATTTCTTTCATTGAGTCATTTACTCCAGACATTTTTAGTGGGTTGTGTTCCGAGTTACTGTATTTTATAGGAGTAACCCTACTGTCTGCGTAAATGTTTAAATTATGAACTGTGTGTTATCCCGCCAAGGGAAATACAGAAACTCAAAAGCAGAATTAGGGGTTTCTTGCACAAATTAAGAGCCTATTTGTTTCTTCCCCCATTTCTCAGATTATTAAAATGGAGTCTAGTTTAAGGCTCAGAGAGATTCTAAAACTTGCCTAATTTTAGAGTGCGGTAATAATGTGTAATGTTTCCTAAAGTGTCCTGTTGTATCATGTTGAAAACAGGTTCTATCTGATAAACATGTTAGAGCGATAAGGCCCCGTCATTTGTAAAGGTGTGCATACTTATTGAGATTATGGACTGATTTCTGTATGTTCCTTTTTTTATGTGAGACAGTTTTAAACTAATTCTCCTTTTGTCTACTATGTTGATGTAGTCTCCTTATGTACTATTGTACGGAGATATTGTAGAACATGTAAATAAATATGATTGATAACTGCTGTAAACTGACTTTAAATTGCTCTTTATTATACAGTAGGACCTCGGAGATACAAACACATTGGGAATGAAAGTCATTCAGAACCCTTAAATGTCTAACTTTCCAATAGCGTAGGTTCATAAAGGTGCCGGCAAATGCCTCGCTTACCCAAATTTCTGTATTGTACATTGCTCTGTTACACATTTTTTGTGAAGTCATTAGCACAGTATACATGATGCCAATTTTGGCTTCAAGACGTAGGCAATTGGAAAAACCAAAAAGTAAATGGTGCCCATTTATTGGCACATTGAAGCACGCTGTAAACTCAATGGATAGTAGTAAAACCATGACATATTGAGACATACACTACATGACCAAAATGATGTGGACACCTGAACATATCATTCCAAAATCATGGGCATTAATAGGGAGTTGGTCCCTCTTTGCTGCTATAAGTCTCCACTCTTCTGGGAAGGCTTTCCAGTAGATGTTGGAACATTGCTGTGGGGACTTGCTTCCATTCAGCCACGAGCATTAGTGAGGTCAGGGAATACTGTTGGGAGATTAGGCCTGGCTCACAGTCGGCGTTCCAATTAATCCCAAAGGTGTTCGATGGGGTTGAGGTCAGGGCTCTGTGCAGGCCAGTCAAGTTGTTTCACACCGATCCCAAACAAACCATTTCTGTATGGATCTCGCTTTGTGCACAGGGCATTATAATGCTAAAACAGGAAAGGGCCTTCCCCAAACTGGTGCCACAAAGTTGGAAGCATAGAATTGTCTAGAATGTCATTGTATGCTGTAGCGTTAAGATTTCCCTTCACTGGAACTAAGGGGTCTGGTCTTGCCCGAACCATGAACAGCCCCAGACCATTATTCCTCCTCCACCAAACTTTATATTTGGCACTGCATTCAGTTCTTGTGCTGACGTTGCTTCCAGAGGTAGTTTAGAACTCGTAGCTACGTGCTTCAGCACTCTGCGGTCCCGTTCTGTGCGCTTTTGTGGCCTACCACTTCACAGCTGAGCTGTTGTTGCTTCTAGACATTTCCACTTCACAATAACAGCACTTACAGTTGACCGGGGCAGCTCTAGCAGGGAGAAAATTTGACAAACTGACTTGTTGGAAAGGTGGCTATCCTATGTCAGTGTGCTACGTTGAAAGTCACTGAGTTCTTCAGTAAGGCCATTATATTACCAATGTTTGTCTATGGAGATTGCATGGCTGTGTGCTCAATTTTATACACCTGTCAGCAAAGGGTGTGGCTGAAATAGCAGAAGGGGTGTCCACATAAACTACATATACAAAAGTATCTTTATGCACATTTGCCATTCACTTAAAATCCATATGGACAATTTTGATTGCATATTTGTTTTTTTATCCTTAAGCCAGACACTGGTCTTTAGCACATGTTGGCAATGTTTAAAAGGCAAAAGTCCTTTACTTTGTTATTGCCCATTCGGTTGAATGGTCAGTCCTTAACTCCGGTCAGTCTAACTCTTAGGTTTGTATCTTTGACATTCTACTGTACATAAAATCCAACCACGTGCACCTCTGTGTGTACAAGTCATGTGCGGGTGCGAGTCGGACTGTTACCAAGGGAGAGAGCAGTGTTGCCAACTTAGCGACTTTGTTGCAATATTTAGCAAGTATTCAGACCCCTCTTGCTACACATTATCCCAAAAAATCGACTGGCGACAAATCTAGCGACTTTTTCTGGTGTTATTGGAGACTTTTGGAGACTGACGTGAAAGCACATATCGTTCTTACTCTTCTCAACAAGCAGCGAGTGCTGCCGTGGGCCCCACCCCTGTCCCAAAGCACTCACAGGCAGCCCAGTCCTCGCGCAGCAGTCCCTCCCAGCTGCAGTCAGAGCAGGAGATGTTCACCCCTCCACGTCTAGACTGAAAATGAATTGCACATGTGGGAAGCCGCAGCTGGCTGATCCCACCCTGGCTTACATTCAGGGTGGGATGTAAATGTCAAATGTTCTTTGGTCTAAACTAAATCACTGCATTTGACTCACACAGTCTCAGTCACTTACTCACCTTGTCCAATGTGTGTGTGTGCGCCTCTCTGTGACATAAGCTAAACATCTAGCTGGCTAGCTCATCATGTCTCAGTCTAAACTATACACTCAAAAATACAGAAAGGAGTGGGAATCAAACCCTGGATTCAAAGGCTGGTTGAAGCCGTTTATTGGAGATGATACACGGACATACTGCCTGTATTGTAAGGCTGATTTCTACGCAAAACTTAGTGATGTAAAAAAACACATGACAACTAAAAAAATTCTCAAAAAGGCAAACAAAGCCTTATAACAGTTCCTGTGGATAGGGACTGACAATGCCTCTTATGACGGGGATTAACAATGGGGTCCATAAAGTGCTGGAGGAGGCGTATGGCCTCAAATATCTGGTTCTTATTCGCTGTGTGTGCCACTCTGCAGCTTGCTGGAAGTCATGCTTCCAATGACACCATCCCCCGTAGTGTGGAGTACTTGGTACGAGAGACTTATAACTGGTTCAGTGTCTCCAAAGCGCAGGGGGGCCTACAAGGCCATATATGAGACCATCAACTTTGGGGAGAAACCTTTACAGATAACCAAGGTGTGTGCCACACGTTGGCTCTCCATCGACCCGGTAGTTCATGCATTTTGGACCAATGGGAGGCTGCATTTCGCAGTCACCAAGTCCAGTGAACACTGCTACATGGCTGAGGTTTTATACTCCATGTACAGTGATCCTCAAAACATATTGTATCTGACTTTTTTGAAGTCAGTCCTGGGTGAGGTACAGTTGGCCATCAAGGCTTTTGAGGGAGAGCAAGTAGATCCTCTTAAGCTACTTGACAGCTTGGTTAGCCTGATCAAGTCTGTGAGCAGCAGGGTGCTGAATCCACTGGCAAATGTTTATGTACTCAAAGGGCCAATAGATGGATACCTCAGTCCCAAACCGTACCATGGTTACCTTTTTGAGTCAAAGGCAGCTGAGCTCCACCTTGCGCCTGAGGATGAAAACAATGTCCGAAAGCGGTGTGTAGCCTTCACCATCTCCTTCACTAATGAGTTGAGAGTGAGACTGCCGGACAACATCGAAGCATTGCAGTACATGTCAGTTTTCAATGTGGAGGAAACTATAAAGCACAATAAGAGCCCTAGACAAATAGAAAAAAATAGCCAAGTTCCTTGGCTACTCCCCTGCAGAGATAGACAAGATTGTCCAGCAATGGCGTGCCATCCATCTTAGTAAATGGAATGAGACAAAAACACACTGGGCTTCTGGAGTGAGATTTGGAAGTTCAGGGATGCAGCTGATATCAACCCATTTCAAGAACTTTCCGTGGCTGCTGTGTTTGTGTTGTCCTTGCCACACTCAAATGCTGAAGTCGAGAGTCTTCAGCCAGATGTGTGTGGTAAAAAGCAAACTTAGAAATCGGATGTCCTTGCATACCCTTAACTCCATCCTGTACATTCAATATGGACTGAAGATGTCTGGTGAGGCTTGCTATGAGCACCAGCTGCCTGATAATGTTTTGCAGCTTTTTGGCACATCAGCTGCTTACTCATTTAAGTCAGCTCCCTCAGTTGCTGAACCTGCCATAGAGAGCCTTGACCAAAATTACGATGACCCACTCTTTCTGTGAGCCAGCACAGCCTGTGTGTGTGTGTGGAGGGGGGGTCTGGAGAAGAAAAAAACAATTAACCTGAATTAGGGCCAGACTAGTTATGTTGATGTTCAAATACTGGAGAGTTGAGACCAAATCACGGACGCTGGACAGAGTGGATTTCAGTTGTAACAAAAGACAGTTTTAATGAGTCAAAGATATCTTGTCCCGCAGTTTTACGTGCACGGATCTAGTTCATATAACTCGGCAAGGAGTCAGGTGAAAAAGAGGCCTTATACAAAGGTTACATTCATTTTTATACATAGAATAAAGTAGGTGGAGTCTTGTCGTTTTGGTCTTCTGACTGGTCAAAGGGTTGGAGGCAGGCCTTGCTCTAGCCAGAGCGGGCCCCATTGGTGCACAGCAGAGTCTTGTTCTCTGAGCTCCCGACCAGTAGAGGGGGTGAGATGTGTGTTTATACAAGGAGACATTTGTGTGTCAGGAAATCTGACACAGGAGAGCAGAGGGGGTCAGTTTTATGGCTGGGTGTATGTGTTCTTGCGATGGAATGTCTTTGTTTCCTGGGGTCGGGAGACAACGAAGCTGAGGGGATAGTGTTAGGGGGGTAGTTTTATTGCTGGCTGTGTGAGCTAGTTCCTGTTTTAGCAGGGGTACGTAAAATGACTTGAGTCAGGCGGTTTGGCTTGGCGCTGTATAATATATGAGCCATGTATATGAATGTTTACATACGTACATACATACATATACAATCTAAATGGACCAAAAAGAGACAATAGAAAAAACTGTCAATGGCAATGTGAGAAAATCATGGTAACTGTCATATATATATATATATATATATGACAGTTACCATAATTTTCTCACATTGCCATTGACAGTTTTTTCTATTGTCTCTTTTTGGTCCATTTAGATTGTATACAAAAAAATGTTAAAAATGTCTGGATTTTTTCCCCTCATTTTGTCGGTCATAGTTGAAGTGTACCTATGATGAAAATTACAGGCCTCTCTCATCTTTTTAAGTGGGAGAACTTGCACAATTGGTGGCTGACTAAATACTTTTTTGCCCCACTGTATATACAGGGCTGGGGAGGGAACGATTACATGTATTCTGAAACATTTAAGGGGTTACAAAAAAAAAAACGGTAACTGTAATCCGTTACCAGCAAAAATCTTGTAATCAGATTACAGATACTTTTGAAAAACTGGATGATTACTTCTAAATTCAGAAAGGATGTTTGCGGGGAAAAAAAGAAGATTTGACACTGTTCTCAATGACATTCAAATCAGCATTGAAAAAAGGCACAAATTTAAGTTTGTTCCACCTGAGCGAGTCTGACCACAAATCAGGGACCACTATGATGATACACCACATGTGTTTGATGGAGAGCAGGAATATACTTTTTTAGGCTACAGTCCAAGCTATGTCTTCCAATTGTGCTATTGCTGTCAGCATCCAAAGATTATCCAATTTGAATAAACACTTGGTAAAAATGACAGTAGTCCTGTAGTCTACGGCGATACAGATATCACTTATAATTGATTTATTTCTACATTGCGCATTGATGTGAAACACACTGCTACTCTCTCATTTTGCTATTTGCTCTTTACGGATTGTGGATGGCTGTTCACAAATCTAAATGTGTATTTCAAACCAATAATGGTTGAATTCAATAAGTTTAAGCTGCCTATCAATCATTGTTTTTGAAACCAGTGGACAGCCAGTGAAAAAGGCGCTCTTGCAACAGCTGCATAGTGCGGATCCAAGCCTATGGAATAAAAGTGGGGCTAATATTGCTCAATCTAATTCATGCTGATAAAAAAATTATCCATAGGCCTAATGGACACATGCTCAAACTTGCACACTTTTTATAGAATTAAAAAGGGGCAATCTGTAGTTGCTACATCCATTGGACTTATCTCCATTGATTCTTGAAGAATATAACTTAAATGCCTCATGAGCTTAGTTCAACTGTCAGTCACACACCATGAGAACCCAACATATAAGCATGTTTTTCTTCAATGTTTATAAACATTGTAAATGTAAACAAACACTGTATAGCCTCATAACATGGTTCAAACAATAATGTTAATATCATGGATGGTCAGTCCTTGCATCCATAGCTCTGTCTATTAATCTGAGAGTGGTTACATCCCACAGCTTTTTACCAAAACAGAGGCGGGGCAACCGTTTTGTTTCATCTGTAAATGTGCCCTTTAAACAGCTGCACATTGTCAAGTTATCAAAGTGTCACCAACAAAAAAGGTAAATAATAGGCCTATAGCAAATGCAGCATATGGCATTCATTTTTCACATGTAAATAGCACTTTTCAGTAGTGCTCAAAGCATGCCATTCCATGAGCGCATTATTTATTTTTCAACTCAAATCAATGAGCCCAATCAGTCCTCCAAAATCATAAACAACAGTGTAGGGCTGGCTAATAAGTCCTTAGTTTTGGGGTCATGGCTCAGGTAAAACAGGCTGATCTATACTTCCATCTTTCCAAGTCCTATTCTTGAAGATCAAGGGGTATAACGTTTATTGGAATGAATAGAATTCTGAGGAAAGCCCATTGCATCAGACCAAACATTACTCACTCTCCCCACAGGTGTGATTAATACCTCTGAGGGTTTAGAGCTTGAGGTAGTCACCTCATACAAGTACATTGGAGTATGGCTAGATGGTACAGTGTCCTTCTTTCAGCACATATCAAAGCTGATTCAGATGACCATCCTACCCATGCTAGATTACGGAGACATAATTAATAGATTGGCAGGTATGCTCTCGAGCAGCTAGATGTTCTCTACCATTTTTGGCCATCAGATTTGCCACCAATACTCCTTATAGGACACATCACTGCACGCTATACTCCTCTGTAAACTGGCCATCTCTGTATACCCATCGCAAGACCCACTCCCCCCTATCTGAGATATCAACTGCAGCCCTCATCCTCCACCCGTTCTGCAAGTCACATTCTGTTAAAGGTCCCCAAAGCACACACATCCCTGGGTTGCTCGTCTTTTCAGTTCGCTGCAGCTAGCGACTGGAATGAGCTGCAACAAACACTCAAACTGGACAGTTATCTCAATCTCTTCATTCAAAGACTCAATCATTGACACTCTTACTGACAGTTGTGGCTGCTTTGCATGATGCATTGTTGTCTCTACCTTTTTGCTGTTGTCTGTGCATAATAATGTTTGTACCATGTTTTGTGCTGCTGCCATGTTGTGTTACTACCATGCTGTGATGTCATGTGTTGCTGCCATGCTGTGTTTTTGTCTTAGGTCTCTCTTGTTGTGATGTGTTTTATTTTTTTTGTATTTTTTTTTATCCCAGCCCCACAGGAGGTCTTTTGCCTTTTGGTAGGCTGTCATTGTAAATAAGAATTTGTTATTAACTGACTTGCCTAGTTACATAAAAGTTTAAATATATAAAAACCAACCCATGAAGTAACATTTTACATCCATAAACACTACTGTTCAAAAGTTTGGGGTCACTTAGTTTCTAGCTATTTTGCCAGAAACGAAGTTCTTAGTTTCTGGCCATTTTGAGCCTGTAATCAAACCCACAAATGCTGATGCTCCAGATACTCAACTAGTCTAAAGGCCAGTTTTATTGCTTCATTAAATCAGGACAACAGTTTTCAGCTATGTTAACATAATTGCAAAAGGGTTTTCTAATGATCAATTAGCTTTTTAAAACGATAAACTTGGATTAGCTAACACAACGTGCCATTGGAACACAGGAGTGATGGTTGCTGTTAATGGGCCTCTGTACGCCTAGGTAGATATTCAAAAAAAAATCTGCCGTTTCCAGCTACAATAGTCATTTACAACAAATTTCTGATCAATTTGATGTTATTTTAAATGGACAAAAAAAAAGTGCTTTCATTTAAAAAACAAGGACATTTCTAAGTGACCCCAAACTTTTGAACGGTAGTGTATGGCCAGCTATGTAAACTTTACCATTGATTTATCCTGCAATAGATGTCATTCAATTGATAGCATACAGTTTTGTCTTCTTCTAATGCCCCTTAAGGGGAAAGTAATCTAAAAGTAATGGAATGTAATCCGATTACGTTAATGAGTTTGGGTAATCCAAAAGTTACATTACTGATTACAATTTCGGACAGGTAACTAACGGATTACATTTAGAAAGAAACATATCCAACCCTGCCAACATTTTGATCGACGACAACACTAACTAGAGCTGGGTCGATAAACAGAAAATGAAGAACAGTGACTTTGCCATCCTCTTACCGAAGTAATTTTGTGGCATTGCGTGACAACATTTTAATTTACCCAGCACAGTGTGCACCAGTGTAATGATCATGCTATTTAATCAGCTTCTTGATATGCCACACCTGTTAGGTGGATGGATTATCTTGGCAAATGAGAAATGCTCACCAACAGGGATGTAAACAAATTTGTGCACAGAATTTGACAAATAAGCTTTTTGTGCATATGGAACATTTATGGGCCATTTTATTTCAGCTCATGAAACCAACACTTTACATACTGCGTTTTTATTTTTGTTTTGTGTATTTTAATGTCTTATACTTTGAACTGGATAAAGTCAGTCGAGCCCTCCTGTTTAGCTACCTTGCTTTGAAGTATAGCCATTTTATACCTTATTCATTGAATGAGGGAATCATTTTATTAGACTTTTTTGTTGTATGCTAATGTTACAGCATAATACCTCCAGGAGAGCTACTGGGTGTGCAGACTTTTGTTCCAGCCCTACGCCAACACACCAGATTCTACAACTCAACAGAACCTTGTTAAGTGGACTCCGATGTGTTTGAGTAGTGCTGGATCAAAAGGCTGCATACCCAGTGGCCTAGCTCTCCAAATAGAGTTGACCACATGTTTTATACAGGAACACTGCTGTATATTTTACTAAGGCATTTTTCCGACAGTGGTACTGATATGGTATGGAGTATCATTACACTAAGCTGGTATTGATATCGAAGCCAAAATTCTGAACACTTGAGTTTGATCTAGCTAATGATCAGCCCATTGGGGTAGCCTAAACAAATAAAGATGGGCAACCCCATGCTTCAGCCATCTATAGCCTAGCCACTATGCTACTACATCCATTAGGCTACAGGATTATGCTCATTGCTAAAATAGCACACCAGCCTGATAATATGAGCCATCTAGGCTATAGCCCTAAAAATGCAACTTTTTGCCAACACGGGCTCATTCTTGGAGAGGAATATTAGCAGGTGTGTGGTGCGCGGAGACCCCAAAATTGGTATTCAATTGCACTCCAAGAGGCATTAAAAAGGTCTTAAATTCATGGGACCTGTAAGTAAGCCTTGTCCGAGCCAGAACGGCTCATAGGGCAGTTGCGATTTTCCTGATTCTGTAGCATGAAGCAGCTTAATGCACAAGTACACACCCTGGACAGGACTTTAGTCTATTACAGGGCCTAGTTTTAGTTTTCATGCTCACCTTTAATTCAAGATTTAAATCTGATTAACTTCAGAGTTCTCTTTATTTTGCACATTATTGAATACTTGATGAAAACAGAATGGGGAGATATACCTGTCAAACTTGGCACACAGAGCGTACAATACTGCTTATTTGAACATAGGAAAACTCAGGGGGAATACCTTTAATGCAGAAAGTAACAGACTCCAACCGCTTCTGTCCTTCAAAAGAAACCCTTACTAATGGACCCCCGTGCCACCCTCCACTCTGAGAGGCTCAGGGACTGAAGCTGTCCACCAGGTGTTTAGAGTTCCATGGACCTGCGTTGTTGGACAGGAACTGCTGGTTGACCACGGTCTTGGCATTCTGGTAGGAGTGAGCCTCCACCTGCAACAACAAGGTTCCACAAATCATTCACCACAGAGTACATATATCAATGGCTCACATTCATACCTTCAAAAGAAAAAGTCAAATCGTCAGTCAAATAATCCAGCATTACATGATAAATGACACATCCCTGCCAATTATAAATATGTTCATTCAAACAGAGTAGCTTATACAATTCAGGTTACATTTTCAATGATTAGCAATTAACACACACACATACTTTGGCACTGTGGTACGTGGGGAGATCCTGTAGGCAGCGGTATCCTCCCAGAGTTGCAATTTTGCGGAAGTTACTGTAGAGGGCCCTCTTGCACAGCCTGCTGGAGAAGCCAGAGCCACTCACAAACGGGGAACTGAGGGACAGAGAGGAGACTAAAAACATTACCATCCCTGAGGTACCAAAGAAAACTCTCACCACAATGCAGATGTCTAAAGTACTAATCTATATCTAGTAAGTAGTAGAATGTAAGATTGCACCCTACTGTGTCCTTTGCCCTGATATAACCAACATCCCAGGCCCCAGGACCTGCTCTGCTCTGACATACCCATCCACAGTGAAGCCATTGGTGCTGTCTAGGACCTCGATGCTGGCGTCCCCGAGGCACCAGTTGATGCTGAGGTCTGTGCAGTGGGCAGGGCTGAGTGGAGGCCCCACCCCCTCACCGCTGAGGAAAAAAATCTGCTTCCTGCTGAATGGCGGGGCCAGCAGCTCCTCCCAGCCCCCCTCGCCCAGGCGCTTGTTGATCGTCTCCGACACCTTCTCCGAGTACTGGCTGGAGTCACCTGAATAATAGAGACCAGTATATCTAAGTTTTTCATTTCTGTGGGTCTTTCTTTTTTCAATTTTAAAGCCATTGGCTTTTTTCAGTTGCAAAATGTTTACCCAGCACCACACTGGTGATGTACAGTGGTTGGACGAAGTGGCTAAGCAGCGCGCCCTGAATCCCAGTGACAGTCCAGCGGCACAGCTTGTCGCTGTCGGACATGCAGCAGACGCGGGCGCCCCACACACTGGGGTGGAGGAAGGCCACAGGAATCAGGGAGCCCTTGGCGTGGCACTGCAGCTTCAGAGAGGAGTAGCTGCTGCTCAGAGACTTCCTGTGGGGAGACAGATAAGAGTATGTACAGGACATAAGTTAAAAGAGATGGGGGTGGGGGGAATCGATACATTAGAGTATCAAGAGAGAATTGATATATTGTCAAATAATATTACTCCAAGTAACGATCATCTTAGGTCTTCCTATAAATAATGGGGCCGACGTGTGACATTTGGATTAAAAATTCTAAATGGTTTGAAACAAATTATTTTCATGCAGTTCCACATGTATACTTAGAGAAGTAAAAGTGAATATATGCAAATTGACCCATGGCTCCACCTATCCAACAATATAGGCCTAGGACTATACAGAGCCTTCAGAAAGTATTCACACCCCTTGACTTTTTCCACATTTTGTTGTGTTACCGCTTGAATTTAAAATGGATTAAATGTACGTTGTGTGTCACTGGCCTACAAACAATATCCCTAATGTCATAGAGGAAATATGTTTTTTGAAATGTTTACAAAGTAATTAAAAATGAAAAGCTGAAATATCTTGAGTCAATAAGTATTCAACCCCTTTGTTATGACAAGCCTAAATAAGTTCAGGAGTAAACTTTTGCTTAACAAGTAACATAAGTTGCATGGACTCACTCTGTGTGCAATAAGTGTTTAACATGATTTTTGAATGACTACCTCATCTCTGTACCCCACACATACAATTATTTGTGCGGTTCCTCCGTCAAGCAGTGAATTTCAAACACAGATTCAAACACAAATGCTTCCCAATCCCGCGCAAAGGTCACCTATTGGTAGATGGGTAAAAATGAAAAGCAGACATTGACACCAGGCCAAATATACACTGGAGTTGCTTACCAACATTGAATGTTTTTGAGTGGCCTAGTTAAAGTTTTGAATTAAATCAGATTGAAAAATCAATGGCAAGTCTTGAAAATGGCTGTCTAGCAATGATTAACAACCAAATTGACAGAGCTTGAACAATTTTTTAAAGAATAATGTGTGAATATTGTACAATCCAGGTGTACAAAGCTCTAAGAGACTTACCCAGAAAGACTCACAGCTGTAATCGCTGCCAAAGGCAATTGTAACATGTATTGAATCATGGGTGGGAATACTTATATAAATTATACATTTCTGTATTTCACTTCAATACATTTGCAAAAATGTCTAAAAACATGTTTTCACTTTGTCATTATGGAGTATTGTGTGTAGATGGGTGAGAAAAAAAAACAATTTAATACATTGAGTTCAGGCTGTAACAACATGGGGAATATGTCAATGGGTATGAATACTTTCTGAAGCAAGGACTTCCAGGGACTTTTTCAAGAACTTCATTTTAATTACCAAGGACCTCAATATATTCAATTGTGTCATTTATATAATTGTACATATACAAAGTGTAAAAAAAAAAGTAGGCCATTACGACTTTTTTTGCCAAGACATTGATATTCAATTTATTATTACATTCTAAAATATGAGAATACTGTGGACATTGCCTGACTAAATAGATTTTTCTCTAGCCTATGTGGCCAACGCAGGCACAAGTAATAAAGCCAAGCATAGCGGTAGCATTAATCTCACCATTGTTGTTTTTATATTGGGAAGGTGACCAAAACCCAGGTTAATTTTTCAATAGGATTTGTATTGGAAAGCCAAGTTGACGCCAACATTAGAAGTTGTCGTCCTCAAAATAACCGCACCACCCTTCAATTAAAGTGAAGGAGCCACATCTCTCACAAAATCTGATAGAAAATTAAGGGAGCAGGAGAACTTATAAATTGGCTACAATAACAACAAGGACTTTTCACGCACCAAGTTGCGGAAATGTCTGATTTTCAGGGTCAGCCTATTCCAGTACTTGATTTTCTGAGCTCCAAATTCAAGTAGGCAACTTTAAGGCCCTTGTATTGTTTAAAATTGCAGGTCTAACGTGGAAGACATGCATTTGTCATGTTATTTCATTACCAGATCATATTGTGAATAAGGCCACTAGGCCATGTAATTTGTTGTTATTATATCCTGAAAAATGTATAGGAGTAGCATTGGGTGTTGCGCAATTGCCTATCCTACAAAATGAAGCACTGCAGACTGTCCAATCCGAGGCACAAATACATATGAAAATATGAATTTGTTACCGTAACGCTTTCCTGTTAAATCTAATGAGATCCTGCTGTAAATCAAGCAGACTACAGATGATCAACATCAATTCACTAGGGATATAGATCAACGTGGATCCAATCACAACGGTCTTCACCGGAGTAACGCATGATACACCAAAATATTCTGGACATTACTCGTGAATACCTTTTTTCCAGCACTTAGCGCATGCGATGCAACAACAGCCTATCACAACAACAGCCTTATCACAACAGCTCTTTGTCACTTGACTGTCATTAAGAAAATTCCTTCCTGGAGCAGATGATGTGTGAAAATATCAAGGCGTAACTAACCAGCTGGAATCAAGTGCCTGCACATTCAACAAGTATTATGCATAATTATTTAAGAACCACGTTAATGACAGTATCAATTTAAGTATCAAGGTACGGTAACTTTTTCGGTTAGAAGCATTCGATTTTGTATTTGTGTGCCCATGAAAACTGTTTTCACCCCGTAACATAAGTAGACACAAAATGTTAGGTCAGTGGGAAGGAAACCCTGTTCCTGGACAGCCACAGGATTTTGTTCCAACTAGGTACCACACCTGACCGACTGAGATAATTGATCAGTTCAGTGATTGCCTAAATTCAACACACCTGGTCTTCCAGGTCTGTTAAACCAAAAACATCAGGGCCAGGGTTGCCTACCCCTATGTTAGGTAGTTACACTGCATTTCTGAGATCTCCACACAAAAGAAACTGACAGCTAGATCCAGGATTCTTACAAGGTTCAAGTTCAATGTCCAATTTAGCTGATTAATGCCTAATATGATATAAGGACAACTTACACTGCCATAAACACAAGGACAGAAAATATTTTATGTCACAATGTTTAACAAATCTTTCAAGACACCAACCATGATAACAGGTTAAACTCATGAATTGTATTGAATATAGTTATGATCCCCTTTATATCTTAATGTAATGACATGATTTTTTTTTTTGCAGATTATTATAAATGACTTATCAGCAGCTGTAACAAGTTGTACTGTGTAGGAAATGGTCACTGGTACACTAGCTTATAGAAAGACCCACATATACAGTACCCAAAAATGTATACACACGCACTTTGACGTGAACAACACACTTACATGAGGATGCACTGAGCGGCGCCTTTTGGCGTCTGGTTGGTGTAGAGGTGCAGGTAAATCTGGGGCTTGAGCTGGAGCAGGTGGCTGTCGGAGGTGCTCTGGTAGATGGAGCGTTCCTTGTGCTTGGGGTCGTGGCTGAAGAACAGCAGCAGCTGCTTGAACAAATACCTGTACATAAAAAAAGGAATATTAACATTATTTCCTGATATCCAGTAATAATGGCAACGCTGAACTCAAAAAGAGAAGACAATGGATTATCAGAGGGATCCTATTAGGGTTGTGTTCATTATGGCACAAAGGAAAACGGAAAAGAAAAATTAGCGTTTCAAATTGGACAAGCCCAAGTAATCCCTCCCTGTTTCAGTTTGTTTATTCCATTTGGTGCCTAATGAACACGACCAGGATGTAGTCTACCTTTGGAGAGCCCGTCTGGCGATGACGATGGCATGACAGTCATGCACCACGGTGCCACTGAAGCAAAGCCAGCCGCTGTAGCTCGACTGGCCTGTGCCCAATGCCACCACCTCATAGCGCTCACAGGACTGGCCCCCGGTGTCAATCACCTCTGAGGATACACCAACAATACACCCCATAAACACACACTGTTGATGTAAGATTAGGCTGAACAGTGTTTCACACTGAGTATACGTTTACCCAATGTGAAAAATGCAGTGGGTCATATTTTGGGGTGAACTCTTATTTTGGGTCTGGAATGAAACCTATAGTGAGCAGTATGGGAGAACTCACCTCTCTCTAGGACAAAGGCAGCCAGGTGGCTTTTGCAGCTATGGAACTCTGGACACTCCCTCAGGAGGCGCTCAAACCTCTCGCTGCACACTGCTGTCATTCGATGTTTATGCCAGTCTGTGTAACCCACTGGAAACACAGCTAGAGGAGATGTTCATTAAGATCTTTCTAAAGTGTGCTTAAAGGAATACTTCTGGATTTTGGCAACGAGGCTCTTCATCTAGCTACTTAACTAGAGTCAGATGAACTCGTGGATAACATTTTTATGTCTCTGTGTCCAGTATGAAGGAAGTTAGAGATTTCGCGAGCCAATGCTAACTGGCGTTAGCGCAATCGCTGGGAGTCTATGAGTATCTGATAGCATACAGATACCCATAGACTTCCAGTGTTAGCGCAACTACCTCTAACATCCTTCATACTGGACACAGATACATAAAAATGGTATCCACAATTTCATCTGATTATGGGGAAGTAGATAAAGGGCCCCATTGCCAAAATCCTGAAGTATCTCTTTAACTATGTGTGCCTTTACAGAGAAAGTAGCCTGTTCCCTCAATTTTATTTATCCAGGAAGTCCCATTGAGGTCAGAAGACCTATTTTACAAGGGACACTTGGCCCCTCACCCACCTCCAACCCGCTTGCCTCTCTTGGGGCTGCTCTCCAGGTTGTCCAACTGGTCCAGGACCCCTTGTTTGAGGAAGCTGATGTCCCCCTCGGACCGGGGCGGTGTGCCTGGGAGAGAGTACCTGTCACAGTCATCGCTAAAATCCTCCAGGTCAGCTGGCATCAACCTGTGGCCCTGCAGAGGGAGCCTGGGGGAAGATGACTTCTGGACAGGCATGCAGTCTTCTGTCAGCAACGGCCCCAGCAGGTTTGGGGTCCTGGAAACACCACCATCAATACATAGGGTTTTGGCGAAGCCCAGAGGGTCATCGACATCACAGTCGAAATCTCGCCCCATGGCCCCACCACTGCTGCTGATCCGGTGGTGCATCCCCATACCGGGCTCGCCCTCTGAGGGAAAACGCTTCAGCAGAGAGGCCGCCATTCTCGGCAGCCGCTTGTTCACAACGTTATGGTCCACCATTGTATGAGACCTGCTGTAGACTGAAAGGTAACGCCAAAAATACTTAACACATCAACCAAGTTAGGACAGGATTTCTCTGACTACAGCCCTATATATGATCAATGCACGATGAATGCCCATATAACGAAAGTGAGCTAGGTCGGAACTGTTATTAATCGTCCTTGGACATGGCAGGAACCACAGCAAAAAAACGAACTAGCAACGTTAACTGAGTTAAGTTAGTGAAGCAAGATAGGTCGAAATGTTCTCTATACTGAATTTGCAAGCCAAACGATTCACCTGACCTTATCCAACAGGTTAGTGAATTTGCAAGCTAAACCATTTACCTGTCCTTATCCAGCAGGATAAACTCACTTTCGTGATATGCACAAGAGTTCTGTAATGACAAGTTGTAACAAGCCTTGTTTGGCTTCCTAATGCATAGCAACCGTGAATCTTTCAATTAATTAGTGACATAGCGTTACTTTCACATTAAAGGTTCTAGCTGTGAACATAAAACTTAAATTGTTACCGTCACCCCGAAATGTCAATTGAAGGTTGACGTTCCCTCGATGGATTTGGACACGAGCAGGAGCTTCTGACGTGTTTGGGATAAAACAATAGTGTTGCTGTTTAGCTAACGTTACACACATCTACAATCTTGATGGCGAGTCGTCGTTGAAAGGGAAATGTCATGTTCTACTTCATATTCATCATCTCCACCCCATCAACATATGAAAATTGCGCGTTTCTATGTTCAATAGAATAACTTTTTTTTTCTCGTTTTGTGTTTGCTTGTCTAGAAATGTAGGCTCCTGCATGCGGGGGAACTGGGTTATACATCTTGTCAAGTAGAATTGTTTTGCATTTTAGCAAACCTTAACTATTTTCCTAACATTAACCCAATTCTCCTCACCTATTACGTTAATTCTCCTAACCTGCTACGAGTTGTGAATTCTGACATAAGATGTATCCCATGCCAATCATTTAGGCTGGCCTGTATGGAGTGGCATCTCTGGCATGTGTTTGAATTTGCAGGCAAGTGGTGTACAAAATCTAAAAGCATGCCGATGCAAATACATTGATTGGGTAATTTATTGATTATGGTTATATTTGTATTTATTATGGATCCCCATTCAGCAGCTACTCTTCCTGGGGTCCAGCAAAATTAAGGCACGTCACAATACATTCACAGATTTCACAACACACTTGTGCCTTCAGGCCCCTATTCCATCACGAGCACATATCTACAGTACTTCAATCCATGTGTATGTATGTATGTGTATAGCGTGCATGTTATCGTGTGTGTATGCATGTGTCTGTGCCTATGTTTGTGTTGCTTCATAGTCCCTGCTGTTTCATAAGGTGTATTTTTATGTTTTTTTAAATCTAATTTTACTGCTTGCATCAGTTACTTGATGTGGAATAGAGTTCCATGTAGTCATGGCTCTATGTAGTACTGTGCGCCTCCCATAGTCTGCTCTGGACTTGGGGACTGTGAAGACCTCTTGTGGCATGTCTTGTGGGGTATGCATGGGTGTCCGAGCTGTGCGCCAGTAGTTCAAACAGACAGCTCGGTGCATTCAACATGTCAATACCTCTCATAAAAAACAAGTAGTGATGAAGTCAATCTCTCCTCCACTTTGAGCCAGGAGAGATTGAAATGCATATTATTAATATTAGCTCTCTGTGTACATCCAAGGGCCAGCTGTGCTACCCTGTTCTGAGTCAATGGCAACTTTCCTAAGTCCTTTTTTGTGGCACCTGACCACACGGCCCCACGGTAGTCCAGGTGTGACAAAACTAGGGCCAGTAGTACCTGCCTTGTTGATAGTGCTGTTAAGAAGGTAGAGCAGCATTTTATTATTGATATACTTCTCCCCATCTTAGCCGCTGTTGTATCAATGTGTTTTGATCATGACAGTTTAAAATCCAGGGTTACTCCAAGCAGTTTAGTCATCTCAACTTGCTCAATTTCCACATGATTTATTACAGGATTTAGTTGAGGTTTAGGGTTTAGTCAATGATTTGTCCCAAATACAATGCTTTTAGTTTTATAAATATTTATGACTAATTTGTTCCTTGCCACCCACTCACTCTAAAGATAACTGCAACTCTTTGGTAAGTGTTGCAGTCATTTCAGTCGCTGTAGTAGCTGACATGTATAGAGTTGAGTCATACACATATATAGAAACTCTGGCTTTACTCAACCAGTGTGGCATGTCATTAGTAAAGATTGAAAAAAGTAATGGGCCTGGACAGCTACACTGGGAAATTCCTGATTCTACCTGGATTATGTTGGAAAGGCTTCCTTTAAAGAACACCTTCTGTGTTCTGTTAGACCGGTAACTCTTTATTCACAATATAGCAGGGGGTGTAAAGTCATAACACACAAGTTTTTCCAGCGGCAGACAATGATTGATAATGACAAAAGCTGCACTAAATTCTAACAAAACAGACCCCACAATCTTTTTATCATCAACTTCTCTAAGTCATTTGTGTAAGTGCTTTGCTTGTTGAGTGTCCATGCTAAAATTCTGTTGTCAATTTGTTTACTTGAAATAGCATTGTATCTGGTCACATTCCTGGTCAAACACAGCTGATGGTTCCTTTTAACATGAGTCTTCAATGTTCCCAGGTAAGAAGTTTTAGGTTGTAGTTATTATAGGAATTATTGGACTATTTCTCTCTCTACCATTTGTATTTCATTAACCTTTGACAATTGGATGTTGTTATAGACACTTTAGTATTGCCAGTGTACCAGTATAGTTTCCTTCCCTCTCCTCACTACTCCCTGGGCTCGAACCAGGAACACATCGACAACAGCCACCCTCGAAGCAGCGTAACCCATGCAGAGCAAGGGGAACAACCACTCCAAGTCTCAGAGTGAGTGACGTTTGAAACGCTATTAGCGCGCACCCCGCTAACTAGCTAGCCATTTCACATCGGTTACACAAGCCTAATCTCGGGAGATTTCTTTTGATTTTACCTTTATTTTACTAGGCAAGTCAGTTAAGAACAAATTCTTATTTTCAATGACGGCCTAGGAACAGTGGGTTAACTGCCTGTTCAGGGGCAGAACGACAGATTTGTACCTTGTCAGCTCGGGGATTTGAACTTGCAACCTTCCGGTTACTAGTCCAACACTCTAACCACTAGGCTACCCTGCCGCGATGATAGGCTTGAAGTCATAAACAGCGCAATGCTTGACGCACAACGAAGAGCTGCTGACAAAACGCTGTGCTGTTTGAATGAATGCTTACGAGCCAGCTGGTGCCTACCACCACTCAGTCAGACTGCTCTATCAAATAATAGACTTAGTTATAACATAATAACACACAGAAATACGAGCCTTGGGTCATTAATATGGTCGAATCTGGAAACTATCATCTCGAAAACAAGACGTTTATTCTTTCAGTGAAATAGGAACCGTTCTGTATTTTATCTAAGGGGTGGCATCCATTAGTCTAAATATTCGTGTTACATTGCACAACCTTCAATGTTATGTCATAATTACGTAAAATTCTGGCAAATTACGCGGCCCAAACTGTTGCATATACACTGATTCTGCGTGCAATGAATGCAAGAGAAGTGACACAATTTCACCTGGTTAATATTGCCTGCTAACCTGGATTTCTTTTAGCTAAATATGCAGGTTTAAAAATATATACTTCTGTGTATTGATTTTAAGAAAGGCATTGATGTTCATGGTTAGGTACACATTGGAGCAGTCTCCTCGTGGAGTGCAATGGAGGCAGGTGGTTAGAGCATTGGACTAGTTAACTGTAAGGTTGCAAGATTGAATCCCCCGAGTTGACAAGGTGAAAATCTGTCGTTCTGCCCCTGAACGAGGCAGTTAGGTTGCATATGATTTTGTGGCCCGTGCCATATACTGCCTGTCAAGGCAGGGGTGAAGATGACATAACATCGTCTGCACACTAGAGGGCAGCAAAGTAGCTACGTAAATTAGCGGCCTGAGCTGCAGTGTCGGCTCTTCTGCAAGAGTGTAGGTTTTCATTTCAGCAATCACCCCATCAAAAGATTAAGAAACTATATAAACAATTTGAAAATGGTGCTGAATGTTGTAGCCTCTACACAAGCATTTTAACACACATTGGCCCCAATTAAAAGCAACCTACAAAAACAGGTTCACTGTTACATCCAACTCTAGCTCACAGTTTGCCTTTGTGGCGAACAACCAGGCCTCATGCTAAATTCCTGGAAATCATTTTTGTAATTTGTTCCTTAAGTTAATTATCATCTTCAAGTCAGTCAATTAGTCTTAACTATTAGAAATAGGAGACCCCCCCCCCCCCCCCCCCCCCCCCCCACACACACACACACACAGCGGCAGTTAACACAGCCTTGCCTTGTTTTACAGCTCTTGCCCATCTCAGTGGGCTAGTAAACAGCAGCCGGGGCTGGCTTATGGGGGGGGGGGGGGGGGGGGTAGTATAGCATGGATGGTGCGGTCTGGAGGATGTGGTGGTGGGGGTTTCTATTCCTAATAGCTGAGGGGAGGGGGAGTCTAATGGGGGGCTGACAGGGGCCTCTGAATGTGCAGCTGTATTCATCACTGTTGTTGGATCCCTTCTCCTTTAATTTTAGTAAGATAACTCAAGCCAGAGTGTAAACATGTCTGTCCCTGGATGGCATGTTTATATAAAGCAACACACGGATGAAATACGGCTTGACAACCTTGGCATCGGTATTCTAGCCTTTTTACATCTCCGATCAGAGTAGTGAGACAGAGATTCATGACTTGTTCTCCTAATCTGGATTGAGAAAATATTTTCAATACTTATTTACTTTGAACATGTTATGGGTTCCAAATGGAGGCTTCCTTCCTGCCAAGAAATTATACTAAATGTTAAATTCCTTCCAATTTCCCTGAAAAAATGCACTACTCTGGTTTTGCTGATAGCATTATGGGGCCCGGCCTCATTCAATGAAGGAATTAAATTATGTCCCTATTCAGCCAAATCAAACATGCAGCAGGAGGTCATGTCTGCACTGGCATAACAAATGTACAACCTTTATAGTCACAGGAAGAATCAAAAAACATTGGTGAGGGCCATTGCAACCTGAACCTAAGATATGTTACATTAACTTTACCATTCCAAGACAACGTTGTGTGTGTGCTCGTAGATTTCCAGTTGACCTCTCCAAAGAAGGTTGCCACTGGGCTATAGAGTTAACTGACATCTGGTGAAAAGAGTTGTGGATTTAGAGAGGCCAAAAGAAAAGTAAAATTGACCGATCGATTTCTCCTCCTCCGCATGTACCCTCCCCCGTTTCTTTTAGCCCCTGTTGACCTCTGCCCTTTTCTTTCTTGTCATTTCACCCCCACCTGTTCCTGTTCCCTCGTCCCTCCTGCCCCGCCTTTCATCTCCCATCTGCCAGAGTAGCTCCAGGAGGAGAGTGAGGGATATGGGGAGTGAGGAACAGGAGGAGAGAGAGAGAGAGAGAGAGAGGGATATGAGGAGCGAGGGACAGGAGGAGAGGGAAGGATATGAAGAGGAAAGGATATGAGGAGAGAGGGAGAGATATGAGGAGAGGGAAGGATATGAAGAGGGAAGGAAATGAGGGGAGAGATATGAGGAGCGAGGGACAGGAGGATAGAGGCAGGGATATGGGGAGCGAGAGATAGGAGGATAGAGGTAGGGATAGGTGGAGCGAGGGACTGGAGGATAGAGGCAGGGATATGGGGAGCAAGGGAGGGATATGGGGAGAGCGAGGGACAGGAGGAGAGGGAGGGATATGGGGGGAGCGAGGGACTGGAGGATAGAGGCAGGGATATGGGGAGCAAGGGAGGGATATGGGGAGAGCGAGGGACAGGAGGAGAGGGAGGGATATGGGGAGAGCGAGGGACAGGAGGAGAGGGAGTGATATGGGGAGAGAGAGGAATATGGGGAGTGAGGGACAGGAGGAGAGAGGGAGGGAAATGGGGAGAGAGGGATATGAGGAGCGAGGGAAAGCAGGATAGAGAGGTGGGATATGGGGAGCGAGGGACAGGAGGAGAGGTAGAAGTGAAAACTGGCAGATCTCGCTATAGTCTTATCCTGTATTAAATCCTGTATTAAATTATCATCATGCTACCACATGAAACAAAGAGGATTGTGAGTCACATTGTAAAATTGATTTCTGTTCCTCAAGCTGATAAACCATTTAATGTTATGTATTTCACCGCATTTGTTTATGATAACAATTATATACAGGAAGTGATTTGTCTGTGGAAGTTTAGACTTTTTGGAAACGGATAGTTTAGGATAAAAATATTTAAAGACAAGGAGGGATATCAATGTATTTAGCCATTGTTTTCTTGGACATGGCAGATGTAAAATGAAAAGACTAGAGACTTGCACATCCATGCCTCAAAAACACACAAATTACCCTTATTGATACATGCCTTACAATATCTGACAATGGAGATATTCTTATTGGGATTGTGGTTGGGGTGTTCGTCTTTGGGCCAAGCAATAAGAGTTTGTGGCCCGCAAAGGACCTTGTATTACAGTATCATAAGACATGTCCTTACACACACATGAAAAATAGCTATAACATCACATAGACACACACATACTTACCCTACATACACTTAACCCACATGCTTGCACATGAGCAGCATATCAATGAGCACAACCTACCACACCCAGCCACATGCTCCAGCACAACCCCCACCCCTCCTTTTGTCCCGTCCCACAGTCAGACTGCAGTCTGGGGGTAGGGAGGTAGGAGTAGTGGCCAGAACAGCCTGGCTTTTCCCCTGAGGGTCTGGGGAACTTGGCCTGATTCTCCCCCAACTCTCCCGCTCTCCCTTTAGGGAAAGGGTCTCTGGGCAGCTGTATTGTGAACCAGGCAGATGCTTGTCCTTTTGATGGGAGGGCAGGGGTAACTCTGTGAATCCTCTTCCCAGGTTCCCATGCCCCATGGCAGGCTTGTGTCACACCCCTCGAGGGGATACAAATGAAACAGCACCAGAGAGGGAGCGAGACCAGGCACACAGTCCATCTGCTCCTTGACACAAAGACCTCTCAGATATACCTATAGATATGCACAGCATTGGTCCGCATATAAAGACAACAGGTATGCTATCTTACTGGGGAACAGAGTGTGATATTGAAATAAGAATCTTTGACCTACTACTACTGTATATGATGAAAATGTAGCTATACAACAGGGTATGAGAGAGTGAAATAGAACCATCATTACTGTATGTGAAGACAATAGGATTATGTAATAACCAGAGAAATAATAACCAGGAAAACAATATAGAAATGTTTATGGTAATGTATTAAAAGCTGGAGTTAAAGACACAACTGGAAGCCTAACTTGTATTCCTTGAACTACAAAACACTAGGAACACCTTCCTTTGTTTGCCCTCAGAACAGCTTCAATTAATTGGGGCATGGACTCTGCAAGGTGTTAAAAGCGTTCCACAGAGATGCTGGCCCATGTTGACCATAATGCTTCCCCCAGTTATGTCAAGTTGGCTGGTAGTGGATCTCTACTACTATCTCTACGAATAGCTTGTTCCATCTCATCCCACAGATGTTCAGTTGGCTTGAGATCTGGTGACTGGGCAGGCCACTGCAGTAAGTTGAAGTTACTGTCATGTAAGTGTATCCATTCCTGGACAATCCTATCCTTGTGGCATTGGGCATTATCCTGCTGAAGAAATCAATTTGCAGATGGATATACTACTGCCATGAAGGGATGCACCTGATTGGCAATGTTCAGTATCAATGATGTTCAGATATCTATAGCATAGATCAAAGTAGGCTAGTCTTATCTGGTTAATATCCAGCACTAGTTTTGGGGCTTTTTTAGGAGGTAGTTGCTATGTTTTAAGGCATTGGCAGCTAATCTTTATTAAATAACCATAACATTTTACATATACTTACTGTACAAAACATTAGCAACACCTGCTCTTTCCATGTCATAGACTGACCAGGTTAATCCAGGTGAAAGCTATGATCCCTTACTGATGTCATTGTTAAATACACTACAGTTTGTGTAAATCAAATCTAATTTTATTTGTCACATGCGTCGAATACAACAGGTGTAGTAGACCTTACAGTGAAATGCTTACTTACAAGCCCTTAACCAACAATGCAGTTTTGAGAAAATGCCTAAAAAATTAAATAAATAAATAATTCAAGAGCAGCAGCAAAATAACAATAGCGAGGCTATATACAGGGGGTACCGGTATAGAGTCAATGTGCGAGGGCACCGGTTAGTCGAGGTAATATGTACATTAAGGTAAAGGTATTAAAGTGACTATACATAGATAAGAGAGTATCAGCAGTGTAAAAGAGGGGGGGGGGGCAATACAAATAGTCTGGGTAGCCATTTCATTAGATGTTCAGGAGTCTTATGACTTGAGGGTAGAAGCCACTTGGACCAAGACTTGGCGCTCCGGATACTGCTTGCTGTGCGATAGCAGAGAGAACAGTCTATGACTAGGGTGGCTGGAGTCTTTTTGATAATTTAGGGCCTTCCTCCGTCACCGCCTGGTATAGAGATCCTGGATGGCAGGAAGCTTGGCCCCAGTGATGTACTGGGCCGTACGCAACTACCCTCTGTAGTGCCTTGCGGTCGGAGGCCGAGTAGGTGCCATACCAGGCAGTGATGCAACCCATCAGGATGCTCTCGATGGTGCAGCTGTACAACCTTTTGAGGATTTGAGGACCCATGCCAAATCTTTTCAGTCTAGGTTAGGAATAGGTTTTGTCGTGCCCTCTTCACGACTATCTTGGTGTGCTTGGACCATGATAGTTTGTTGGTTATGTGGATGCCAAGAATGGGGGTGTGCTCGGTCCTCCTTTTCCTGTAGTTCACAATTATCTCCTTTGTCTTAATCACTTTGAGGGAGAGGTTGTTGTTCTTGCACCACACGGTCAGGTCTGTGACCTCCTTCAAATAGGCTGTCTCGTTGTTGTCGGGGAACAGGCCTACCACTGTTGTGTCATCGGCAAACTTAATGATGGTGTTGGAGTCGTGCCTGGTCGTGCAGTCAGGAGTGAACCGGGAGTGCAGGAGAGGATTGAGCACGCACCCCTGGGGGGCCCCCGTGTTGAGGATCAGCGTGGAGGATGTGTTGTTACCTACCCTTACCACCTGGGGGGTGGCCCGTCAGCAAGTACAGGATCCAGTTGCAGAGGGAGGTGTTTAGTCCCAGGGTCCTTAGCTTAGTGATGAGCTTTGAGGGCACTATGGTGTTGAGCTTGAGCTGTACTCAATGAATAGCATTCTCACATAGGTGGTCCTTTTGTCTAGGTGTGAAAGGGCAGTGTGGGTTGCAATAGAGATTGCATCATCTGTGGATCTGTTGGGGCGGTATGCAAATTGGAGTGGGTCTACGGTTTCTGGGATAATGGTGTTGATGTGAGCCATGAGCAGCCTTTCAAAGCCTTTCATGGCTACAGACATGAGTGTTATGGGTCGGTAGTCATTTAGGCAGGATACCTTAGTCTTCTTGGGCACAGGGACTGTGGTGGTCTGCTTGAAACATGTTGGTATTACACTCCGATAGGGAAAGGTTGAAAATTGTTAGTGAAGACACTTGGCAGTTGATCAGCGCATGCTCTGAGTATACGTCCTGGTAATCCGTCTGGCCCTGCGACCTTGTGAATGTTGACCTGTTTAATGCTGAAGGTAAAAATCTGTTATTCTGCCCCTGAACAAGGCAGTTAACTCACTGTTCCTAGGCCATCATTGAAAATAAGAATTTGTTCTTAACTGACTTGCCTAATTAAATAAAGGTAAAATAAAAAAAATATTGGCTGCGGAGAGAGTGAGAGTGAGAGTGGCTGTGCTTCCCTTAGTAGTCTGTAATAGTTTGCAAGCCCTGCCACATCCGACGAGTGTTGGTGCTGGTGTATTACAATTCGATCTTAGTCCTGTATTGATGCTTTGCCTCTTTGATGGTTCATCGGAGGGCATAGCGGGGTTTCTTATGAGCTTCCGGGTTAGAGTCCTGCTCCTTGAAAGTGGCAGCTCTAGCCTTTAGCGGATGTTGTCTGTAATCCATGGCTTCTGGTTGGGGTATGTGCAGTTGAAGTTGGAAGTTTACATATACTTAGGTTGGAGTCATTAAAACTAGTTTTTCAACCACTCCACAAATTTCTTGTTCACAAACTATAGTTTTGGCAAGTTGGTTAGGACATCTACTTTGTGCATGACACAAGTAATTTTTCCAACAATTGTTTACAGACAGATTTTTTCACTTATAATTCACTGTATCACAATTCCAGTGGGTCAGAAGTTTAATTACACTAAGTTGACTGTGCCTTTAAACAGCTTGGAAAATTCCAGAAAATTATGTCATGGCTTGAGAAGCTTCTGATAGGCTAATTGACATCATTTGAGTCAATTGGAGGTGTCTGTTGTTCCCACATGCTTCAAGAGGGCCACCATTGTTCCTGTTCCCAAGAAAGCTAAGGTAACTGAGCTAAACGACTACCGCCCCGTAGCACTCACTTCCGTCATCATGAAGTGCTTTGAGAGACTAGTCAAGGACCATATCACCTCCACCCTACCTGACACCCTAGACCCACTCCAATTTGCTTACCGCCCAAATAGGTCCACAGATGATGCAATCTCAACCACACTGCACACTGCCCTAACCCATCTGGACAAGAGGAATACCTATGTGAGAATGCTGTTCATCGACTACAGCTCGGCATTTAACACCATAGTGCCCTCCAAGCTCATCATCAAGCTCGAGACCCTGGGTCTCGACCCCGCCCTGTGCAACTGGGTACTGGACTTCCTGACGGGCCGCCCCCAGGTGGTGAGGGTAGGCAACAACATCTCCACCCCGCTGATCCTCAACGCTGGGGCCCCACAAGGGTGCGTTCTGAGCCCTCTCCTGTACTCTCTGTTCACCCACGACTGCGTGGCCACGCACGCCTCCAACTCAATCATCAAGTTTGCGGACGACACAACAGTGGTAGGCTTGATTACCAACAACGACGAGACGGCCTACAGGGAGGAGGTGAGGGCCCTCGGAGTGTGGTGTCAGGAAAATAACCTCACACTCAACGTCAACAAAACTAAGGAGATGATTGTGGACTTCAGGAAACAGCAGAGGGAACACCCCCCTATCCACATCGATGGAACAGTAGTGGAGAGGGTAGTAAGTTTTAAGTTCCTCGGCGTACACATCACAGACAAACTGAATTGGTCCACCCACACAGACAGCATCGTGAAGAAGGCGCAGCAGCGCCTCTTCAACCTCAGGAGGCTGAAGAAATTCACACTCACAAACTTCTACAGATGCACAATCGAGAGCATCCTGTCGGGCTGTATCACCGCCTGGTACGGCAACTGCTCCGCCCACAACCGTAAGGCTCTCCAGAGGGTAGTGAGGTCTGCACAACGCATCACCGGGGGCAAACTACCTGCCCTCCAGGACACCTACACCACCCGATGTCACAGGAAGGCCATAAAGATCATCAAGGACAACAACCACCCGAGCCACTGCCTGTTCACCCCGCTATCATCCAGAAGGCGAGGTCAGTACAGGTGCATCAAAGCTGGGACCAAGAGACTGAAAAACAGCTTCTATCTCAAGGCCATCAGACTGTTAAACAGCCACCACTAACATTGAGTGGCTGCTGCCAACACACTGACTCAACTCCAGCCACTTTAATAATGTGAATTGATGGGAAATTATGTAAAATATATCACTAGCCACTTTAAACAATGCTACCTAATATAATGTTTACATACCCTACATTATTAATCTCATATGTATACGAATATACTGTACTCTATATCATCTACTGCATCTTTATGTAATACATGTATCACTAGCCACTTTAACTATGCCACTTTGTTTACATACTCATCTCATATGTATATACTGTACTCAATACCATCTACTGTATCTTGCCTATGCCGCTCTGTACCATCACTCATTCATATATCTTTATGTACATATTCTTTATCCCCTTACATTTGTGTCTATAAGGTAGTAGTTTTGGAATTGTTAGCTAGATTACTTGTTGGTTATTACTGCATTGTCGGAACTAGAAGCACAAGCATTTCACTACACTCGCATTAACATCTGCTAACAATGTGTATGTGACAAATAAAATTGGATTTGATTACCTGTGGATGTATTTCAAGGCCTACCTTCAAACTCAGTGCCTCTTTGCTTGACATCATGGGAAAGTCAAAACAAATCAGCCAAGACCTCAGAAAAACAATTGTAGACCTCCACAAGTCTGGTTCATCATTGGGAGCAATTTCCAAACACCTGAAGGTACCACGTTCATCTGTACAAACAATAGTATGCAAGTATAAACACCATGGGACCACGCAGCCGTCTTACCGCTCAGGAAGGAGACGCATTCTGTCTCCTAGAGATGAACGTATTTTGGTGTGAAAAGTGCAAATCAATCCCAGAACAACAGCAAAGGACAATGTGAAGACGCTGGAGGAAACAGGTACAAAAGTGTCTATATCCACAGTAATATAAGTCCTATATCGACATAACCTGATAGGCTGCTCAGCAAGGATGAAGCCACTTCTCCAAAATCGCCATAAAAAAGCCAGACTACGGTTTGCAACTGCACATGGGGACAAAGATCGTAATTTTCTGAGAAAGATTCTCTGGTCTGATGAAACAAAAATAAAACTGTTTGGCCATAATGGCCATCGTTATGTTTGGAGGGAAAAGGGGGAGGCTTGCAAGCCGAAGAACACCATCCCAACCATGAAGCACGGGGGTGGCAGAATCATGTTGTGGGGGTGCTTTGCTGCAGGAGGGACTGGTGTCAGGTGTGGTCTGCACAACCCAGAGGGTGGTCTGCACAACGCATCACCGGGGGCGAACTACCTGCCATCCAGGACATCTACAACACTCGATGTCACAGGAAGGCAAAAAAAGATAATCAAGGACAATAACCACCCAATCCACTATCTGTTCACCCCGCTTCCATCCAAAAGGTGAGGTCAGTACAGGTGCATCAAAGCTGGGACAGAGAGATTGAAAAACAGCTTCTATCTCAAGGCCATCAGATTGTAAAACAGCCAACACTAGCACAGAGAGGCGGCTGCCTATCTACAGACTTGATATCATTGGCCACTTTAATAAATGGAACACTAGTCACTTTAATAATGCCACTTCAAGAATGTGTACATATCTCACATTACGTATCTCATGTATATACTTTATCCTACACTATCTATTGCATCTGAGCCGCTCTGTCACTGCTCATCCAAATATTTTATATATTCTTATCCCATTCCTTTACTAGATTGTGTGTATTAAGGTTTGTGGAATTTGTTAGATATTAGGTTTTGTTGTGGAGTTGTTAGATATTACCTATTAGATACTGCTGCACTGTCAGATCTAGAAGCATGAGCTTTTCGCTACACTCACAATAACATCTGCTAACCATGTCTATGTGATTAATACATTTTGATTGATTTGAAAGGAGGATACCTAGTCAGTTGTACAACTGAACACCTTCAACTGAAATGTCTTCCGCATTTAACCCAGGGTCATCCTAATGTTTTGTACACTCAGTGTATACCATTTAGCAGACGCTTTTTGCAAAGCGACTTAGTCATGCGTGCATACAATTTACGGCCCGGGAATCGAACCCACTATCCTGGCGGTAGAGCATGGCACTTGCAACAACTGAGCGACAAAGGACCTTTTTAAGCTTTTAATATTTATTTCTGATGAACATTTCTTTATATTTCTATGCCGTTGAGGACTCCTTTCAGTATGCTACATCTGTTGACTGATCTGTGCCCAACTTCACGGATTGACGTGAATTAGTGTTGTCGCATAGAAGTGTGCCAGGGATAATGTGCGGTTCATTGACGCCACGCGCCCCTCGCTCGTTAGAATATGAATGTGCGAGCGAACAGCAGTGGCCCTTCCCCCTCTAAATCACACACACACACACTTTAGAGTGAAGCAATTTTTATGACTCTGCTTGAAAGGGTTTGTTCTCAATAAACTGGCTACACATATTATTGGTAGGAGATTATATAGTAGGCTAATAGTTAAATTGACTATATAGTCCAACATCCCATAGTAACTGTTTCAATATTAAGGTTATTGAAGTGCATGGTCTAAAGTAACGTATAGCTAAACTAGCTCACTGGGCACAGACGTCAGTTTTTGTTTTATTTGGTTGAGTTGTCAAACAACGTGAAATCAACCAAAAATGTCACCCTGTCATTGGATTTAGGTTAAAAGTTGCATGACAAAAATACGAAATTCCCTTACTTTGATGACTTTTTAATAAATCAGTTTTCCACGTTGATTGAACGGCATCACATTTAATTGTTTTGTTGAAATTACATTGATTCAACCTGTTTTTGCCCAGTGGTGGGCTACTGCCACTCAATATTTTGCAAATGTCCAATGTTAATAGACGCTATTGGGCAGATTATCAGTATTGATAGCATGTGGTATGCATTTGAATCATTCACCCCTCTAATACAGTTTATGAAATAATGATGTAGGCCTATAGGCTATACTGGCAAAAGGCCCATGCACGACAGATGCTGGAAATACCACCGTTGGTACCCCCTAAATCAATATGCATTAAGAAAGTAGTGCGCAGTTGGGAAGGATGGTTCGAGAAAACAATAGTGTGTGAGGACACCGCACCGTACACCATGTGCCATTGATTACCATACAGCTGTTCGCATGGAGTTCACACAAAGGCAACTGCCATGATATCCAAAACTCTAGCGCGAGTGCCCTCCCCAATTCAACCAGTTAACAATAGACCCCCGAATATCCCCGAGGCGCACAATGAAAGGTCTTATCCGTAACCTGTCTGCTTTTGTCGGCTAGCACGCGTCTGAGCAATTATTTTGGGACTGAAGGGCAGACCATGCAATTCTTCCATACAGCCCTTCCATACAGCCTTCAGATCGATATTTAGCCTACCAAAAAAACAATAAGGGCAATGAATTATTATGCCAACGTTTTGTGAAAAAAAACTTATTTGGAATATAAATTATAAGCCTAAGTATATAGGCTGTATCAAATAATACGTTATAACCACCTATAACCACAAATGTAGCCTAGTCCGTCAGGTGATACTGTCTATCTATTAATAGACCATTTATTTAATACCGGTAGGCTAAAGTTCTTACATAAACAACTTTCTCTTTACATGTTTCCAATTTTGTATTTTTTTTTAATGTCTGATAGAAGTTGAATAATTAAATATGTAGGTCTAAACATGCCGTTTTAGATGCAGGTGTCATTCTATTTCCATAGGCTACTAGCTAGCCCACAACTCCAAATGAGTGGACATTTGGCTATTCGTATTACTGTATAAAATTCATCTTGATCCAATCACACTTTAAATATGATTATGGTCGAAGTATAGGCCTTGTGCCTTCAAATTTTGCTGACAAATTTAATCAGCACCAAATACACACGCATCCCACATCTACTGGTTGTCCCTTGGGTCTTTCCCTGTCCCGCCTCCTAACGCGCGAAGGGGGCGCATCAGGGGTATAAAACCCTAATCAATCTCATTCAGCACCAGAACCAAAACAAGTGAAGACCACGACCAGGGAAAAGGGAAGAGCGATAACTTTTTATGCCTTTTCACACTTATTTTATGGTGTGACTGCAAGGATATTTTTCTACAGCTTTCGCTATTTGATTTTTGGGGAATAAGCGCGTGTCACTTCTATTGGACACAACGAATGCATGCACCTGCGGATTGTTGTATAGCTACCAACCAAACAACTGACATAAATGGCCTCACTACCCTTTAGATGTGTCTTGGCTTTGGTTGTAATGCAAGTGGTAAGTACGAAACGTAACAATAAGGAACCATTCAATATTGCCTTGCTTTACACACAGCTTAAATATGATTTATAATGTCCAATTCGTTCTTCTCTTGGCAGGTATCGTCCTCTGGAGTGTTCGAGCTGAAAGTCCATTCGTTCAACACTGCCCACCGCATATGCAGAAGGCATAGAGACTGCCACATATTTTTCCGAATTTGTCTAAAACACTCGGAGGACGTTATCCATGCGGAGCCACCATGCACGTTTGGAACGGGACACACCAATGTCATCCGCGCAGATCAGACCTCGATTTCCAGCAGCGCTCCAATTAGAATACCGTTCCATTTCAAGTGGCCGGTAAATAACCGTTTATACATAAATATGAAATGTTAGACATGGAAATATAAATGATGTTACTGTATATCATTATTGCGTAAACTTTAACCCAGGATTTACCTCTATTCCAGGGAACATTTTCACTGATAATTGAAGCATGGAACGCAGAAACCCCTACAGAATACACAGGTAAGGTATTGTTGCTTTAGACATATTATAGCCTTTCTTTAACAGCCTACCTAAGTTCAAACATTCGGTATGTCAATAGGCTACTAAAATACACATGTTATTTTATATTTCAGACAACCAAAACAACCTTGTCAGCCGCTTGGCAACCAGAAGAAGACTGGCCATCGGCGAGGACTGGTCTCAAGACGTCCACTTCGGAGAGCAGAGCGAGCTGCGCTACTCCTACCACGTATTCTGTGACGAGTACTACTTTGGCGATAGCTGCGCCGAGTACTGCAGACCCCGCGACGACACTTTGGGCCACTACACCTGTGACGAGGAGGGGAACAAACACTGTCTGGAGGGCTGGAAGGGCAACTACTGTTCTGATCGTAAGTACAATCGAGTTAACGTCAATGACTACGTTACTGTCCAGACTCAGATGCTGTCAACCAGTTTGGACGGACTGCACTGTATAGGCCTATTGCGGATGGACTGCACAGTGCACGCAATTATGAATTGATCAATGAGGCTAATGTTATAGTTGGCATTCTCCTTGGTGAAACACAATTAATAATTTTTAAAGGTTTCACAGGGACAGCATATAGGCAGCATTTAGGCCTGAATGATTGGTGACAATAATTATTACATACAGGCCTAATCACAATAATTATTACACATAGGTCTACACAATCACACCAACAATGAAGCAAGTGCAACACTTTAACTCACCATTGTTTTATGAAATGTTTGTCAAGTTATTTCTAAATTAAGATTACGTCTCCCTAAAGGATTTCACTTGAATACTTTAACCAGCCGTTCTACCATTTTAGACAGGCATAATTGCAGGAGTCTTAAAGGGGCAAACTGCAGTAACTACATCCATTTTGTACCTATTGATTCTTGAAGAATATATCTTATAAATGCCCCATGAGCTTAGATCAACTGTCGTATCCCATCAGAAACCAAAATATCCCCTTTGTTTTACTCCAATGTTTGCAAACAAAGTAAATGTAAACAAACACTATAGCTTAGTGTATGGATTTGAGAGTGCTCCATTTTGGTGAAACAGTGGCAGGGAGTAGCTTTGTTATTGTTTTAACTGCTGATTGCTTGTGGAGTTCAATCTGCCTTTTGTTCCCCTGTAACAAAGGGAGAAAGAACCGTGACTGCCAGGGACACATGTTGGAGATGCTGTGTGTCTGTGTGTTGCGGGTGTGTGTGAGGCAGAGGGAGAAAAGAACTGGCTTCTGTTCCTGCGGTTGTGTGCTCACCAGCTGCTTGGTTTAATACTTAAACAGTTGAAGTCTGAGACGGGGCTGGGGAGGGGGGTGAGACGGTGTTGGGTGTCTGAGTGTGTGCATGTTCTGTGATATAAAGCGCAGGGAGGGGTGCCCAATCTGCCCATTCATTGTAATCACCCTCCCATCTCTCCCCTCCTCCCTCCAGCCATCTGCTCGGCGGACTGCAGCGAGAGGCACGGCTACTGTGAGGCCCCTGGGGACTGCAAGTGCAGGATGGGCTGGCAGGGGCCCTCATGCAATGAGTGTGTGCGTTACCCAGGCTGCCTCCACGGCACCTGCGGCCAGCCATGGCAGTGTGACTGCAAGGAGGGTTGGGGCGGCCTCTTCTGTGACCAGGACCTCAACTACTGCACCAACCACCGGCCGTGTGCCAACGATGCCACCTGCACCAACACAGGCCAGGGCAGCTACACCTGTACCTGCCGCCCGGGCTACAGCGGCACCAACTGTGAGCTGGAGACCAACGAGTGTGACAGCAACCCCTGCAAGAACGGCGGCAGCTGCAATGTCAGTAATATTTCTGCTTGCAGGAAATAGGGGTTGTTCAATATTGGCTAGTTTAATTGTGTGTTAAACAAACTTTTATTTTACATTGGAATGCCATGTTTAATTTGTTTAACTTAATTGTCCATTTGAGGGTAAAATGGAAATGTATCCTTGACACTAACACAGTGTAACAAACACATTCTAGTAATAAATATGTTCAAATAAGACAATGTCAGAAACATGATCAGCCAAAGCCCAGTCTAGGTGTCTCTAACATCCATATTCTCGACAGTACTCAAAAATACTCTATTGACAATACTCTCTCTCTTTAGGACCTGGAGAACGACTACTCGTGCACCTGCCCCCAGGGCTTCTATGGGAAGAACTGTGAGATCATTGCCATGACGTGTGCCGACGGGCCTTGCTTCAACGGGGGCACCTGCATGGAGACGCCAACGGGGGGCTATACCTGCCGTTGCCCTCCCACATACACCGGCTCCAACTGCGAGAAGAAACTAGACCGCTGCAGCAACAGCCCATGTCTGAATGGTGAGTCTGACTGTAGTGTATTACGTTTTTTTTTTACATTTGCAAGTATTAAAGTGCAACTGAAGGCAATAAACAGCTTATCTGAAAAAAAGCCAGTGGCATCGATGTTATTCAGAAACATTTATTCCAGTGTCAAAATTGACTACAAAGTGTAAATAGTATAATTTTGTTCATAAAGTCAGTCTTGTCTAAAACAGAGTTTTCTAAGTGAGTTCGTCATGACTCACTTGAGGGTTGGGTTTTGATTTCGACAATGCTCTCTTGACCACAAACAAAGGATTCAAAGCAGCGGTGAGTGCGCTCTATTCAATTCTACAGCAGAACACAGACGGTGAGACAGACCTGCCTATCAACGCAGCGGATCTGACGTTGTTTACATAAAACAAAACGTCACATTTTTTTAAACGTGGTAAGATCATAAACAGTTCAGTCATATGTGCTCAAGTGCCAAAAGTAGGATAAAAACAGCAGGCAGGTTTCTTGTTTTAACAGGCGGATTGCACCGGGATAACATCTCTTTTTGAACCTGGTAGTGGAGGTCTTGATGCTCCTCTATCTCCGCCTAGAATAGATGGTAGCTGGGAGAACAGTGCACTGGCTGCGTGGCTAGGGTACCGTGCTATCTTTTGGCCTCTAGTATGGAATCTGTCAGCATAGATGACCTCGATGGAGGGGAGGGCAGTGCCAATGATTTTCTCTGCATTGAACACTACCCTCTGATGTCTTGTGTGTTGGTTTTACCATACCACACAGTGATGGATCCAGCCAGGATGCTCTCTACCCTGACTCTGTAGAAGTTGACTAGAGTGAATGCCTCAGGAATTAGAGGCATTTGTGTTGGCTGACCATGTCAGATCGGACGAGATGGTTAGGCCCAGGAACTTAAAACAGTTCACCTGCTCCAAATAAATGTGGAAGCAGGTGAAAGTGGATGGAGAGGAGCTTGTCTTGGTTCTGATGACCTCTATTGGTTCAAGTATGCACCTGCTGGTAGTACTTGCTAATGAAGTACTGGACTTGGCTGGTTGAACAATGAATGAATACATGTTTTCAAAGTATATCAATGCAAACAACCTAAGCACATCTTCCTGGAGAAAGTCAATAAAATGTTATTCTCGGAAACACAGAACTAAAATCTTGTGTAATTGCATCAGAGGGTTGATTAAGTTCTGGGTAGGTGTGTTAAAAAGATACTAGAGCGAGAAGCGTAAGCTCCACTCCCTCTCTGCAGGTTCGGGGAAAGTCTATGGGCCAAATGTCCCCTCCCCTTCTGAAATTCGAAAGATGCGAGCACCTGCGAAATTGTGATTTGTCCAAATGATTAGTGACATGGGAACAAAAGTTCCTCGTTAGTCATTGCATCCCAATCTGTTGACAGAATCATGTTATTTTGATAAAGACAGAAGTCATGAAGACTTAAGAAGTGACAACAGTGTGATATCCCATGTACCCCATCTTGTACTACTTCAGAATGTGGTAGGCTGCAGTGTACTAAGTGGAGCCGTGTCATATGTTGTCTTTTAGGTGGTGAGTGTCTAGACCTGGGTCAGAGTGTGCTATGCCGCTGCCGCTCTGGGTTTACCGGTGCCAACTGCCAGATCAACATCGATGACTGTGCCTCAGTACCCTGCCAGAATGCTGGCACCTGCCAGGACAACGTGGACGACTACACATGCTCGTGCACGTTGGGCTACGCCGGCAAGAACTGCAGTGTGCGTTCGGACGCCTGTGGCCGCGGTGCCAGCGCCCAGCCCTGCCAGAATGGCGGCACCTGCTTCACCCACTTCACGGGTCCTGTGTGTCAGTGTCCGACAGGTTTCATGGGACCTAGCTGTGAGTTCACGCTGCAGCTCAGCTTCCAGCCCGCTTCCCAAATGACAAATAAGCCTTCCTCCGCCACCCTCACCGCCTCTTGCATCCTGGCGTTACTTGCCCTTGGCCTAGCGGTGGGCATCGTGGTGCTGCGGCGGCACCGGCTGCGTAGTAGGAAGCAACTGAGCGACACAGCAGTGTTTAACGACCTAGAGACCGTGATCAACCATTTCCCTAGCGAGAGAGAGGCTTTCCTGGGGCCCAGTGGTCTGTTCAAGATCAGCAATAGCGACCCGCGCCTCAGCTTGGCATCGCTTGTATCGCTGAGCTCCCCAGACGACAGGACAGGCCGGGGACTTGGGGGTGAGCACCGTTCTCTCTCCCCTGGACAGGACTACCTCTGGAGGGGGGAGAGTGGGGCTGGGCTAAGATGAGCCACTGGTCTGGACTCAAGAAGGACAGAAAGAGGATACAGGACAGCCACGCACCTGGGAAGGGAGGGCGGGACAGAAATGGGGAGGAAGAACAGGGGATCGTCAGCACTTCATTTTTCTCTTTTTATGAAATGATAAGTGAATGAAGAAAAGGACAAATGCTACGAATGGTTGGATTCCTGTCATCATTTTTACGTTACAAATTTAAACAAACAAAGAAAAAAACATGTTGGAAAACAACCTCTCGTCATGAAGAACAACAGTAAGTGACCTCTTGAAGTTCGAGAACTTTAGGAAATCTCCTCAGAGAAAGGTCTTCCACGTCAAATAACCCAAAGAGACGACTACCAATACCACATGACCACTTACGTTGGACACTGACCTATTTATTATTGCCCTTGCTGCAACACAGTCATATTCACCAAATGACTCGAAGAACCATTTAAACCAAATACAGGAAGACCTAATTCTCTGACCTGTATGTTTTTGGAACACCAGCGCATAATAATGACTTATCAATGACCTTCAAGGAGAGGATATATTTTGTGGATTGACTTCAGTGTGTTTTTGTTTGTTTGCACATTTCACCAGAACTCTAATTTGAGCAATTCCAAAAGATAAAAATATGTTTTGTCATTGAAAAATGTACTGTGATTTCTTCTAACATACATACATCAGTCGGTATACCATCATTTTATTTGTTATTTATTTATTGTGTAAAATGTTTGTCAAATCTTCACCTTTTTTGCCACAAATCCAGAGATATATTTATGTGATCCTAAATGAACAACCTGTAATGGATGTTCTGCATCTTTGTGTGTTGCTGTGTATTCTAAATAGCCCATGAATACTCCAGGAAGAAACACAAAATTGATTTATGACCTGAAATCAATGAACATGTAACTTTGATACACAGATCTTGACATAAGTATTGCTGTTTCTGAAGAACAGCCAGTGTAATTTTATGTTCATGCCAAAGTTTGTGTTTAGTCTGGCATTTGCTCTCAAAAAAATGTTTTGTTGTTGTGTTTGTAATGTGTTGAATAAAGATGATAAAATCATCAGCTTTTCTAGCCTATGGATTATCAACATACGTTGGCCATATGATATAGGATTAAATGTTATTCAGTTAAAATAGTTGTTTTCATAGTGGTTTATGTAAGACAATATAGTAGAAACAAGCACAGGCATTAACTAGTATTTCACCGACTCTCAAACCTGAATCTGTGGCCCCATTCTTCCTTGCTGTCCTCACTATCAGAGGGTATGATCCTAACTGCTTTATTAGGCTACTTTCACCCATAGAATGTCCCTGTGTCCATTTTCCTGTGAATGTTAGTGGATATGTTGGCAAAAACATTGACCAAGGCCATCATTTTACATGTCTTCCATTTAGCAGGATATTGCCCTGTAAAGTAACCTAACTGCACAACGTTGCCCTGGGGAAACAAAAATCTATATCTTTTTTTGTATACACTATATATACAAAAGTATGTGGACACTCCTTCAAATTAGTGGATTTGGCTATTTCAGTCACACCCGTTGCTGACAAGTGTATAAAATCGAACACACGGCCATGCAATCTCCACAGACAAACATTGGCAGTATAATTGCCTTACTGAAGAGCTCAGTGACTTCCAATGTGGCACCGTCATAGGATGCCACCTTTCCAACAAGTCAGTTTGTTACATTTCTGCCCTGCTAGAGCTGCCCCGGTCAAATGTAAGTGCTGCTATTGTGAAGTGGAAACATCTAGGAGCAACAACAGCTCAGTCGCGAAGGGGTAGGCCACACAAGCTCACAGAACGGGACCACCCAGTGCAGAAGCGCGTAAAAATCGTGTTCCAAACTGCCTCTGGAAGCAACGTCAGCACAAGAACTGTTCGGGAGCTTCATGAAATGGTTTCCATGGCCAAGCAGCCGCACACAGTGGTGTAATGCTCGCCGCCATTGGACTCTGGAGCAGTGGAAAGGCTCTCTCTGGAGCAGTGGAAAGGCTCTCTCTGGAGCAGTGGAAAGGCTCTCTCTGGAGCAGTGGAAAGGCTCTCTCTGGAGCAGTGGAAAGGCTCTCTCTGGAGCAGTGGAAAGGCTCTCTCTGGAGCAGTGGAAAGGCTCTCTCTGGAGCAGTGGAAAGGCTCTCTCTGGAGCAGTGGAAAGGCTCTCTCTGGAGCAGTGGAAAGGCTCTCTCTGGAGCAGTGGAAAGGCTCTCTCTGGAGCAGTGGAAAGGCTCTCTCTGGAGTGATGGAAATGCTCTCTCTGGAGTGAGGAATCAGAGCGCGACGTATGTTTGTTGTTGTTGAAAGCTGTTGAACACTGAAACCTGTCGAAAGCTGAAACCTGAACTAAAGACCTCGTTTTAAAAGCTGAGTGTTTTTATATACTTTTATTTCATTTTGAATCCTACGGCTCTGTTGGGCTAAATTGCTGTGAGCGCTGCTATCTGTCCTGGGATCCTGCCAGATTCCATACAGGGGAAGCGAAGTACAGGAGATGTCGAAAGCCCAGCTAGCCTAGCTGGCTCTGCAGTCTCAAATGGAGGCCGCTATTGAATGTTTCCAGCGTTGCAGGAGCTGTGTTTACTTTGCTTTGTTCTGGGACAATGTGGACCGTGCTGACTTTCAATGTAGCAACTGCTTGCTTGCAGAGGACTACAGGAGCGAAGTAGCTACTCTTAGCAAGCAAGTAGCAAACCTACATAAGCTACTGGGGAACCCACGCCCACCTACTTTTCCTTTTTCTTCCACCCCAGTAGCCGGACACCGCTCTGGTCTGGTGGAAGTTGAACCGCCGTGTCGGCTCCCCACAGCCGACTGGCCGGTGCTAGGCAGGGTTCCTACCCCGACGGGGTCTCCCACTTCCCTGGAGAACAGAGCTGATCTTGACCCAACCAACCAGCCATGGAGGTATGTCACCTGCCGTGGAAGTCAAGGAAGTCGCCCTCTGGCAACGGGGTCTCCATGGAGATGTTGAGCCCGGAACTGACACAGACCAGAAACAGCTTTGCCGCCCTGGATCCAGAGGTTCCGGCGCCTTTGTCCTTTGTGGCTTCCCAAACAAGATTGGATCCGGAGGTACCTGCGTCTTCGTCCTCGGCTCGGTCTCCCTCTCCGGTGGCTTCTACCTCGGGTTCAGATCCTCGAAGCTCCCAGCCTCACCGGACCGTGAGGCTGCCTGAGAGACCGGCCCATTCAACATCACCAGCTGTCATTATAGGCAGCTCTATGGTGAGAAACATCTCGGTCACCAAGGCAAAAACCCTGTGCTACCCAGGAGCACGAGTTCAGGACTTAACAAGGCTGCTTCTGAGTGTTCTACCACAGATGCCGGGAGCTGACACTGTCGTAGTCCATTTGGGGTCAAACGACATCAGGAGGGCTAGCTCGGAACATTTGAAATTGGATTTTAAAGAACTGATTTTAGCATTAAAAGTCTCCAAAAAACAGCCAATAATTTCAGGTCCAGTACTGTAGCTCTGCTGGAGTCACTTTTATTGATAACTTTGACAACTTCTGTAAACAGAAGATACTCTACAAGAATGACGGAGTCCATCCAAATCATCTTGGCTCCTGGACTCTGTCCACGCATTTCAAGGCTGCGTTGAAACAATGACTGGTAAATGATCTAAAACCAGCTCAGTTAATCCCTACCATTGTGACAATGAGTCTTCATAATGCTGCATCAAATGTACATAATCATTGGTAAACACAATGTAAGTAATGTACCCCTAATTGCACCGAATAGATCTGTTTATCCCACAGCTATTGTAAGCAGTAATCATGAGCCTATGAACCAGAGTTGCACTGTTAGCACTGAGGCAATGTGCAATAGTTGGAAGACCACTTAGTGCAGGGTGAGCTGCATAATCAGCTCCAATGTAAATAACATGAGAAAGTCTACCTCTGATAAGCTTCCCAGAAGCTTTAAAACAATCAAGCGACCCAGAAAAGTGCTAAAAATAGCCCAATAACTTGCTTGTAACAGATGACATTCATATTCTATCTCTGAAACTCACTTGGATAATACCTTTGATACAGTGGTAGCAATACATGGTTATTTAAAGAAAATGCAGAAATGCCAACGGAGGCGGTGTTGCGGTCTATATTCAGAACCACATTCCTGTAAAGCTTAGATTCGATCTAATGTTAAATACTGTTGAAGTAATATGGCTACAGGTTCATCTGCCTCACCTAAAGCCCATTCTTGTGGGAAGCTGCTATAGACCAAGCGCTAACAGTCAGTATCTGGGTAATATATGTGTGAAATGCATGATAATGCATGTGATATCAACAGAGAAGTATATTTTCTGGGTGATTTTAAATATTGACTGGCGATCACCAAGCTGCCCACTCAGGAAAACACTCAGTTAACCTACCAGGGTAGTTCAAACAGCACAGGAATTAAATCAACAACATGCATTGATCACATTTTTACTAACGCTGCAGATATTTGCTTTAAAGCAGTATCCAAATCCATAGGATGTAGTGATCACAATATAATAGCCATATCTAGGAAAACCAAAGTTCCAAAGGCTGGGCTTAATATAGTGAATAAGAGGTCATACAAGAAGTTTTGTTGAGATTCATATGTTGATGATGTAAAGAATATTTGCTGGTCTGTGGTGTGTAATAAGGAGCAACCAGACGCTGCACTTGATCCCTTTATGAAACGACTTATTTCAGTTACTAATAAGCACACACCCATTAAGAAAATGACTGTAAAAACTGTTAAATCCCCTTGGATTGATGAGGAATTGAAAAATTATATGGTTGAGAGGAGTGAGGCAAAAGGTATGGCAATTAAGTCTGGCAAACATACTGCAAATCATGTGACTAAACGAAAAGAAAAAGAAACTACAATATGAAACAAAGATCAATTATATAAAGAATGATAGTAAAAAGCTTTGCGGCACCTTAAATGAAATTTTGGGGAAAAAAAGCCAACTCGGCTCCTTCATTCATTGAATCAGATGGGTCATTAATCACAAAGCCCACTGATATTGCAAACCACTTTTAATGACTTTTCATTGGCAAGATAAGCAATCTTAGGGATGACATGCCAGCAACAAATGCTGACACTACACATCCAAGTATATCGGACCAAATTATGGAAGACATGAATTGTACTTTTGAATTCCGTAAAGTCAGTGTGGAAGAGGTGAAAAAATGATTGTTGTCTATCAACAATGACAAGCCACCGGGGTCGGACAATCTGAATGGAAAATTACTGAGGATAATATCAGATGATATTGCCACTCCTATTTGCCACATCTTCAATTTAAGCCTACTTGAGAGCGTGTGACCTCAGGTCTGGAGGGAAGCTAAAGTCATTCCGCTACCCGAGAATAATAAAGCCCCCTTTACTGGCTAAAATAGCCGACCAACCAGCCTGTTACCAACCCTTAGTAAACTTCTGGAAGAAATGGTGTTTGACCAGATACAATGCTATTCCACAGTAAACAAATTGACAACAGAATTTCAGCATGGACACTCAATAAGCACAGTACTTACACAAATGACTGATGATTGGCTGAGAGAAATGTATGATAAAATTATTGTGGGGGCTGTCTTGTTAGACTTCAGTGCAGCTTTTGACATTATTGATCATAGTCTGCTGCTGGAAAAACTTGTGTGTCATGACTTTACACCCCCTGCTATAATGTGGATAAAGAGTTACTTGTCTAACATAACAAAGGGGGTGTTCTTTAATTGAAGCCTATCAAATATAATCCAGTTAGAATCAGGAATTCCCCAGGGTAGCTGTTTAGGTCCCTTGTATTTTTCAATTTTTACTAACGACATGCCACTGACTTTGAGTAAAGCCAGAGTGTCTATGTATGCGGATGACTCAACACTATACACGCCAGCTACTACAGCGACTGAAATGAGCAACAAAGAGCTGCAGTTTGTTTCAGAGTGGGTGGCAAGGAATAAGTTATCCCTAAATATTTTTTTAAAACTAAAAGCATTGTATTTGGAACAAAACACTCACTAGACCCTAAACCTCAACTAAATCTTGTAATAAATCATGTGGAAATTGAGCAAGTTGAGATGACTCAACTGCTTGGAGTAACCCTAGATTGTCAAAACATATTGATGCAGTAGTAGCTAAGATGGGGAGAAGTCTGTCTATAATAAAGCGATGCTCTGCCTTCTTAACTGCACTATCTATCAACAAGGCAGGTCCTACAGGCCCTAGTTTTGTCGCACCTTGACTACTGTTCAGTCGTGTGGTCAGGTGCCACAATAAAGGACTTAGGAAAATTGCAATTGGCTCAGAACAGGGTAGCACAGCTGGTCCTTGGATGTACACAGAGTGCTAATATTAATAATATGCATGGCTGAAAGTGGAGAGATTTACTTCATCACTTCTTTTATTTATGAGAGGTATTGACATGTTGAATGCACCGAGCTGTCTGTCTAAACTACTGGCACACAGCTCGGACACACATACATACCCCACAAGACATGCCACAAGAGGCCCCTTCACAGTCCCCAAGTCCAGAACCGACTATGGGAGGCACACAGTACTACATAGAGCCATGGCTACATGGAACTCTATTCCACATCAAGTAACTGACGCAAGCAGTAGAATTTGATTTTAAAAAAACAGATAAAGAAACCTTATAGAACAACGGGGACTGTGAAGCAACACAAACATTGGCACACACACACGATAACATACACATGGATTTAGTACTGTAGATATGTGGTAGTGGTGGAGTAGGGGCCTGAGGGCACACATAGTGTTGTGAAATCTGTGAATGTATGGTAATGTTTTTAAAATGATTTAAACTGCCTTAATTTCGCTGGACCCCAAGAAGAGTAGCTGCTGCTTTGTCAGCAGCTAATGGGGATCCATAATAAATACAAATCAAGCTTCACCATCTGGCAGTGCGGCGGACAAATCTGGGTTTGGTAGATGCCAGGAAATTGCTACCTGGCCCAATGCATAGTGTTAACTAAAAAGTTTGGTGGGTGTAACGGCGTTCTTCGTTTGTCGAAAGAGAGTCGGACCGAAATGCAGCGTGGTGGTTAATCATGATCTTTAATGAAGAAAAACGGAACGATACATGAAATAACTGATAAATACAACACAACAAACGGAACGTGAAACCTAATTACAGCCTATCTGGTGAAACTACACAGAGACAGGAACAATCACCCACGAAATACAAAGTGAAACTCCGGCTACCTAAATACGGTTCCCAATCCGAGACAACGAGAATCACCTGACACTGATTGAGAACCGCCTCAGGCAGCCAAGCCTATACTAGACACACCCCTAATCAACCACAATCCCAATGCCTACAAAAAACCCAAAAGACAATACAATAACCCCATGTCACACCCTGGCCTGAACAAATAATTAAAGAAAACACAAAATACTAAGACCAAGGCGTGACAGTGGGGCTGTTTTTCATGGCTTGGGTTAGGCCTGAGGGAAATCTGCTTCATGCAGACTGACAGCTCTGACTGATCCATGCAGGCTGACAACACCCTGCAGACTGGCAGCTCCTTGCAGACTGACAGCTCCTTGCAGACTGACAGCTCTTTGCAGACTGACAGCTCTGGCTGCTTCATGCATACTGACAGCTCCCTGCAGACTGGCAACTCAGGCTGCTTCATGCAGACTGACAGCTCTCACTGCTCCATGCAGGCTGACAGCTCTGATTGCTCCATGCAGGCTGGCAGCACCTTGCAGACTGGCAGCTCCTTGCAGACTAGCAGCTCCTTGCAGACTGGCAGCTCCTTGCAGACTGGCAGCTCCTTGCAGACTGACAGCACAGGCTGCTCCGAACAGGCAGGAGGCTCCGGCAGCGCTGTAGAGGAGGAAGGCTCTGATAGCGCTGAACAGGCGGGAGACTCCGACAGCGCAGGAGGGAAGGAAGGTTCTGATAGCGCTGAACAGACAGGAGACTCCGGTAGCGCAGGAGAGGAGAAAGGCTCCGACAGCGCTGGAGAGGCGGGAGACTCCGACAGCGCAGGAGAGGCGGGGTGCACTGTAGGCCTGATGCGTGGTGCTGGCACTGGTGATACTGGAGCGAGGACACGCACAGGAAGCCTGGTGCGGGGAGCTGCTACCGGAGGACTGGTGTGTGGAGGTGGCTCTGGATAGACTGGACCGTGCAGGCGCACTGGAGCTCTTGAGCACCGAGCCTGCCCAAGCTTACCTGGCTCGATGCCCACTCTAGCCAGGCCAATACGAAGGGCTGGTATGAACCACTCCGGGCTATGCACCCGCACTGGAAACACAGTGCGCTCCATAGCATAACACGGTGTCTGCCCGGTCTCTCTAGCCCCCCGGTAAGCACAGGGAGTTTGCGCAGGTCTCCTACCTGGCATAGCCATACTCCCTGTAAGCCCCCCCCCAATACATTTTTGGGGCCGACTCTCAGGCTTCCATCCGCGTCGCCGTGCTGCCTCTTCATACCAGCGCCTCTCCGCTTTTTTCCGCCTCTAGTTCCTCCTTGGGGCGGCGATATTCACCAGGCTGAGCCCAGGGTCCTCTTCCGTCTAATATCATCTCCCAAGACCAGAAGTCCTTATATCGCTGCTCCTCACGATTAACAGGGAGAGTTGGCTCAGGTCTGACTCCTGACTCTGCCACTCTCTCCCTGAGCCCCCCCCCAATACATTTTTGGGGATGCTTTTCGGGTTTCCTTGCCAACCGTGTTCCCTCGTCTCGTCGGCTCTTATCTCCGGCTGCCTCTGCTCTCCTAAGTGCCTCCACCTGTTCCCATGGGAGGCGATCTCTTCCAGCCAGTATCTCCTCCCAAGTGAAACAACCTTTGCCATCCAATACGTCTTCCCATGTCCATTCCTCCTTTCGCTTTTCCTGCTGTCGCTGCCTGTTACCACGCCGCTCGGTCCGTGTGTGGTGGGTGATTCTGTAACGGCGTTCTTCGTTTGTCGAAAGAGAGTCGGACCGAAATGCAGCGTGGTGGTTAATCATGATCTTTAATGAAGAAAAACGGAACGATACATGAAATAACTGATAAATACAAAACAACAAACGGAACATGAAACCTAATTACAGCCTATCTGGTGAAACTACACAGAGACAGGAACAATCACCCACGAAATACAAAGTGAAACTCCAGCTACCTAAATACGGTTCCCAATCCGAGACAACGAGAATCACCTGACAGTGATTGAGAACCGCCTCAGGCAGCCAAGCCTATACTAGACACACCCCTAATCAACCACAATCCCAATGCCTACAAAAAACCCAAAAGACAATACAATAACCCCATGTCACACCCTGGCCTGAACAAATAATTAAAGAAAACACAAAATACTAAGACCAAGGCGTGACAGTGGGGCTGTTTTTCATGGCTCGGGTTAGGCCTGAGGGAAATCTTAACGCTACAGCCTACAATGACATTCTGGACAATTCTGTGCTTCCAACTTTGTGGCAACAGTTTGGGGAAGGCCCTTTACTGTTTCAGCATGACAATGCCCCTGTGCACAAAGCGAGGTCCATACAGAAATTGTTTGTTGAGATCGGTGTGGAAGAACATAACTGTCCTGCACAATCGAACAACCCCCTCGAACACCTTTGGGATGAATTGGAACGCTGAATGCAAACCAGGCCTAATCGTCAAAAATCATTGCCTCACTAATGCTCATGGCTGAATGGAAGCAAGTCCCCAGAGCAATGTTCCAACATCTAGTGGATATGGAATGCCGTTTGGGTCTTTGCGTGTCAAAAAGATACACGTTAAATAACACTATTTGACATGTCAAATAACACTATGTAAACTATATGCAAATATTGGCCAATCACTATATGAAAAACATTTCATCATCACCAACAAACGACTAAGTCATGTCGAACCTTGAAAACATGAGACTGCTTTTTAAATTTTGCCAGCCTAGTGCAACCACCTTTGAACCACCCGATCCTCCTGGGGTGGTTGTAAAGGTAGGATTAATTCTGGTAGGTTAGGTAATACCTGGCAAAAATCTACATTTAACTGGCACAACTACCTAGTAACGTTAGCGTGCTAATGATTGCAACAGCTACCGTGGGGTGCGCGAGTATGGGCGGCATCGATGATGCTGAGTGTCATTATTGTAACTTGTATAACGTTTTCACATGTCAGATTTCAAACGTTCAGGAGACGGAATAATGCTGGAGTCCAAAGGCGGTAAACCGGGAGAAGCAGGTTGATAACTGAGGGTTTGCCTGATCGCTGACCCTAGCATCCGGCAGCTGAACAGGATATGTACATTTCCCCTATATCCATGTAGTACATGAGGACACAGTGCGAGTGCGATGCACAGTGCGAGCTTTGTACGTAAGCTAGGTGTGAATCTATCTTGTGATTAAACAGACTTATTGTAGGTTATTTTACTGATTTAAAGATCATGGACTATTTCCCTGTTTTATATTAGGATACGTTTTTATTAGATTTAAATAATGTTTCCATATCTCAGTATCTTTAGAGTATCCTGTGAGGTAGATCAAAGTATCCTATGGCTCAACAAATTGTTGAGCCACCAATTCAACCACACCATCTCTGTCCTCCATTGTCTTGGCAACAATCCTTTTTTTGTAGGGGAACTAGCCTCCTCCTGTCTGTCTTAAAGGCCTCTACATTTGGATTCATCTGGGGGAATGTTGAGCATGCAGGTGGCCTTGGAGCAGTAAGTCAACTCTGTCATAAATCTGTGAAGTACTTATCATTACCTCCTCTAACATAAGTATTTTTAATCAGCCCCCCCCCCCCCCCCCTAAATCAATACACATCACTATATTGTCCTTAACACTTATTTTAAATATACATACCGTCTCTAAACCATAACACGTTCAAATATTGTCTCAACTCTCTTGGGTTACTCGAAGCATTGGGGAACCACCCGGACAGCCTCCGAGCACTTTTTGTGGACTCCATAAAGCCTCCCACTGCCAGGGACCTGTTTAAAGTAACCTATTCCATACCTGGCGGCAACCGGCGGTGTTTGGAGAACGACACCATCTGCCACTGGTTCAACTGGCTGGCTGAGGTGCAAGGTAAAATAGTAAATTGTGATTTAAATATGTATTTTAAATGTTTTACTGTGTACTCCTCAGACAGAGAATGTCCTCCTCTAACAGTGGCGATGGTGTTGGAGTTTGCTACTGGGGCAACCGGTGGTGCCACCCCTGGGGTTTGAGGACACCCCGACCATCGAATTCCTCCACACAGCGCGAGGGCATCTCGCTGGGCAGCAGAAGAAGAAAAAGTTCCCAGAGGCAAACACGTATGCTGTGACACTAAGGCTCCCTCTTCATAGCACCTTCAATACCTTTAGGGAATTCATGACCTCCGGTATTGTGAATTCCCCACATTCCGGTGTTGCATAAAAACATTTTTACGATACATAATTGTATTTAGTAGCACTAAATTACAGTAGCAATTGAGTGTTGGAAAATGTAACTGCACATCAACATTTAAGCATTTATCTACTTACATCTGTTTTGTTTATACAGTGCATTCGGAATGTATTCAGACCCCTTGACTTTTTCCACATTTTATTATGTTACAGCCTTCTTCAAAAAGGTTTAGTTTAAAAAAAAACACTTTACTGACACTTCACTAATAACCAATATCCTTTGCTGATGTTGACTGAAGTACTGCTGCCATATTGCAGCCAACTCATCCAAATCTGATCATGTCCTACATTAAGAACAAATTAACTTCAGCCATTATTTCATTAGAACTACATGAAATAAGGCTTCCCATCCACTGCATTAAGTGACAGCTCCACTTCTGGGAACTGCACCTTCGTAGTGACTTATCGAATTTCAAATGCATTGATCCAAGAACTAGATCCATTAGTCCTAGGCTCTCCAACCCTGTACCTGGAGAGCTACCCTCCTGTAGGTTTTCAATCCAACCCTGTTCCTGGAGAGCTACTGTAGGTTTACATCAGGGCCCTCCAACCCTGTTCCTGGAGAGCTACCCTCCTGTAGGTTTTCAATCCAACCCTGTTCCAGGAGAGCTACCCTCCTGTAGGTTTTCAAACTAACCTCATTAACTTATTAAGCAGGTAATTATTAAAATCAGGTGCACTAGATTAGGGTCGGAGTGAACCTACAAGACAGTAGCTCTCCAGGAACAAGGTTAGGAGCCCTGCACTAGTCTATCTTCAACCACGTCATTTGAGCTGTCACAATGTGTCACCAATGTTATGTTACTAACTGTAATAGGTTGCTGTTAATCACAATTATATAAAATGTAACGGGGCGAACCACTATCTTCATCGTTTATTTTTTTAACTAAAGGGTGTTCTCCACACTGATTTATTTTAACATTTTATAAAAGTCCCATTTGGGCATTACAAAAATGTTAAGTTGTTTTAATGTCCATTCGGAATGTTTTGTTGTCCTCCCACAGCAGGCACGCTCTGAAGGCTCCAATCCAGTGCTTGCAGTAGGCCTCTCCTGGGTAGCGTTGTACTGAGTGGAAGACAAATATTGTGTCAGCAGATGGAATGCTGTGCTAAAGCGCCATAGAGCAAAATACAATAACCATAGACCGTATATCTTAACAGTACCTGACTCTCTCCAAATATGGCCAAACAGAATCGTACTGGAATGGGGAGGTACTTAACTTTTGTTAAGGCCACCTGTGTCTAAACTCTGGTCCCCATCCGTTTAGAGTTGAAGATATCTATCGTACCTTTCTAGAGACCAAATCATACAGTGTGTGAAAGAGGGGGAATGTTACTATTATACATTTTATAATACTTTTATAAAAATGAACTGATTCAAAGGAACGAGTGGCGCTGAAGATATAGCGTCCAATCCCTCATCCCAGTAGGGGAGTATCAGGGGTGTATCTAGAAAGTCAGGTTGGAGTAGGAACGAGTGGCGCTGAAAGTATAACTGCCATAACCCTCTGTAGATTGTCAACTCCCAGGCTGCCTCTGGGGCCTTCCAATGGAATTATTGTCCGCAACAGTTCCATCTGTGTGTTGCTGATGGTGAATTGGATTTGTGGCACAATCACCCATTCCGACCAATAAAGAGCTGTGGCGCCAGTGGTAGGGGGAGCTGAGGTGGTGGTTGAATTTGGGGCGAACAAATCCCTTACTGCTGTCAGATTGGCCATCTGCATTGCCAGGGAACCCAAGATGAACAACTGCAGAGGTGACTGCCGTTGTTCAGTCCTCAGCCTATGGTGGTTCCACTGACTGGCAAACACAGCAAGATCTCTGTTCACCCGTGGCAGGAACACAAAGTGCAGTGCCCACAGATCCACCTCATTGTTGATGTTGATGACCTGCTCTGTCTCCAAGAAGGTGAACAGGTCATGGTAAATGTTGGAGACTCCATGCCAGATGTCCCCCCCCACAGCCGCTCTATCCTCTGGTTGTGAGTGCTACTTCCTCTGAGGGCACTTCCCCCTCTCACCACCCCTGAACTGCTCCATAAAGGCACAGATAAGGTTGTTTTCACCACCCGATCACATCTCACCCGGGATGGTACTCCGTAGCTGGTGATTGCTGCTTTGAATGACTCCATGACTGTGGTAATCCTGTTGTTGTCAGAGGCCTTCAGAAACACAACAAGTCTGCTGTAACCGTCCACAGCACCATGGATAACAATCCTCAACCTAAAAAACAAGATACATTTGTTTCTTATAGTGACGCCATTCTGTTTTCATTGATATCAGCTCTCTGATCCTCTCATCCAGCTGAGCGTCTGACAACAGTGAGTAGGACCTGAAAAGCTGAAAATGACTAAAAACAAAAATAACACAAAAAGATACATCAATCAGGAAAGTGATCAAATCTAGAGATCTCCCTCTTGTGTTGCAATTGCTTTATGCAATTACGATAACTTACCTCATGCGCCGCTTGACCACAGAGTGCGACACATTGAGAACATCTGCCATTTGTCTGATGGTCATATGACAATCTATGAGGAACTCAAGCTGCTCCTTGATGTGATACAGCCTTCCCTCCAAAGGCATTTGTTAGGATACTGAAATAAAAATTACAATAGATAATTACAAAATACACTCCTAAAAACTTTAGGTTTAAAGACTAAGATCACCATATAGAATTTAGGAACAGCAGTATAGGCCAACCAAATGTTTTTTTTTCATTGATTGACTTGACACAGGAGACTTAACACAGGACAAGTAAAATGATACAATCTCAGCCTTTGCCACACATGCTGTACAAAAACATTGATACAAATGTAACAACTTGCCATCCCCGTAAGGTTCCCGTTGTTGGATGTCATTTGCCTGTTGTAGGAACTTCTCTGCAACATGGCCATCTCTTCATCAATCAAATGACCGCTTGCCCACCGAAGACTCCGCAACATGGTCTCTAGCCTGAAAAATAGACCGCAGACCCGATGGGTCCAGTGACAATTTATCTGTATGTAGTTAACCCCTAAAGTGTTCTCTTGTCTAAACTGCCAACTCTGAGCCTCCGACATATGAAGACAACCATGCATAGACAGCCGATGCAGTTTTAACTAACGCACTTTAGCTACAAACTAGCTTTTTAAAAAGTATCTTCATTCAACATCGCTAGCTAACGTTACTGTACAGCAGTAACTAGTTACCGTGTTATAGATTCCATAATTAACGTTAGATTATGAACAATTAACTTTCTTGAGTTCAGTTAAATATCAATGGCAGACAGATCTAACGTTTGCTAGCTAACGCCGTTGGTAGTTAGGTACCGTTAGTGTTATATTATGTCGTTACTTTTTTTGCAGCTGTTACACCCCTCACCCTCAACACCTAATGTTTGATAGCTAGCTAACATTAAGTTAACGTTACCTGGCTATTGATGGTTGAAGTCCATCTCTTCTGTCCGTGAGCAGCAGTCTGGTGCAATCAGAGATGGTAGTTTTCGAGAAATTGGGCTGCCATTGTTAACTAGCTAGCTAATTTTACCTCGGAAGAACAGAAGTTGAGTGAACGTCTTTCATCAGTACCTGAGACTTGGGCGGAGTCCAAACGACCTTTATGCAAATGTTATCATTAATAAAAATATATATATATATATAAAAATGTGATCATCAGTGACAAAATCGATGACTCATAGCATACGTTCGGTGAATCGTTGTGACATATGAAATACGAGTGAGACTGTAATCAATGTGTAATAACTACGTACAAAATTAATGAACGTGTTCAATTATTGTGTGACGTGGAGTCATATTCAGGTCCTGATTGGTAAAGATGCTTATTTGACGTGTCAAATAGTGTTATTTGACGTCTATCTTTTTGACACGCAAAGACCCAAACGGCGTTCCATAAGTGGAAAGCCTTCCCAGAAGAGTGGAGGCTGTGATAGCAGCAAAGGGGGGGACCAACTCCATATTAATGCCCATGATTTTGGAATGAGGTGTTCAATGATGTCCAACATACTGTAATGAAACAGCAGGGAGCAGGTCTCGAACCCTCGACCCCCGGCGCGCTAACAACTGTGCCGCAAAAAACACCCGGGTCTTTACACTACTCCCTCAAGAGCGTCCTCGCGCTAGCTTGAGACTACGTTTTACAGGAACGCGCTCACCGGTCAAGCACACGCACTGTCGTGGATGCAAGGTCCGATCACTTCTGAAACCAATGTAATGAAACAGCAGGGAGCAGGTCTCGAACCTTCGAGCCCGATGTTCGGCGCGCTATCGACTGTGCCGTAAAAGCATGCTTGTGCGGCACGAGTCGATTTCCGCGCCAGGGTCGTTACAATACTTTAGGTCATTGGATTGTTTACAGACAATCACAGATTGTCATGTGTTGGGTGGGAAGTCACAATCTCTGGAAGTCACCCTCAGAGTTTAGTCAGCAACACGTGACAACGGAGGGCGCTCTGAGCGAGCTGGGATTGACATAGGGTCGGACTCCATTTAGCTTGGGAACCAGTCAGACCAGATATGGCAGCCAACAGGGTCGGAAGGACGCACGCAGATGAAGTCCACTCGTCAGATTTGGGAACGTCTCCGGAACACGGAGGCAACCTTCAGAAGAGACAAGCTCGAGTTACTGTGAAATACAACAGAAAAGAGCTACAGAGGCGACTAGACGTGGAGAAATGGATAGACGACTGTTTGAACGAGCTGTACTTGAGCAAGGTAAGTGCCGTCGTACCCTCTTGGACCATTACACGGGCCACACGAAAGCCCCGTTTATACCTGTGTCTTGTACTTTTCCGCATTCCGATTGTGCCCACACTTTTATGCTTAACAAGTGCTTTGAGATTATGTCTAATGAAATGTGCTATAAATGTTTTTAATAATGAATTATTAGTAGTATTTTTGGATCTTCCTGAAAACATCCGGAGGTACTCAGGCACACATTATCTGGATATCATACCGATCTGGATGGTCAAACCATTTACTCATACTCATAACGGCCTCAGGTAGCACCATTAAATTATAGCATCAGTAATTGTCCTAAAATAAATACATTCATATTATTGTGAAAGAATATCTGTTAAATAAAATTGCATACAGGGAGACACTAGCTAATCCGGTCACAATGTGGATGGGTAAGAGAGACTTTTTAATACAATGGGTAGACGTGACATACCGTGATCAGATACTGATTGGATCATATCGATCAGATCATAAAACTCGCATGTTAGTGCAAAGTGTAAACACGGCTAAAGTGTTGTTCATGTGCTCAGGCAGTAGGTTTCAGATAGTAAAGAGATTTTAGGTATATGGCAAGTTCTTATCTTTTTAATCAGGCAATACTATCTGAAAGTTTCCCTTCCTTTAAGAATGAGAACTTTGCTCTTTCACCTTTGCCTGAATCAATAGAATTGGGGAAAAGACTTAACTTTAAGAAAAAAAAGAGGCTTAAGCTTTGAGTTGGATATTCATGTAGAAAAGGCCTGTTAAGACACTGTACATGATACATGGATCTTAACATTACAGATGAACACTCCTGTGAGACACAAACAATGTAGAATAAATACTGTAGTGTATATCAACACAGTAACTTGCACACTGTCGAAATTACAGAGGCATTTCTAAACCAACTCTTCTGCGTAGTCCTCCTTAACAGGGCTAAACAGACTTCCGTGTGCTATGAGATTTATATAAAAGGTGTATACAATATGGATGTTATGAGAGTGCACAGTCCATTAAAGGACTGGAGAAGGTTGGAGGTGCACTGTGGACTTAGGCTCCATCCGAAAATGGCACCCTATTCCCTATATAGTGCACTACTTTTGACCAGGGCTCTATGGGTAGTGCACTAGGGAATAACGTGCCATTCCGGATGTAGCCTAAGTCTTCAGCCACTGCAGAGACATGGTGGCTGGGGAATGCTAACTCACTGCCTTACATGGCCACTTGGAAAAAGGGAATGGAACAAGAATGAAGGATGAGAAACAGGAAGGAAGATGTGCAGAGAAGGGAGAGTACTCCAGGGCCCAGGGTGGGGCTAATGGGTGACGTGTGCAGAGAAGGGAGAGTACTCCAGGGCCCAGGGTGGGGCTAATGGGTGACGTGTGCAGAGAAGGGAGAGTACTCCAGGGCCCAGGGTGGGGCTAATGGGTGATGTGTGCAGAGAAGGGAGAGTACTCCAGGGCCCAGGGTGGGGCTAATGGGTGATGTGTGCAGAGAAGGGAGAGTACTCCAGGGCCAAGGGTGGGGCTAATGGGTGACGTGTGCATAGAAGGGAGAGTACTCCAGGGCCCAGGGTGGGGCTAATGGGTGATGGGGTTAATACTCCCTGAGGGGGGTAAACATACTGCAGCTGGCAATGTGACATCACTAGCTAGATGTTCTGCTCTCCTGGGAAGTTTGGGAACACATACTGCTTCCAGTTCTTGTCTGCATTTGAAATTACACCCTAGTCTGTATGTAGTGCACTACTTTTGACCAGAGCCCTATGGTCAAAAGTAGTGCACTATGTAGGGAATAGAGTGCCATTTTGGATACACCCTTTGTAACAATACTGCATTGGTATACTGTAGTACAGTACCAGTGTACAGCAGGAGACTCAACCCTATAGGGCGACAAATGCACCATGGTGGCCTGTGCCGGATCTCAGCTGAGCATTTGATCAGTAGATCAATAACCGTCACCAACAACAGGGGAACCAGTCCGATCATTTTAGGGACTGTCTTCAAAATCCAACCCACCAGAAGTTGAATGTGTGCCAGGCAGGACAGAGAGAGGAGACTGATCTTCTATTGGTCTGTAGCTCGGTTCTGACTTGCCAGGCAACTGATCCAACCATAAGCCCTTTGAATGAATCCTGTCAACTGTTCCATTTGGAAATGACATGTAGTAGGACTCAAAGCTCAACTTAATATATACAGACATAACTCAAACTTTTGCATAAGTCATGTATTGAGATTTGCACAAGCTTTTCCACTCTAATAATGAACAGTATACGTGTGTGTTTTTAATGTGTTTGTGTTTTGCAGGAGGAAGACATGCCAGACGAGGTAAACATTGATGACCTGATAGATCTACCTAGCAATGAGGAGCGAGTGAAAAAGTTACAGGTAGGCCCTGCCCAGCCAAAGTTGTTCTGAACATGTACTCAGACCAACCTGACTTTACCACAGAATTTAACTACTGGAATTTTGATACAATGATTTCTCTTCTCTAAACTCTGTTCATCATCAGGAGATCCTTCAGACATGCAGCAACAACACTGAGGTATGTTTTACCATCATTCATAATGATATGGAAGAATGATGCATATTAAGTCATACATTTTTATTTAGTCTCTGTACACACACACACACACTGAATTGGCCTCCAATAGGAGGCAGCGGTGTCTGACACCTTCCATTGTCACGCCACATGCCCTACAATGGCCGTCTGTCCTGGCCTTCTCTCGCTCTTCTCTCCTCCCTCTCCTTTCTCTTCTCTTTCCCTCTGTTCCCTGCTACAGGACCTCTTTTGACAAAGGACAGGGCCCACAGTGGCTTACACACACACACACACACACACACACACACACACACGAGGAGGCTGGTGGTAGGAGCTATAGGAGGACGGGCTCATTGCAATGCCTGGAATGGAATAGAGGGAATGGTATTAAACACATCAAACATATGGAAACCACATGATTGACTCTGTTCCTTTATGCCATTACAATGAGCATATCCTCCTATAACTCCTCCCACCAGCCTCCACTGAGACACACACACACACATGTTGGACACATGTTGGTTTCAAATCAATATCACAAAAGATTGAAGAACACTAAGTGCTGGTTTCCTAGACACGGATTAAGGCAAAATGTCCCGATGAACATGCTTTTTAGTCTAGGACTGGGCTTAAATCCAGGTGTTCTAGAGACCAAACCTAGAGCGACTGGGGTTGAGGCTTCAGAGTCCTCCATTTTCAGTCTTCCCCTCTTATTTCTGTCTATGTAGTATCTAATGTGAAGGGGAAAAATACAAAACATTAGCTATATGATGCTACTGTGTGTCCCTCCCTGCCAGACCTTCATCGGCGAGCTGGTGGTCAAGCTGGAAGGCCTTCACAAGCAGGAGAAGCTGGCTACAGAGGGCATCGAACACCCCTCCCTTTGCAACCACCCCCAGCACCGCCATGAGCCGTACCACTTCAACGACCCCCACTGCCCCCGCACCCACACCCACACCCACCAGACCCTCTGACCTCACCACACAGCTGACCTCTGACTAGGGGTGTAAAATTCTTTCCCAAAATTACCTGGTTTTCCATAAATTCCTGTTGGAATATTTCTGGAATCAGGAGGGAATAAGCAGGGAGGAAATCCTCCAACTGTTCCCGGTAATCTTCCAATCGGGATTGCTGAAAAAGCTGGGAATTTGGGGAACGTTTCTGGAATTTTGTTTCCCAGCAACCCCATTTCATCCATTGCCCCCTCCCCCAAAACACCCTCGGACCACCCTCGGACTCGATTCACACACTGATCTTAACATGTCACATGAACAACATCTGTTGCCATGCTGTCCAGGCACTTGGGATCACATCCCACTGGGCCCACATTGGCATTTCAACATGGAGAATTGGGTATTTGCTAGATATGTTGATCAATGAGCTTTCAAACCATTTTGAAAAAGACAGCCAAAAGTTTGAATTCCCATCTAAAAGCACAACCACATTTATTTAGTTTATTTGTCACCTTCTTTTTAACAATTTAAAAGCACAACAAAGCTAAAATAGTTTATTTATAAAACAACTTAATGTGTTATCATTGTGCTTCATTTAATAGCACAACCATATAACCTGAATTCCAGTTGATTACATTAAAGTACATGGTGCAAGTGATCAATGCCGTTTGAGATTCTGTGCAGATTATTATAGTAATTGTGGAGATTGTCTATTTTTAGTTGAATCCTGGGCTGAATTTAAATAATAGCTCTTGATCACTTCCCAAATGCTATACAGGCCTAAATAGCCTCATTGATGATATATGATTTATAAAGTATGGTTACATATTTGCATGTTGCGCAAATCCATTTTTCTGGACACCGGATGAAGTAGGCCTAAATATTTATTTTTCATTTTGTTAAAGAGATACTTTATTTTGGCAATGAGGCCTTTTTATCTACAGTACTTCCTCAGAGTCAGATGAACTTGTGGATACCATTTTATGTCTCTGCGGGCAGTTTGAAGGTAGTTAGCAACTTCCTTCATGATATCCACGAGTTCATCTGACTCTGGGGAAGTACTGTAGATAAAATCCCACATAAGTATCACTTTAAGACATTCCAGGACTGGACTTGTCCAGAATAGATAAATTACTCTTTCATCTTTCTATTTGTAAAATACTAAAGACATTTTCGGTCCATTTTTCCAAAGAAAATGTTATCTAGAATAAAAAACATAAAAGCTGTAGACTGATCAACTCTAGTACTGTAGGAGGTGCTGTCCAGCCTATTGTTTTTTTCTTATAGTGGATATTACATTGAAGATCTGTTGTTGTTTCAAAGGTACAAATTCAACATATTTTATTCAAGGTTTCTCTATGTTGAAATCCTGTGGTTGAAATGTTACACTCGAAAGAAATGCTATGTTTTTTCCACATAGATTCCACTTCACAATACGTTAACAAATTACATTGAAACAATGTTGATTCAAGCAGTTTGTGCCCAGTGGGATATCGATCAGGTCACTTCTGAGTAATGTATGTCTGAGTTGCATCCACCAAGTAAAGTCATTCTTGAGTACTTAATTATTTATTGTTGTCAGCACAAGAAATGAGGATGGGATGAGATGTACAGTTGAAGTCGGAAGTTTACATACATTTAAGTTGGAGTCATTAAAACTCATTTTTCAACCACTCCACAAATTTCTTGTTAAGAAACTATAGTTTTGGCAAGTCGGTTAGGACATCTACGTTGTGCATGACACAAGTAATTTTTCCAACAACTGTTTACAGACGTGTTATTTCACTTAAAATTCACTGTATCACAATTCCAGTGGGTCAAAAGTTTACATACACTAAGTTGACTATGCCTTTAAACAGCTTAGAACATTCCAGAAAATGATGTCATGGCTTTAGAAGCTTCTGATAGGTTAATTGACATAATTTGAGTCAATTGGCGGTGTACCTGTGGATGTATTTCAAGGTCTACCTTCAAGCTCAGTGCCTCTTTGATGTGCAAACAATAGTACGCAAGTATAAACACTGTGACCACGCAGCCGTCATACCACTCAGGAAGGAGATGCGTTCTGTCTCCTAGAGATGAACGTACTTTGGTGCGAAAAGTGCAAATCAATCCCAGAACAACAGCAAAGGACCTTGTGAAGATACTGGAGGAAACAGGTACAAAAGTATCTATATCCTCAGTAAAACGAGTCCTATATTAACATAACCTGAAAGGCCGCTCAGCAAGGAAGAAGCCACTGCTCCAAAACCGCCATAAAAAAGGCAGACTACGGTTTGCAACTGCACATGGAAACAAAGATTGTTCTTTTTGGAGAAATGTCCTGATGGTCTGATGAAACAAAAATAGAACTGTTTGACGATAATGACCATTGTTATGTTTGAAGGAAAAAGGGGGAGGTTTGCAAGCCGAACGCACCATCCCAACCGTGAAGCATGGGTGTGGCAATATCATGTTGTGGGGGTGCTTTGCTGCAGGAGTGACTGGTGCACTTCACAAAATATATGGCATCACGAGGAAGTGAAATTATGTGGCAAAATCTCAAGACATCAGTCAGGAAATCTTGGTCGCAAATGGGTCTTCCAAATGGACAATGATCCCCAAGCATACTTCCAAAGTTGTGGCAAATGGCTTAAGGACAACAAAGTCAAGGTATTGGAGTGGCCATCACAAAGCCCTGACCTCAATCCCATAGAAAATTTGTGGGCAGAACTGAAAAAGCATGTGCGAGCAAGGAGGCCTACAAATCTGACTCTGTTACACCAGCTCTGTCAGGAGGAATGGGCCAAAATTCACACAATTTATTGTGGGATGCTTGTGGAAGGCTACCTGAAACGTTTGACCCAAGTTAAACAATTTAAAGGTAATGCTACCAAATACTAATTGAGTGTATGTAAACTTCTGACCCACTGGGAATGTGATGAAAGAAATTAAAGCTGAAATAAATAATTCTCTCCACTATTATTCTGTCATTTCACATTCTTAAAATAAAGTGGTGATCCTAACTGACCTAAAACAGGGAATTTGTACTAGGATTAACTGTCAGGAATTGTGGAAAACTGAGTTTAAATGTATTTGGCTAAAGTGTACGTAAACTTCAGACTTCAACTGTATCTCTGAGAAGGCCTGGCTTAATGGCCCACCAAGCCCGTAGGGGGCCAGAGAGGCAGAGAAAAACATTCATCAGCTTTATTTTTTTACCACAGGAGGCTGCTCTCAATGTTCAAAATACACCAGAGAGCATCATTTTGCCACAAAGGATCAATAGTTTCTTTAAAAAAAATAACAACAGCTATATCACAAGCACATATAGGTAACTGCCAGAATAAAAGGAAATATCAACATAAAGTGTCTTATTAATAGGTTGTTGGGCCACCACGAGCTGCCAGAACAGCTTCAATGCACCTTTTCAAAATACAATAGTTTGGAATGCAAATAACGACTGCTGAAAAGAAAACACATTCTTTGGAACCAATATACTTTTTTCCCCTAAACTCCCTTTTTGAGAGACCAGCAGCACTGTTTTTCGAAGTAGCTCATCTTGAGATATTGCCTCCTATGAGTGCATCGGGCCATCACCCGTGAGTAGCCCGTGGAGTCATCTTCATCATTGGGTGAGTCACTTTACCACTGGATAGTTTATTTAGTAGCCGACTGCAGTGGTGTAAAGTACTTAAGTTGTTTTTGGAGGTATCTGTACTTTACTATTTATATTTTTTACTGCTTTTACTTTTACTTTACTACATTCCCAAAGAAAATGATGTACTTTTTACTCCATACATTTCCCCTGACACCTAAAAGTACTCGTTACATTTCGAATGCTTAGCTAGACAGGAAAATGGTCCTATTCACGCACTTATCCCTGGTCTTCCTCTGATCTGGAAGACTCACTAAACAAACATGCTTTGTTTATAATTGATGTCTGAGTGTACCCCAGGCTATCCACAAATGTATAAAAACAAGAAAAGTATGCCATCTGGTTTGCTTTATATACTTTTGATACTGAAGTATATTTTAGCAATTACATTTACTTTTGATACTTAAATATATTTATAACCAAATACTTTAAAACTTTTACTCAAGTAGTATTACTGACTTTCACTTTTACTTGAGTCATTTTCTGTTAAGGTATCTTTACTTTTACTCAAGTATTACAATTGGGTACTTTTTCCGACACTGACCTACTGTAACCTATTAAAAATGAATATTAATATATTCGTTTTTATATATACATACACAGTACCAGTCAAAAGTTTGGACACACCTACTCATTCAAGGGGTTTAATATTTATTTTGACTATTTTCTACATTGTAGAATAATAGTGAAGACATGAAAACTATGAATAAACACATGGAATTGCGTAGTAGTCAAACAAGTGTTTAACAAATCTAAATATGTTTTAGTTTCTTCAAAGTAGCCACCCTTTGCCATGATGACAGCTTTGGACACTTGGCATTCTCTCAATCAGCTTCACCTGGAATGCTTTTCCAACAGTCTTGAGAAAGAGTTTCCTCATATGCTGAGCACTTGTTGGCTGCTTTTCCTTCACTCTGTGGTCCAAATCATCCTATACCATCTCAATTGGGTTGAGGTTGGGTGATTGTGGAGGCCAGGTCATTCGATGCAGAACTCAATCACTCTCCTTGGTCAAATACCCCTTACACAGCCTGGAGGTGTGTTTTGAGTCATTGTCCTGTTGAAAAACAATTGATAGTCCCACTAAGTGCAAACCAGATGGTATGGCGTATCGCTGCAGAATTCTGTGGTAGCCACCTATTCTGCGTCTCACAAAGACACGACGGTTGCAACCAGAAACTCAAATTTGCACCCGTCAGACCAAAGGACAGATTTCCACCGGTCTAATGTCCATTGCTGGTGTTTCTTGTCCAAAGCAAGTCTCTTCTTATTATTGGTGTCCTTTAGTAGTCGTTTCTTTGCAGCAATTTGACCATGATTTCATGCCGTCACCTCGGAACAGTTGATTTTGAGATGTGTTTGTTACTCTGAAGATTTTATTCGGTCTGCAATTTCTGAGGCTTGTAACTCTAATGAACCTCTGCAGCAGAGGTAACTCTGGTTATTCCTTTCATGTGGCGGTCTAAATGAGAGCCGGTTTCATCATAGCGCTTGAAGTTTTCCGTATTGACTGACCTTCATGTCTTAAAGTACCTATTAAGGATCGGACCCTTTTTTTTTTTTAAATTTCAAATATGACACACCCATATTCTTGATACCATTTGAATGGAAACACTTTGAAGTTTGTGGAAATGTGAAATTAATGTAGGAGGATATACAACATTAGATCTGGTAAAAGATAATACAAAGGAAAAAAACATCTTTATTGTGTTTTTTTTCTCATACGCAAGAGAAAGGCCATAATGTACTATTCCAGGTTAGGTGCAACTTTGATTTTGGCCACTAGATGTCAGCAGTGTACTTGCAAAGTTTGATTCAATGAACCATTACATTTCTGTTCACCTCCTGTAGAGGTGTTTTAAAGTAATGATGGACTGTCGTTTCTCTTTGCTTATTTGAGCTGTTCTTGACATAATATGGACTTGGTCTTTTACCAAATAGGGCTATCTTCTGTATACCGCCCCTACCTTGTCACAACAGAACTGATTGGCTCAAATGCATTAAGAAGGAAAGTAATTCCACATTAACATTTAACGAGGCACACCTTAACTGAAATGCATTCCAGGTGACTACCTCATGAAGCTGGTTGAGAGAATGCCACAAAAAGGTATTTAGTCAGCCACCAATTGTGCAAGTTCTCCCACTTAAAAAGATGAGAAAGGCCTGTAATTTTCATCATAGGTACACTTCAACTATGACAGACAAAATGAGGAAAAAAAATCCAGAAAATCACATTGTAGGATTTGTAATGAATTTATTTGCAAATTATGGTGGAAAATAAGTATTTGGTCACCTACAAACAAGCAAGATTTCTGGCTCTCACAGACCTGTAACTTCTTATTTAAGAGGCTCCTCTGTCCTCCACTTGTTACCTGTATTAATGGCACCTGTTTGAACTTGTTATCAGTATAAAAGACACCTGTCCACAACCTCAAACAGTCACACTCCAAACTCCACTATGGCCAAGACCAAAGAGCTGTCAAAGGACACCAGAAACAAAATTGTAGAACTGCACCAGGCTGGGAAGACTGAATCTGCAATAGGTAAGCAGCTTGGTTTGAAGAAATCAACTGTGGGAGCAATTATTAGGAAATGGAAGACATACAAGACCACTGATAATCTCCCTCGATCTGGGGCTCCACGCAAGATCTCACCCTGTGGGGTCAAAATGGTCACAAGAACGGTGAGCAAAAATCCCAGAACCACACGGGGGGACCTAGTGAATGACCTGCAGAGAGCTGGGACCAAAGTAACAAAGCCTACCATCAGTAACACACTACGCCGCCAGGGACTCAAATCCTGCAGTGCCAGACGTGTCCCCCTGCTTAAGCCAGTACATGTCCAGGCCCGTCTGAAGTTTGCTAGAGAGCATTTGGATGATCCAGAAGAAGATTGGGAGAATGTCATATGGTCAGATGAAACCAAAATATAACTTTTTGGTAAAAACTCAACTCGTTGTGTTTGGAGGACAAAGAATGCTGAGTTGCATCCAAAGAACACCATACCTACTGTGAAGCATGGGGAAAACATCATGCTTTGGGGCTGTTTTTCTGCAAAGGGACTAGGACGACTGATCCGTGTAAAGGAAAGAATGAATGGGGCCATGTATCGTGAGATTTTGAGTGAAAACCTCCTTCCATCAGCAAGGGCATTGAAGATGAAACGTGGCTGGGTCTTTCAAATCAAATCAAATTGATTTATATAGCCCTTCGTACATCAGCTGATATCTCAAAGTGCTGTACAGAAACCCAGCCTAAAACCCCAAACAGCAAGCAATGCAGGTGTAGAAGCACGGAGGAAAAACTCCCTAGAAAGGTCAAAACCTAGGAAGAAACCTAGATAGGAACCAGGCTATGTGGGGTGGCCAGTCCTCTTCTAGCTGTGCCGGTTGGAGATTATAACAGAACATGGCCAAGATGTTCAAATGTTCATAAATGACCAGCACGGTCAAATAATAATAATCACAGGCAGAACAGTTGAAACTGGAGCAGCAGCACGGCCAGGTGGACTGGGGACAGCAAGGAGTCATCATGCCAGGTAGTCCTGAGGCATGGTCCTAGGCCTCAGGTCCTCCGAGAGAGAAAGAAAGAGAGAATTAGAGAGAGAACACTTAAATTCACACAGGACACCGAATAGGACAGGAGAAGTACTCCAGATATAACAAACTGACCCTAGCCCCCCGACACAAACTACTGCAGCATAAATACTGGAGGCTGAGACAGGAGGGGTCAGGAGACACTGGCCCCATCCGAGGACACCCCCGGACAAGGCCAAACAGGAAGGATATAACCCCACCCACTTTGCCAAAGCACAGCCCCCACACCACTAGAGGGATATCTTCAACCACCAACTTACCATCCTGAGACAAGGCCGAGTATAGCCCACAAAGATCTCCGCCACGGCACAACCCAAGGGGGGGGGGGGGGGTCGCCAACCCAGACAGGAAGATCACATCAGTGACTCAACCCAAGTGACGCACCCCTCCCAGGGACGGTATGAAAGAGCCCCAGTAAGCCAGTGACTCAGCCCCTGTAATAGGGTTAGAGGTTACCTATCACTGTACCTGTACACAGACAATCTGTAAATAGCACACCCAACTACCTCATCCCGATATTGCTATTTACCCTCTTGCTCTTTTGCAACCCAGTATCTCTACTTGCACATCATCTGCACAACTATCACTCCAGTGTTAATGCTAAATTGTAATCCCTACTCTTCTACATTTGCACACACTGTACATAGATTTTTCTATTGTGTTATTGTTTATGTGTAACTCTGTGTTGTTGTTTTTGTCGCACTGCTTTGCTTTATCTTGGCCAGGTCACAGTTATAAATGAGAACTTGTTCTCAACTGGCCTACCTGGTGAAATAGAAACCAACACTGTTCCCTATCAGTGTTCTGGCTGGCTTTTGTAGAGTCAAATCAAATCCAACTTAATTCAAAGCACATTCAATGGACACTTTACACTTTACATGTGTTTTAGGTTAGGGCATACTGAGACTACAGATGAGAATTCTATGGAAGTCGGACACCTCAATTTAATATATTTGGATATTAACGCTAAAAACAAAAATCCAGGACCTTGATTTAACAGGCAGTTCAAATATTGTCTTTGTATGATTGCTAGACACTGGTCTGAGACAGCTGTGTTCTTCAATTATATACAACTATATTTACCCAATCAGGGGCAATTAAGAAAGCCATAGCCAGATTATATCAACATCCTCAACTAATACAAAAAACTGACATCACCTGTCGCAATTACAGTGCCTTGCGAAAGTATTCGGCCCCCTTGAACTTTGCGACCTTTTGCCACATTTCAGGCTTCAAACATAAAGATATAAAACTGTATTTTTTTGTGAAGAATCAACAACAAGTGGGACACAATCATGAAGTGGGACTACATTTATTGGATATTTCAAACTTTTTTAACAAATCAAAAACTGAAAAATTGGGCGTGCAAAATTATTCAGCCCCTTTACTTTCAGTGCAGCAAACTCTCTCCAGAAGTTCAGTGAGAATCTCTGAATGATCCAATGTTGACCTAAATGACTAATGATGATAAATACAATCCACCTGTGTGTAATCAAGTCTCCGTATAAATGCACCTGCACTGTGATAGTCTCAGAGGTCCGTTAAAAGCGCAGAGAGCATCATGAAGAACAAGGAACACACCAGGCAGGTCCGAGATACTGTTGTGAAGAAGTTTAAAGCCGGATTTGGATACAAAAATATTTCCCAAGCTTTAAACATCCCAAGGAGCACTGTGCAAGCGATAATATTGAAATGGAAGGAGTATCAGACCACTGCAAATCTACCAAGACCTGGCCGTCCCTCTAAACTTTCAGCTCATACAAGGAGAAGACTGATCAGAGATGCAGCCAAGAGGCCCATGATCACTCTGGATGAACTGCAGAGATCTACAGCTGAGGTGGGAGACTCTGTCCATAGGACAACAATCAATCGTATATTGCACAAATCTGGCCTTTATGGAAGAGTGGCAAGAAGAAAGCCATTTCTTAAAGATATCCATAAAAAGTGTTGTTTAAAGTTTGCCACAAGCCACCTGGGAGACACACCAAACATGTGGAAGAAGGTGCTCTGGTCAGATGAAACCAGAATTGAACTTTTTGGCAACAATGCAAAACGTTATGTTTGGCGTAAAAGCAACACAGCGCATCACCCTGAACACACCATCCCCACTGTCAAACATGGTGGTGGCAGCATCATGGTTTGGGCCTGCTTTTCTTCAGCAGGGACAGGGAAGATGGTTAAAATTGATGGGAAGATGGATGGAGCCAAATACAGGACCATTCTGGAAGAAAACCTGATGGAGTCTGCAAAAGACCTGAGAGTGGGACGGAGATTTGTCTTCCAACAAGACAATGATCCAAAACATAAAGCAAAATCTACAATGGAATGGTTCAAAAATAAACATATCCAGGTGTTAGAATGGCCAAGTCAAAGTCCAGACCTGAATCCAATCGAGAATCTGTGGAAAGAACTGAAAACTGCTGTTCACAAATGCTCTCCATCCAACCTCATTGAGCTTGAGCTGTTTTGCAAGGAGGAATGGGAAAAAATGTCAGTCTCTCGATGTGCAAAACTGATAGAGACATACCCCAAGCGACTTACAGCTGTAATCGCAGCAAAAGGTGGCGCTACAAAGTATTAACTTAAGGGGGCTGAATAATTTTGCACGCCCAATTTTTCAGTTTTTGATTTGTTAAAAAAGTTTGAAATATCCAATAAATGTCGTTCCACTTCATGATTGTGTCCCACTTGTTGTTGATTCTTCACCAAAAAATACAGTTTTATATCTTTATGTTTGAAGCCTGAAATGTGGCAAAAGGTCGCAAAGTTCAAGGGGGCCGAATACTTTCGCAAGGCACTGTACATCCCCCTTTCTGTTGGTTATAATAGGAAATGAGTGATGGTCCACAATTCCACCACTAGAGGGCACAGGAGGACAGAATGGATCCCTGGTGGTCCAAGAGTTGGAAGTCACTGCTTTTGAAGTTTGCATGGAATCTATTGGTATTGACATGAGTAAGTAAAGTTTTCTAAGCAAAGCAACCATCTTAAGAAATGTAACTAGTATCTTTGAATATGAGCTAAATATCAGTTCTAGTTCACTGTGGGCCTCAAAATACTTTGGATTTGTTATTGAAGATATCAAACACACCAGCATATCTGTTCACATGATCTCTTCGACATCTATATTACAAACAGTTTTTGACATTTTCCAGAATATTGTATATGTTAGACTGACCGCATGTCGAAGCAGTGCAGGCGATTGTTTAAGTGCTTCATAGAGTACATTTGCTTGAAAGCCATTGAATATACTCTCTGTTACTCAGGTCAATTCAGAATGTAAAAGCACCACACACTTATCAACTGAAGCTCAGACATTAATACAACACACACACACACACACGCACACGCACACGCACACGCACACACACACACACAGTTTCCTCAGGAAAAAGCATAATTGTCAGCTACAATACAACAAGTCAGGAAACCGGGTGAGCACAGTGCTGTCCTGAGCAACAGTGGAGATACACACACAGTGGATGACATTCCACTGAGACACTGCACAAGGTAAGAGGAATTAAGAATTTATCTCATTAAGGTGCACCTCTGATTGCTGTGCCTCTTGCCGTCCTTTCTCTAAATCTTTAAAGCCGATACAATAATGCATATAGCTTTGCATTACCGTTGTGATGGTGCGTTCTGGTTTGCTCTAAAATACTGTCTCTGAGAGTTCATGAGATATCAAAACGTTTGATTGAGAAAGATACCCTACTGTAGTCTGTCTGTCATAAGTATTATATTGTATCTTCAGGAAGTCCTTTAGACTTATAGCTCATAAAGTCTACCTTGTTACAAGGAAATAAAAAATTAAGTGTATGCCACTGTGGATTGTTTTGCTGGTCTTCAGAAACAGGTAGATGTTTGTTTACAATCATCTATGGTCTATGCTATAAGTACTTGAAAATAACAAGGTAATACTTTGTACTATTTGGTACTACAATAGTACAAAGTACTAGGTAACAAAAAGGGAAAAACAAGTTTTATAATCAATATGATATATTTCTAGACAATTCAATTATTGTCATATACCTTTAATGTTTCCATTTACCAGGACTTTAAGACTAGTTACTATGTTTATTTCTAGAGATTAACCACTGTGTTCCACTTTATAATACGTGTGGCTATAATACCTATACCTGTGCATTATACAGTAGTGTATGAGGACACATTGTTACATAGTAGTCTACAGTACCTAGTGCAATTACATACAGCAAACTAGTGTCCCAGGCAGCCAAGCACTAAAACCACTTGACCCAATCAATTCTTTCACTGTGAATTTAGGGAGGAATTTTAAGTGATTTCATCAAGACCGATGTTATATCAACTTGTTTAAATACTTAAGTGCTTTAGTGAAACAAAATAATGTAGCCAGCCACAGACAGACACCGCTTTTTATTTCCTGAGTTAAAAAGAGTGACTCTACATTAAATCTCCTCATAGAGTGGATATTAATTCATGTGCAACGTCATTTGCTCCCCAATATTTTATTTCAATAATTAAAATAAGACAACTAGACTTAGCTTTTAAGTATTACCTACTAAAGAATTTCAAAGTAAAACTGATAAAATTTATTTTAACACACTTGTGTGAAACCCCATGCCATAATCTTCCCCCGGGGTAACTGGCCCCCCCGGAGTGGGCCAGTTACCCATACACATGTTCTACTGTCGGTAACTTGAGAATGCTGCTGGGTAATCGTCTGTGTTTGTATTTAATCGCTGAGTAAAGCCTATACAGAATAGTCTCGTTGCAACAGTTCTTATGCTATTAGAATATTCTGTAGGTCCTCAATTACAACGTTACTCTCTCATTCATTCTGGTTTTAGCTGTTCTGTTCAACCTTTTCCAGCCCACACTCATATTGAGCTCTTGGTATTGCTAGCCTAACTATGATCTGTGATCTCTTTCTCTGTTCTAACTAAGTGGCCTTGTGTCCTTGCAGTATTTGATCCCTGAGCACAAGCATCATGCCCATCCTTAAAAACCTTCCAGGGAGGACCAGGAGTAATCATGGGAACAGTGAACTCATCCTGCCCAGGTTAAACTTGGACCTGAGTCCCTTCGAGGAGGTGAACCTGGAGGAGGAGAGGAATGAGGGCGACCCCCCCATTTTGGTGGGCCGTGGAGCAAAATCCCTCCAGTGCAGGTTGTCGCGTGATGGGGAAGAGGAGGAGAATGAGGTGAACATGGAGAAGCACGGCACCGGGGCCCCTAAAGGAGGAAGACCCCTGAGGGGGACTCTGGAGCGACTGTGCAGCTCTTCCCCCCTGAAGACCCTGGGGAAGTTGGGTAAGGGGCTGCGTATGTCGGGGTGCAGCGTGTGGGGGACCAGCCCATCCCTGCGAAGCCCAACGGACCCCCACTCGCCCCCGCCAGAGAAAGAGAAGAGGAAGGGCATCCGCAGGAGCTCAGAGGAGATCATGACCCTGCTACGGTAAGTGGGATGGAGGTTGTTGATCTAGGATCAGATGCCTTTTAGATCATAATGAATAAGATTGCATGGACAGGGAGAACCATTTCCACTCTGAGACGCTTTATAAATACAGGTCCAGAGCCACAGATTAACATAAATGTAATGTCTCTCTATATACAGTGCCAATAGAAAGTCTAAAAGGGATTCAATTCATTTGTTTCTACAGATCTACACAACCTAGTCGACATTTTCAAAGTGAAAGAAAATACATTTTTCTAAATGATTATTATTATTATTTTTACATAGATGTCTTGACACCCCAGAGTTAATACCTGGTGGAAGCACCTTTTGGTAGCCATTACAGCTGTGAATCATTTGGAATAAGATTCTACCAATTTTGCACTCTCTTATGTGGCAGCATATATCAATTGTTTTTTCCTAAAATTGCTCAAGCTCATTTAGTTTGGTTGGGAATGATTGATGAACAGCAATATTGAAATGTTGTCTCTGATTTTCAGGCAATTTTAAGTCAAGATTGTGATTAAACCACTCAGGAACACTCAACACCTCTTGGAAAGCTATTCTGGTGTGTTTCGGCATAAATATTTGTGTAATTGTCTCTCTGAAAAATAAAACCCTATCCTAGGGTTAGGTTTTCAGAAGACTGAGGCGGGTTTTCTTCTAACTTGAGCTTTGCTCCTTTCATATTTATTTTGATCCTGACAAACTCCCCAGTCTCTGCCGATGACAATAGATACATTTTAGATACAATTTTAAGGCCGCAAAATGTGAAAAAAGTCAAAGGGGGTGTAGACTTTCTGTAGGCACTGTAATATGACTAAGTTAGACACTATTTTGTAGCACTGTGATAGCTGTAACGAAATGACGGAAATGCTCACAGCATATAGCATAATCATTTCCTAATTGGTTATGGAATGTAAAAATTCACCATGTTTACGTGTGGAACTCCCTTTGTTTGCTAATGCTATCTTGTGTACCTAAGCATTGAGTGAATGGCACTACGTATAACCGGGACATTGTTTTCACTTTGACTGTTGCAGCCAGGGAAAGGCAGCCATCAAAAATTCCAATCTGGATTGCTTAGAGCAGGGATGGGCAACTTTGATGGGGGTTGGGGCCACAAAAAATCAGAACTCATCATGATGGGCCGCAGTTTCTAACAGGTCTGTGCACCCACATCCATACCCACATCCATACCCACATCCATACCCACATTCATACCCACATCCATACCCACATCCATACCCACATCCATACCCACATCCATACCCACATCCATACCCACATCCAACCCACATCCATACCCACATCCATACCCATATCCATACCCACATCCAACCCACATCCAACCCACATCCATACCCACATCCATACCCATATCCATACCCACATCCATACCCACATCCATACCCACATCCATACCCACATCCAACCCACATCCATACCCACATCCATACCCTTATCCATACCCACATCCAACCCACATCCAACCCACATCCATACCCACAACAATACCCACATCCATACCCACATCCAACCCACATCCATACCCACATCAAACCCACAATTGACTATCAGTGACTGACATAATGAGAAACTGCTGATGCACAACCAAATTTCGAAATGGCACCTTGTGTGTTCTACTATTCTAACTATTCTACTATTCTTAGTTGAGACCCTGATTGAGTTCCTGGGAAATTTGGAAATTTAACTGAGGGCCTTCAAAAGGAGGGCTGTGGCCCCCAGTTGCCCATCCCTGGCTTAGAGCTACAAGCACCTCTCAAGCATTTAAATAACTGCTTATTTATAGCATATGGTAGTCTGGATATGGTAGTCACCTGTTAGCATTGACCCTTACAGTATTTGATAACACGTATGTATCCCATTCCATTTATATTTGAGATGGAACCTTAATTCCCACACAATATCTCTGACTCTGGGAATCCACACATAGCTCTTCTCTCTCTTCAATGCCATACTGTGAGGTTGACAGCGTAACAAGCCATAATATAGTTCCTATTCTCTCCTGATGGTTCTCTTCTGCTTCTAGATTTGCAGGGCGGCGGAAGCAGACACAGCGTAGAGAGAGCCTGCCCTGCGGGGACCTGGGCATTGACAGCGAGGATGAGTCTCGCCGCCGGCCCTCCTTCCTCAGGATGGTCAATCTTAGCAAACTGAAGAGGGAGTCCCTGTCGGACCACAACTCCCAGGAGGCCGAGAAGGAGCTGGAGGAGGAAGAGCCAGTGGTCAAACCTAGGGAACCACTCTCAGGTATACAAGGCACTCCAAAACAAACCAATCAAGTGGGGAGATATGGTATGTGTTCTGCTGGTCCAGCCAATCACAGGGCACATAATCTGAAAACTCTGAATCATGTAAGGATCAATGCAGGTTACCTCTGTCTGTGGCATGTCAGTCAGCGTTGTACGTTTCAGTGTTCACATTACGAGTCCAACCTCACTTGAGTCTATTAAGTCGGAAACTCAGGAACTTCTTGGTCAGCTCCTGCAGTACTTCCTCCACCAATCCCACGCTGGTCTCTGATGAGCTGTGAGCGGTCCCCAGATCCCCTCAGTCATCGGGTTCAATCAGCACCAGACTATGAAAGCAGGAAATGACTGCACTTCCTCCCACTGCTGATCCCTTCAGATAAAACTTAATCCAAAGCTACTGTTCACAGAGCTCCGTAGGGAGCAAAGCAGACAAGGGACAGTCAAAGGACAGTGTAGTATATAGCATGCCCAGAAAAAAAATTGCAGACCTCCACAAGTCTGGTTCATCCTTGGGAGCAATTTCCAAACGCACGTTCATCTGTACAATCAATAGTGCGCAAGTAAAAACACCATGGGACCACGCAACCGCCATACCGCTCAGGAAGGAGAACTGTTCTGTCTCCTAGAAATGAACGTACTTTGGTGCGAAAAGTGCAAAGCAATCCCAGAACAACAGCAAAGGACCCTGTGAAGATGCTGGTGGAAACAGGTACAAAAGTATCTATATCCACAGTAAAAACGAGTCCTATATCGACATAACCTGAAAGGCTGATCAGCAAGGAAGAAGCCACTGCTCCAAAACCACCATAAAAAAGGCAGACTACGGTTTGCAACTGCACATGGGGACAAAGATTGTACCTTCGGAGAAATGTCCTCTGGTCTGATGAAACAAAAATATAACTGTTTGGCAAAAATGACCATCGATTTGTTTGGAGTAAAAAGGGGGAGGCTTGCAACCTGAAGAACACCATCCAAACCGTGAAGCACGGGGGTGGCAGCAACATGTTGTGGGGGTGCTTTGCTGCAGGAGGGAGGGAGTGGTGCCCTTCACAAAATAGATTACATTTTGAGGAAGTAAAACGATGTGGATATATTGAAGCAACATCTCAAGACATCAGTCAGGAAGTTAAATCTTGGTCGCAAATGGGTCTTCCAAATGGACAATGACCCCAAGCATACTTCCAAAGTTGTGGCAAAATTGCTTAAGGACAACAAAGTCAAGGTATTGGACTGACCATCACAAAGCCCTGACCTCAATCCTATAGAACATTTGTGGGCAGAACTGAAAAAGTGTGTGCATACAAACCTGACTCCGTTACACCAGCTCTGTCAGGTGGAATGGGCCAAAATTCACCCAACTTATTGTGGGAAGCTTGTGGAAAGATACCCGAAACGTTAGACCCAAGTGAAACAATTTAAAGGCAATGCTACCAAATACTAATTGAGTGTATGTAAACTTCTGACCCACTGGGAATGTGATGAAAGAAATGAAAGCTGAAATAAATAATTCTCTCCACTATTATTCTGACATTTCACATTCTTAAAGTAAAGTGGTGATCCTAACTGACCTAAGACAGCAAATATTTACTCAGATTAAATATCAGCAATTGTGAAAAACTGAGGTTAAATGTATTTGGCTAATGTGTATGTAAACTTCCAACTTTAACTGTCTCAGCACCCTTCAGTATGTCAATGTTGAAAACATGTACTTTTTCTCCTCACTTACCCCACCCGTTCCTACACATATGGCAATACTCTGTACAAACCAATATACTAAACAGTTTGAAAGGGATTCCTCTATCTGTCCTTTCCTCTCTTCCCTCAGTGCTGGAGATCCTACAGCTGGTCAACCAGAGGGACCTCCTCCTGGCCGACACACACATCCAGGAGCTGGAGCACGAGTGCGAGCTACTGGCCTTCCTGCCACATCCCTCCACGCCTCCATCCACACCTCCCGGAGTGACCCCTCCTGGGTCCTTCGACAACCCCTCCAGTCCCAACGCTTCACGGGATGCCAGCAGGCGCAAGGCCAAGGATGTGGAGCTGCTGTATGAGGCCCTGCAGAAGGAGATGTGGGACGTGGTGAGAGAGTCCCTCCGCCAGCCAACGGCCGGGCCCAACCTGGGACTGGTGGTGCTGGTCATTCAGCAGGAGGAGCAGGCTGACATTTCCCAGGCCCAGAGAGAAGAGACCCAGGCCCAGCCCTTAAGGGAGGGCCTCCAGCCCCATCATAGCCAGAGGCCCCGTCAGCTCAAGCTGAAATGGCGGCAGGCGGTGGCGGAGGCGGCAGACTGGAGCCTGCCGCAGCAGGTGGACACTCAGGCGGGACAATTGGCCTCATACCTGGAGAGGTTAAGGGGACGCATGGTGGACGACCTGGACGCGGCACGGCGGAACGTGGTGTCGGTCTACCCGGAGGAGTTCCAGGCCTTCCAGGTGTATGTACAGAGCTACCACCGGGCGGTGGCCAGACGCCTGAAAATCATTACCAGCTCCCAGCTTCAGATCACTGACGTCTACTCTATGCTGGACTGGTTCTACAACATCTACAACAGGTCAGTGTCAGAAGTCATAACATAACAACATTAAATGTATACACTCTTAGAAAATAAGGTACTACCTAGAACCATAAAGGGTTATTTAATTGTCCCCTTAGGAAAACCCTATGAAAATGGTTGCGTTTGAGCATATCAATTTTGTCAAGTCGCCTTTCAAAGTGTGTTACATTATGTGGATAAACATTTTCAGACTTGTGCCTACATGTCGACTGCATGAACTGCATGAACCACGTGATCAAAGGTTATGATGTTTTGACTGTAGTCAACTGAAAGTTCCGTCCGTTTCTCTTCATCAACTTCATCCTGCAGCCATCACCTGCATTGTTGGAGGCTCTATTGTCAACCAATCATCGGGGTGTTTTTGTTTGACCCGCGTGAAAGTCCATTGGTATACATTGGATATATACAAATTAATGATATATATTTTTTCGCATCAAGTTTTTATTATTTCTATTAATGTATTTAAAAACTCCCACCCCCCCCATCCGGCAATCTGATAGCATATGTAAAATCAATCATGAGATAAACAAAAATAAATTAATACAAATACATGAAATAGTAGAATAATGAATGAATAATACTGAATAATACATCACATTACATACATCAAAAAGAGTTACACATCATAGAAACTCATTCATGGATGTACAGGTACTTTGGACAATAGTTCAGAAATGAATGTGATATCTGAGACCTCTCTCTCATCAATTGATTGTACAATCTACACACATATGATTTCAGTTTGCGATTGTGTGATCTGGGGGTTAGAGACATGCTTATTTTGATATTATAAAGAAACTTTCACAAACAACGGCAACTACGTTGACACTGCCATGTTCATCTAAGCTTTGCTGTAGGAAAACCACAACAGTTTCTGACATTTTCGGCTGTTTCAGATGCACCTCCCCTGACTGCTCTTGTCGACATTCGTCTACAGTCGGCTACGTTAGCCTTACAACTCAAACGCACCCATTATCAATTTTTGGTTCCAGTGGAACCCTTTCATTAATACAATGTTATACGTTCTTAGTAGAACCTGTTTCACCACCAAAGGGTTCACCTATGGGGACAAAAATATATATTTTTTAAATAAGAGTGTAAGATAAGAACATCAAGGAAGTCCATGTACGTGAATATTAACATAGATCTTTACAGGTATTAGTTCAGATCTGAAATGTGAGACTTGACTGGATAGTGACACATAGTATCTCTTCCTCACTCTCCCTCTCGTTTTTTTAAGGGATGTCCTGGGCACCGTTGGCATGAAAACCCCAATTAACTACTCCCGACTGGAACCCCTACTGCACCAAGACACAGTGGACCAACTGGAACAGGACTGCCTGAACACTGTCAGGGTAAAATCACATTGCTTTTAAAGTGCAATTCAACCTCATATTCATTATCTCCAGCACCATACTAGTGTCTACATGTGTGAAAGTGGCGCATTTATATGATCTGTGGTTAAAAAGACAAGGTCATAAAAAATGCTTCTCTTTTACATCACAGGGATAGGATTAAAAGTAAGAAAAACTGTTCGCTTTCAAAACCTGTTTCTAGTCACTTCACCAAATCAAATCAAATCAAATGTTATTTGTCACATGCAGATGTTAATGCGAGTGTAGCGAAATGCTTGTGCTTCTAGTTCCGACAATGCAGTAATAACCAACAAGTAATCTAGCTAACAATTCCAAAACTACTACCTTATAGACACAAGTGTAAGGGGATAAGAATATGTACATAAAGATATATGAATGAGTGGTGGTACAGAGCGGCATAGGAAAGATACAGTAGATGGTATTGAGTACAGTATATACATATGAGATGAGTATGTAAACAAAGTGGCATAGTTAAAGTGGCTAGTGATACATGTATTACATAAAGATGCAGTAGATGATATAGAGTACAGTATATACGTATACATATGAGATGAATAATGTAGGGTATGTAAACATTATATTAGGTAGCATTGTTTAAAGTGGCTAGTGATATATTTTACATTATTTCCCATCAATTCCCATTATTAAAGTGGCTGGAGTTGAGTCAGTGTGTTGGCAGCAGACACTCAATGTTAGTGGTGGCTGTTTAACAGTCTGATGGCCTTGAGATAGAAGCTGTTTTTCAGTCTCCCGGTCCCAGCTTTGATGCACCTGTACTGACCTCGCCTTCTGGATGATAGTGGGGTGAACAGGCAGTGGCTCGGGTGGTTGTTGTCCTTGATGATCTTTATGGCCTTCCTGTGACATCGGGTGGTGTAGGTGTCCTGGAGGGCAGGTAGTTTTCCCCCGGTGATGCGTTGTGCAGACTCTGGAGAGCCTTACGGTTGTGGGCGGAGCAGTTGCCGTACCAGGCGGTGATACAGCCCGACAGGATGCTCTTGATTGTGCATCTGTAGAAGTTTGTGAGTGCTTTTGGTGACAAGCCGAATTTCTTCAGCCTCCTGAGGTTGAAGAGGCGCTGCTGCGCCTTCTTCACGATGCTGTCTGTGTGGGTGGACCAATTCAGTTTGTCTGTGATGTGTACGCCGAGGAACTTAAAACTTACTACCCTCTCCACTACTGTTCCATCAATGTGGATAGGGGGGTGTTCCCTCTGCTGTTTTCTGAAGTCCACAATCATCTCCTTAGTTTTGTTGACGTTGAGTGTGAGGTTATTTTCCTGACACCACACTCCGAGGGCCCTCACCTCCTCCCTGTAGGCCGTCTCGTCGTTGTTGGTAATCAAGCCTACCACTGTTGTGTCGTCCGCAAACTTGATGATTGAGTTGGAGGCGTGCAGGAGGCGGGCCACGCAGTCGTGGGTGAACAGGGAGTACAGGAGAGGGCTCAGAACGCACCCTTGTGGGGCCCCAGTGTTGAGGATCAGCGGGGTGGAGATGTTATTGCCTACCCTCACCACCTGGGGGCGGCCCGTCAGGAAGTCCAGTACCCAGTTGCACAGGGCGGGGTCGACACCCAGGGTCTCGAGCTTGATGATGAGCTTGGAGGGCACTATGGTGTTAAATGCCGAGCTGTAGTCGATGAACAGCATTCTCACATAGGTATTCCTTGTACATATCTGTACATATCTACCTCAAATACCTCATACCCCTGCACATTGATCTGGTACTGGTACTCCCTGTATATAGCTCCACATTGATCTGGTACTCGCTGTATATAGTTCCACATTGATCTGGTACTGGTACTCCCTGTATATAGCTCCACATTGATCTGGTACTGGTACTCCCTGTATATAGCTCCACATTGATCTGGTACTGGTACTCCCTGTATATAGCTCCACATTGATCTGGTACTCCCTGTATATAGTTCCACATTGATCTGGTACTGGTACTCCCTGTATATAGCTCCACATTGATCTGGTACTGGTACTCCCTGTATATAGCTCCACATTGATCTGGTACTGGTACTCCCTGTATATAGCTCCACATTGATCTGGTACTGGTACTCCCTGTATATAGCTCCACATTGATCTGGTACTGGTACTCCCTGTATATAGCTCCACATTGATCTGGTACTGGTACTCCCTGTATATAGCTCCACATTGATCTGGTACTGGTACTCCCTGTATATAGCTTCACATTGATCTGGTACTGGTACTCCCTGTATATAGCTCCATTCTTGTGCATTTTATTCCTCTTGTGCTACTATTTTCTTTTTATTATACATTTGAACTCTGCCTTGTTGGGAAGGGCTCGTAAGCAAGCATTTCAAGTCTACACCCGTTGTACTTGGCCCGTGTGACAAATAACATTTTATTTCATTTTATTTGGAGGGTATTTTCTTGCTCCCCAAGTCACCGCAAATCACATACAGTAGTGTTTGAAAATCATTGTTTTAACTTTTGATGATATCATCAGGTAGAACCTTTTAACTTTATATATCTTTCTACAAAACATAGAAATGCGCCATTTTCACATCTGTAGAGACTGGTATTGTGATGGCGATAATGAAAATTAGGTTGAAAAGGGGTGGAATTGTCCATTAATACTGAACACTGTCTTGGGGAAAAAATTCCACCTACCGAGGTAATGGTTCTGGCACTAATCTAATGGTACTGAAACTTCCCATACTTGTTTATTGGGTAGGCAATGGACTTTATGGTTGTGTGTGTTCTGTTTATCGCAGGAGAAGGTGTCCACAGAGCTCACTCAGGTTCTGGATGAGGAGGAGAGGCGGTGGGCCCAAACGCTGCACATAGAGGAGTACCAGTCCAGTCTGGCCCGCTCTGTCATCCAGGTCTGTCACACTATCACTCAGAGACACTACTGCACAGTAGATCTGTAGGTCACCATTGGACATTGTGGCAAACAACTCGAAGACATTTGTAAATCTCCCATTAGTATTGGAGTGACCTATTTTGGGTGGTTGGATTTTGAAGTTCCTGCTCTGATCAGTATCTGTGTGTGGTTGTTACAGAGACTAAAGGTAGACCTGGACAGATCCACAGCTGTAAGCCCGTTTCTGGGGGCCAGGGTGGCCCGCTGCAATCTCAATGGACTGTCTGACTTCCTATATAGGTGAGGAGAAGATGTGTTTATAAAGACATGGACATTGAGTTCAGTCAACAACCTCAATGTGAATCAATATATGGATTTAATTTGATCATGTTACTATGTCCAGTTTCCAGAGAAAAGTGGAGATGTTCCATGAGACCCAGGCTGAGTTTGGGGACCGGGGCGATGGATACGTCTCCAGGACCATCTCTCTGGTCAACTGCTGCCCGCCTCTCAGGTAGATACCCAGACAGAGAAGTCATCTCCTGTGGCATCTGTGTTAACTGATGCTCCAATCAAATGCTTATCAAAAACATGTATTTTTCAGTTGGTGAAGTGGTAAATGGGACCAGAGCGTCTCCAGTTAGCTAGTTAACATTGCTTACAATTAGCTGGCAATCTTGTTAAAGTTGACAAGTAAAATTGTATTTGTCACATGCTCCAAATACAACAAGTGCAGACTTTACCGTGAAAAGCTAACTTACGAGCCCTTTCCCAACAATGTCGTTAAAAAGTAAGACAATTAGCAAATAGATAAAAAAGAAAATATTAACACAATAAAATAACAATAACGAGGCTATATATAGGCTATATACAAGGAGTAGTGGTACCAGTGTCAGTATACTGGGTTGCGAGGTAGTTGGGGTGATTGATTGAGGTAATATATACATGTAGGTTTTGTTAGGTGATTGATTGATTGAAGTACTATGCACATGTAGGTAGGGGTAAAAGCAAAAAGTCTGGGTAGTTAGTTGATTAACTGTATAGCAGTCTTATGGATTTGGGGTAGAAGCTGTTAAGCAGTCTTTTGGTCCCAGACTTGACTTTCCGGTACCGGCAGATTTTTAGGGCCTTCCTCTGACACCGCCTGGTATAGAGGTCCTGGATGACAGGGAACTCAGCCCCAGTGATGTACTGGGCCAATAGTGTGGTATGCAGCTTATCATGAGGAATTTTAACTCAGGCAAGCAGAACCTTCAGACTTCATTAATATGAATGATCATGCACCAACTGTTGTTGACAAAGGGACAAATAGATCACATGGTCAAATGATGTTATCCACATTATTAAGGTTGTAAATGGTTCAAACGGGTTTTCCAAGTCAGAAATACGAGTTTCAGATCATTCTTACACTACCTGAACTCACCAACAGTGTTTGCATTCCACTTTTTGTGTAGATCCTTTGTACAGCGCTGCAGGCAGTGTGACCCACAGAGCAACGAGGAGTCCACACAGAGAGCTAACTCCTCCCTGGACAGGATTGTTAACCAATCAGTGAGGGTTCTAACGGAAAGACTATTTGAGCACATCAGGGTGAGGCAATGTGCTTTTTAAATGTGTCCTCCTTTGGTAGGGCGCAGAAAATGTTTTCCTTACAATTTATTGACACAAAACATACATTTATCTTAACATCCCTTCCCCAATACACAACTTGCCAATTCCACACTCATATATGACTGATCAAACACACATGCTCTAACGTTTACACAGATGTGCATTTTGCAATAGGAGCATAATGCTCATCACTTCATGTGGGTCAAAGCTGTGTATTTCTGTTCCAGCCGTTCTTTGACAAGCTGGTGAAAAGGAAGTGGTTAAACAACACTGAGGCCTTTGAAGCCATCGAAGCAAGCGTCAAACAACACTTCAAGAAGTTCAGAAGAATGGACTGCCCACCTTATCAGGTCTCCACCAATGACCACATATATAACACACATGATAACATGTTGCACAAAATACATGGAATAAATATTTGCCCTTTCTATCCCAATATATTTAGTTTATCAACAGTTACAGTGCCCTTGGAAAGTGTTCAGACCCCTTGACTTTTTCCACATTTTGCTAGGTTACATCCTTATTCTAAAATGGATTCAATAGTTTTTTGTCAACCTACACACAATACCCCATAATAACAAAGCAAAACCAGGTTTTTAGACATTTTTGCTAATTTATTGCAAATGAAAAACACATTTACATAAATATTCAGAACCTTTACTCAGTACTATGTTGAAGCAACTCTGGAGGCGATTACAGCCCCGAGTGTTCTTGGGTATGACGCAACAAGCTTGGCACACCAGTATTTGGGGAGGCAGGGTAGCCTAGTGGTTAGAGTGTTGGACTAGTAACCGGAAGGTTGCAAGTTCGAATCCCTGAGCTGACAAGGTACAAATCTGTCGTTCTGCCCCTGAACAGGCAGTTAACCCACTGTTCCTAGGCCGTCATTGAAAAAAGAATTTGTTCTTAACTGACTTGCCTAGTTAACCAAAGGTTAAAAATATAAAACATTTGTGGAGTTTTTCCCATTCTTCTCTACAAATCCTCTCAAGCTTTGTCAGGTTGGATGGGGAGCTTTGCTGCACAGCTATTTTCAGTTCTCTCCAGAAATGTTCGATCGGGTTCAAGTCTGGTCTCCGGCTGGGCCATTCAAGGACATCCAGAGACTTGTGCCGAAGCCACTCCTGTGTTGTCTTGGCTGTGTGCTTAGGGTCTTGGCCTGTTGGAAGGTGCCACAGTCTGAGGTCCTGAGAGCTCTGGATCTCTGTATTTGCTCCGTTCATCGTTGCCTCAATCCTGACTAGTCTCCCAGTCCCTGCCGCTGAAAAACATCCCCACAGCATAATTATGCCACCACCATTATTCACAGTAGGGATGGTGCCAGGTTTCCTCCAGAAGTGACGCTTGGCATTCAGGCCAAGAGTTCAAGCTTGGTTTCATCAGACCAGAGAATATTGTTTCTCATGGTCTGCGGGTCTTTTGGTGCCTTTTGTCAAAGTCCAAGCGGGCTGTCATGTGCCTTTTACTGAGGAGTGGCTTCCATCTGGCCACTCTACCATAAAGGCCTGATTGGTGGAGTGCTGCAGAGATGGTTCTCCTTCTGGAAGGTTCTCCCATCTCCACAGAGGAACTCTAGAGCTCTGTCAGAGTGACCATCCGGTTCTTGGTCACCTCTCTGACCATGGCCCTTCTCCCCCTATTGCTCAGTTTGGCAGCACGGCCAGCTCTAGGAAGAGTCTTGGTGGTTCTACTTCTTCCATTTTAGAATGATGGAGGCCACTGTGTTCTTGGGGACCTTCAATGCTGCAGAAATGTTTTGGTACCCTTCCCCAGATCTGTGCCTCGACACAATCCTGTCTCGGTGCTCTACGGGCAATTCCTTGACTTTCCTAATCATTACCGCAGGTGAACTCCAATCAAGTTGTAGAAACATCTCAAGGATGATCAATGGGAACAGGATGCATCTGAGGTCAATTTCTAGTCTCATAGCAAAGGGTCTGAATAAGTATGTAAATATGTTTTTTCAGCTCAAAAATTTCGAAAAACTTGTTTTCTCTTTGCCATTATGGGGTATTGTGTGTAGATTGCTGAGGATTCTTTATTTATTTTTTCATCCATTTTAGAATAAGGCTGTAACGTAACGAAATGTAGAAAAAGTCAAGGGGTCTGAATACTTTCTGAAGGCACTGTATGTTATGATTGAGGGACTGAATGGTTGAGTGGTTGACTGTTTGATTGACAGATACTGGTGGGGGAGATACACAGGCGGGTTTTGGTGGAGTATTTGCGTGCGATCATGCGAGGACGGGTCATCTGCACATCATCGAAGATGAGGAAGAGGATGGCATTCCGACTGCAGGACGAGGCCAAGCAGCTCAAAGGGCTCTTTAAAGACCTGGTCAGCCATCCCTCTAATTTACGGTCGTAATGACCATAAACAACTACAGTTGAAGTCGGAAGTTTACATACACTTAGGTTGGAGTCATTAAAACTTGTTTTTCAACCACTCTACAAATGTCTTGTTAAAAAAACTATAGTTTTGGGAAGTTGGTTAGGACATCTACTTTGTGCATGACACAAGTAATTTTTCCAACAATTGTTTACAGACAGATTATTTAACTTATAATTCACTGTATCACAATTCCAGTGGGTCAGATGTTTACAAACATTAAGTTGACTGTGCCTTTAAACAGCTTGGAAAATTCCAGAAAATTATGTCATGGTTTTAGAAGCTTCTGATAGGCTAATTGACATAATTTGAGTCAATTGGAGGTGTACCTGTAGATATATTTCAAGGCCTACCTTCAAACTCAGTGCCTCTTTGCTTGACATCATGGGAAAATCCCAAAAAATCAGCCAAGACCTCAATAAAAAAATTGTAGGCCTCCACACGTCTGGTTCATCCTTGGGAGCAATTTCCAAACGCCTGAAGGTACCACGTTCATCTGTACAAACAATAGTACGGAAGTATAAACCACATGTGACCGTCATACCGCTCAGGAAGGAGACACGTTCTGTCTCCTAGAGATGAACGTACTTTGGTGCGAAAAGTGCAAATCAATCCCAGAACAACAGCAAAGGACCTTGTGAAGATGCTGGAGGAAACAGGTACAAAAGTATCCATATCCACAGTAAAACGAGTCCTATATCGACATAACCTGAAAGGCTGCTCAGCAGCATGTCCTCTGGTCTGATGAAACAAAAATAGAACTGCTTGACTATAATGACCATTGTTATATTTGGAGGAAAAAGGGGGAGGCTTGCAAGCCGAAGTATACCATCCCACCCGTGAAGCACGGGGGTGGCAGCATCATGTTGTGGGGGTGCTTTGCTGCAGGAGGGACTGGTGCACTTCACAAAATAGATGGCATCATGAGGCAGGGAAACGATGTGGATATATTGAAGCAGCATCTCAAGACATCAGTCAGGAAGTTAAAGCTTGGTCGTAAATGGGTCTTCCAAATGGACAACGACCCCAAGCATACTTCCAAAGTTGTGGCAAAATGGCTTAAGGACAACAAAATCAAGGTATTGGAGTGGCCAGCAAAAAGCCCTGACCTCAATCCCATAGCAAATTTGTGGGCAGCACTGAAAAAGCATGTGCGAGCAAGGATGCCTACAAACTCTCTCCAGTTACACCAGCTCTGTCAGGAGGAATGGGCCAAAATTCACCCAACTTATTGTGGGAAGCTTGTGGAAGGCTGCCCAAAACGTTTGACCCAAGTGAAACAATTTAAAGGTAATGCTCCCAAATACTAATTGAGTGTATATAAACTTCTGACCCTCTGGGAATGTGATTAAATAAATAAAAGCTGAAATAAATCATTCTCTCTTCTATTATTTTGACCTTTCACATTCTTAAAATAAAGTGGTGATCCCAACTGACCTAAGACAGGGAATTCTTACTAGGATTAAATGTCAGGAATTGTGAAAAAATGAGTTTAAATGTTTTTGGCTAACGTGTAAGTAAACTTTCGACTTCAACTGTATCTGAACGCGATAAGATGATTTAGTTTAACACTCCCAACAACTGTTTTGTAACCCCAATTAACCGCTTATGGTCCAAGATAGCACCTTTTATTCTAAGAATGTAGGACTACAAATCCTGATAGATGATGTTGGTATTAATGTCTATGGTATGTCCACACAGAGCTTTTGTTTCAGAAAATGATGGATTGCACCTATCTGTTGATGGCTGATGGACAATGAGATGATTGACCTTTGTACTTATGCAACTGGTCCATATCAATTGTTTTACAAATGTTTATAATGACTTATCTTACATAATATTTCCTCTTTCAGGAGTCAGGATCCTCTTGGCTGGACAGTGTCCTCACTCACCTGGCTGACATCATTCTCCTGGAGGACACTCCGTCCATCCAGATGGAGGTTGCTGTTCTGGTGAAAGAGTTTCCAGACATACGGTAAGGTTTTTCATCATTTTGGGGAATACAGTATTGCGCAATGTTTTAAAAGTCCAGAGTTGGAAAACAATGAACAAATTTGGCAAATGTCATTCATTGGTCACCATTTTCTATATACGCTATGCCACAGTACCCAGAACCTACATGCCACGGTGCAGTTTCACAAAGTGCTATTTTTGACATCTGGACAAAGGTAGCAGAATTTGAGTCCACGTATAGACTTTCTGTTGACACAATAGGTCAAAACAAGGGAAAAAAGCATGGGAACATACCATTATTAACCTTTTGGTATTAACCATACCATTATTAACCTCCTGCCTGTATACAAGTTGAAAATGGCAAATTTGGCCACTGATAAACGACTAAATTGGAACACAGTGTCTGTAAAATAACAAGCTATACATGACGTCAGAGCTCTGGCTCTGAGTTCTTATGGCTGCAATCCCGTTAACGGGATGATATGACAACAGCCAGGGAATGTGCAGGGCGCCAAATTCAAAACAACAGAAATCTCATAATTAAAATTCCTCAAACATACATGTATCTTATACCGTTTTAAAGGTAATCTTTTTGTTAATCCCACCACAGTGTCCGATTTCAAATATGCTTTACAGCAAAAGCACCACAAACGAATATGTTAGGTCACCACCAAGCCACAGAATAAACACAGCCATTTTTCCAGCCAAAGATAGCAGTCACAAAAAGCACAAATAGAGATAAAATTAATCACTAACCTTTGATGATCTTCATCAGATGACACTCATAGGACTTCATGTTACACAATACATGTATGTTTTGTTTGATAAAGTTCATATTTATCAAAATATGAGTTTACATTGGCGCGTTACATTCACTAGTTCCAAAAACATCCAATGATTTTGCATAGCCACATCGATTCAACAGCAATACTCATCATAAATGTAGATGATAATACAAGTTATACACATGGAATTATAGATATACCTCTCCTTAATACAACTGCTGTGTCCGATTTCAAAAAAACTTTACGGAAAAAGCATACCATGCACTAATCTGAGACTGCGCTCAGAAATATAATACAATTAGCCGCCATGTTGGTCAACAGAAACCAGATATTACATGCTAAATATTCCCTTACCTTTGATGATCTTCATCAGAATGCACTCCCAGGAATCCCAGGTCCACAATAAATGCTTGATTTGTTCGATAATGTCCATTATTTATGTCCAATTAGCTACTTTTGTTAGCGCATTTGGTACACCTATCCAAACGCTCGTGCATTTCTTCAGACAAAAACTTCAAAAAGTTATTTTACAGGTCGAATAAACATTTCAAACTAAGTAAAGAATCAATCATTAGGATGTTTTTATCATAAATCTTAAAGTTCCAACCGGAGAATTCCTTTGTGTCTTGAGGAGGAATGGAACGCAAGTCGATATCATGTGGAATGCGCGTGACAAGGAAATGTCTCTCTGCCAGTAAGCTGACTCATTCAGCTCTTATTCAGTCCCACAACACAGTAGAATCCTCATTCAAGTTTCTAAAGACGGTTGACATCTAGTGGAAGCCCTAGGAAGTGCAACTTCATTCATATCCCAATGTGAATTCAATTGGGCCTGGATTGAAAATCCACCAACCTCACTTACTGTTTGGATTTCTTCTCAGGGTTTTGCCTGCCATTAGAGTTCTGTTTTATTTACAGACATCATTCATACAGTTTTAGAAACTTCAGAGTGTTTTCTATCCAATACTAATAATAATATGCATATATTAGCAACTGAGACTGAGGAGCAGGCCGTTTACTCTGGGCACCTCTGGGCACTTTTCATCCAAGCTACTCAATAGTGCCCCTGCAGCCAAACGCAGTTTTAACAACGCTCTATGGGTTTTGACTGATAGCCGTTCTGAACATGATCACCTTGCGCGACAAGAAGTTGCCCCCATCCCTCCCACTAATTGGGCAACTTTTGCAAATGTTTTGTTATCTGAGTGAGGGAAATGCTGTAAATTAAGAAGACTATAATAAATACAGCTTTAATATCATACAAGCAAGCCAAACACCCATGAGTCCAAATATGCACTTCACATTTCCATATCATAAAACTTATGTCATATACAGCGTCAATGTTTATGATCATTATGTTTGATGTACAGTTACAAGATGACATGGCGTCATACCCTGGTTTGTTCTGAACAGAATGAATATATATGTTTGTCTATTGTGAAGAAAATAAGCACGGAACAAGCACTAACATGATCTGATTCCCTGAATTGCATTGTGAAAGCCTAACACTGTAATATTGTATTTTATAACCTAGCTAGTCATGTTGGCAATAGAACAAGCTTAAAAATGATGCCCACCAGGCCAAGATAGCAATTTATAATGGACTGTTCTTGGATTGCATAAACAACAACAGTAATTGTGTGAGTGCTGGGATGCAGGGTTGTGTTCCAAACAAAAAACCTCCAAGTGTGCTTTCTGTAGTTCCTCAACTGCATAGCTAGGAGAGCTGAAAAAACACCTTATAGTTGAAGACTCTACTTTGAGTCATGAAAGTGCATTAAAATGACTTAGGAACTGTGAACACTTTGGAGAGGTGTGTAGCCACTCTCACTCAAACCCTTGTAATTCGTTTTGGCTTATGTTGCACCTACCACACATTTTCCAGGAATATTCCTATCATATTACTGAATGTATCCAGTGTATTGTCAGATTTCGTTATCAACAAATGCGATGAAAGTACAGTAAATGTAAAATGCACATAAAATCATTGGATTCAGTATTGTGTCAGGTGAACTGTTGCATCCTCACCTTTGTCCTAATACTTTTCCCATAATGTCCAAACGGTTTCTACCATGGTTGTGCATGTGCATTTCATATGTATTCTGTAAGAAACGTTTCAATTTAGTCCATATAGGTTGAGTGTACTGGCTTTATTCTTGGAGAGGACCAAGGGGCTGTTTTGAGTGGCAGAGGCTGGAGGGCCCCACAAGGTCCCAGGCCCCTCGTTGTTTGTGTGTTTTGTGGGGTCAGCTAAGGGCTGGCTAGCTGGCAGCGTACCCAATGTGTGACGCATGACCTGTGGCCAGGCAGACAGGAAGCTGCTGCAGAGTACTTCCTGTTCCTGCCACCCTGTGAGAGACAGTCTGGTGCCACGCTCTGGAATCAAAGGAGGGAGCTGGAGCAGGTCAAGACAACCTGGACACATGTTAACTCACTCAGGCACAAGGAGTCTCTGCAAGCATCACTCTTTTGTTTTGTTACTAGCCACCTGTATTTTCATAGATCAAAGTCTGCCGTCTACCACTGGGACTCCCCCAAATGTCTATTTGGGGTGAAATATTGTTGAAAAAATTATCAATAGATCAACTGAACATAATAAGTAATGGCCCTTTGCTCTACAACATGATTGAATCATGAAGCTACCTGAAACCACCGAAACACACTAACATCGGTCTCTGTCTTCCCTATCTTTCCTTTCTCTTCCTCCCTTCATCCTACCGCAGGAAGAAGCACATCTCCACCCTGCTAAATGTGCGGGGGATGATACGTCAGGCAGAGCGCCAAGAGATCTTGAACGTGGTCCGAGACTTTGAGAGCAGCAACAGCTCTACCTTGCCATGCAGGGATCATGCCCTCTTCTCGGACATCCCTGTCACCTCCGAGGTACATTGCATCAACCTGGGCCTCATCCGTGTTGCCATGACCGTCGCCAACTGGTTCTCAGAGGCCCGGCTTCGACGACACCGTAAGAGAAGCCCCAGGAACAGAACCACGCTGCCACCGGAACAACTGAAAGAGGACAAGGATATGGATTATGATTGACTACAAGGGAATCGTATGGAGTTGATGCACGTTAAGTCTTTGGTAGAACAGAGTCTCGCTCACCCGTAATTCTGTATCTATGACTACATGATACTGATGGAGCTTTAAGTTCGAATTGTTTGGATTTCTGCTTTAAATAAGAGAGGTAGAGGTTTGTTGATGACGACACTTCGAAGAGTAGTCAATCTTAAATTCTGTCATATTACTGTATGTGCTGCGACTACTACGATGGGGCAGAATCACAAACTACTGTGAAACTTACTACTACTGATAAGAAATGCAAAGTCCCCATAGAAACATGAAATTAAATGTTTTTAATTAATCTGTAAAGGATCTTCCCACTCATTTACAGACATTTGAATGGATAGCGATAAGCAAAAGAACTTGACATCAGGTACCACAGATACAAGCCCATCTACTGTACTTCAAGCTCAGATTTTTCTTCATGTTTAGAATCATTTTGTAAACCTCATTGGGTAACACGTTACATTAAGGTGTAAGTATATACATTTATAATTAGTTAATAAACTGCTTAAAGATAGCTTACGTGACTGCACAATTTTAACCAATGTGTTATAACTGTTTTAATTAACCACTAATGGTTTATAAAATACTTATAAACCTTTAGTAAATAATTTTAAGTACACCTTAATGTAAAGTGTTACCGATTTAAATAAATTCTCTGGTACTTTAGAATACCTTTTACCCAGTAGTTCTGAAAGGACAACTCATGAGCCAAAAGTGGTCCCCAGAAATTACACACTGTCACATACAGTATGTGCAGATATGTGCACTACGTCATTTCTCTCTCTCTCTCTCTCTCTCTCGCTCTCGCTCTCTCGCTCTCTCGCGCTCTCTCTCTCTCTCGCTCTCTCTCTCTCTCTCTCGCTCTCTCTCTCTCTCTCTCTCTCTCTCTCTCGCTCTCTCTCGCTCTCTCTCTCGCTCTCTCTCTCATTCGCAAGAAGTCACTCAAGCTCATTTATCTAGAACTCAAATTGCTAGGGGCTAGCTCATGTTGGGAAAATGGCACAGCAGTCACTTTCAAAGTAGCGATGTCATCATAGCCGTGGGAAGTAGGGGTGCTGAGGGTGCTGCAGCACTAGGGTTTAATATTTTCCCGGTATTTTACAAGTAAATAATTATTCTCCCGGGTAACCTGGTATTTCCTGCCAAAACAGTATGTGTAATTCAAAAGCATTATAAAACATATACAGGGCCTTCGGAAAGTATTCAGACCCCTTGCCTTTTCCCACATTTTGTTACGTTACAGCCTTATTTTAAAACTGATATAATAAAACAATTTCCTGAGCAATAACACAATACCCCATAATGACAAAGTGAAAAAACGGGTTTTTAGAATTTACATAAGTATTCAGACCCTATTGCTATGAAACTCGAAATTGAGCTCAGGTACATCCTGTTTCCATTGATCATCCTCGAGATGTTTCTACAACTTGATTGGCGTCCACCTGTGATACATTAAATTATTGCACATGATTTGGAAAGTAACACGCCTGTCTATATAAGGTCCCGCAGTTGAAAGTGGATGTCACAGCAAAAACCAAGCCATGAGGTCGAAGGAATTGTCCATAGAGCTCTGAGGCACAGATCTGGGGAAGGGCACTTTGAAGGTCAAGAACACAGTAGCCTCCATCATTCTTAAATGAAGTTTGGAACCACCAAGACTCTTCCTAAGCTGAGCAATCGGGGGAGAAGGGCCTTGGTCAGGGAGGTATAGGATTAGCCCCCTTTTTCAATTTTTGCCTAAAATGACATACCCAAATCTAACTGCCTGTAGCTCAGGCCCTGAAGGAAGGATATGCATATTATTGGTACCATTTGAAAGGAAACACTTTGAGGTTTATGGAAATGTGAAAGGAATGTAGTAGAATACAACACAATAGATCTGGTGAAAGATAATAAAACAACCGTTCTTGTGTATTTTTTTGTACCATCATTTGAAATGCAAAAGATAGGCCATAATGTGTTATTCTAGCCCAGGTGCAATTTAGACAATTTGGCCACTAGATGGAATCAGTGTATGTGCAATGTTTTAGACTGATCCCATGAACCATTGCATTTCTGTTCAAAATGTTGCATCAAGGCACCCAAATGTGCCTAATTCGTTTATATGTCTATGTCCTGGGAAATGTTCCTGTTACTTACAACCTCATGCTAATTGCATTAGCCTATGTTAGCCTATGTTACCTACAGTGTCTTCAGAAAGCATTTAAACCTCTTGATTCTTCCCACATTTTGTTACGTTACAGCCTTATTCTAAAATTGATTCAAATGTTTTTTTCCCTCATCAATCTACACACAATTCCCCATAATGACAGAGCAAACACTGTTTTTTAGACATTTTTGCAAATGCATGAAAAATACAAAAAGGAAATATAACATTTACATAAGTATTCAGACACTTTACTCAGTACTTTGTTGCAGCACCTTTGGCAGCGATTACAGCCTCGAGTCTTCTTGGGTATGATGCTACAAGCTTGGCACACCTGTATTTGGGGAGTTTCTCTCATTCTTCTCTGCAGATCCTCTCAAGCTCTGTCTGTTTGGATAAGGAGCGTTACTGCAACGCTATTTTCAGGTCTCTCCGGAGATGTTCGATCGGGTTCAAATCCGGGCTCTGGCTGGGCCACTCCTGCATTGTCTTGGCTGTGTGCTTAGGGTCGTTGTCCTGTTGGAAGGTGAACCTTCGCCCAAGTATGAGGTCCTGAGCGCTCAGGAGTAAGATTTCATCAAGGATCTCTCTGTTCTTTGCTCCGTTCGGAGTGACCATCGGGCTCTTGGTCACCTCCCTGACCAAGATCCTTGGCCTGGCGGCCAGCTCTACGAAGAGTCTTGGTGGTTCCAAACTTCTTCCATTTAATTCCACTGTGTTCTTTGGGACCTTCAATTCTGCAGAAATGTTTTGGTTCCCTTCACACAATCCTGTCTCAGAGTTCTACGGATAATTCCTTTGATCTCAAGGCTTGGTTTTTGCTCTGACATGCACTGTCAACTGTGGGACCTTATATAGACAGGTGTGTGCCCTTCCAAATCATGTCCAATCAATTGAATTGACCACATGTGGACTCCAATCAAGTTGTAGAAACTTCTCAAGGATGATCAATTGATACAGGTTGCATCTGAGCTGAATTGTGTAGTCTCATAGCAAAGGGTCTGAATACTTATGTAACTAAGTGATTTATGTTAGTTTTTTTGTAATATATTAGCAAACATTTCTAAAAAACTGTTTTCGCTTCCTCATGATGGCTTATTGTGTGGATCACTTTCCGAAGGCAAAGTATTCAGACCCCTTGACTTTTTGACTTTTCCACATTTTGTTAAGTTACAGCCTTATTCTAAGCCTTATTCTAAATATATATATATATATATATATATATATGGGTCTGAATACTTTTTATTTAGAGTTCCAGTAACAGACAACATTAACTGTTCAGAAGAGACTGTGAATCAGGCCTTCATGGTCGAATTGCTGCAAAGAAAACACTACTAAAGGACATCAATTAAAAGAAGAGACTTGCTTGGGCCAAGAAACATGAGCAATGGACATTAGACTGGTGGAAATCTGTCCTTTGGTCTGATGAGTCCAAATTTGAGATTTTTGGTTCCAACTGCCATGTCTTTGTGAGACCCAGAGTAGGTGAACGGAGATGATCTCCGCATGTGTGTTTCCCACTGTGAAGCATGGAGGAGAAGATGTGATGCTGTGGGGGTGCTTTGCTGGTGACACTGTCAGTGATTTATTTAGAATTCAAGGCACACTTAACCAGCATGGCTACCACAGCATTCTGCAGCGATACGCCATCCCATCAGTTTTTTTTTTAACAGGACAATGACCCAACACACTTTCAGGCTGTGTAAGGGCTATACCAAGAAGGAGAGTGATGGAGTGCTGCATCAGATGACCTGGCCTCCACAATCACCCGACCACAAACCAATTGAGATGGTTTGGGATGAGTTGGACTGCTGAGTGAAGGAAAAGTGCCCAGCATATGTGGGAACTCCTTCAAGACTGTTGGAAAAGCATTCCTCATTAAGCTGGTTGAGAGAATGCCAAGCGTGTGCAAAGTTGTCATCAAGGCAAACGGTGGCAACTTTGAAGAATCTAAAATCTAAAATATATTTTGATTTGTTTAACACTTTTTTGGTTACTACATGATTCCATATGTGTTATTTCAACGTATTGATGTCTTCACTATTATTCTACAATGTAGAAAATAGTACAAATGAAGAAAAACCCTGGAATGAGTAGCTGTGTCCTAATTTTTGTCTGGTACTTAAATGTGTGTGGGTTACATGGATTGTAAATGTTTTGAACACTCACTGTGAATGGACATGTGATATATGATATATTCTGTTGCCACAGAGTAAATCTATTGGGTGTCAGAGTAAATAATCCCCAATTGATTTTGTGGATTGAACTAACTTCTAATTTAGTGGGTGGGGGGGAGCATTTATTTGATCATATAGAGGTACCTACTGTATTTTTAGCCACATATGGGAGCAAAGAAATCCGCAGTTGAAACAACAACAAAGCCATTTCCCCGGTGAAAAGCTGAGGGATGGGGCTGGAGAAATGTAACCACTCTCAAATTCTTAGACAGAGCTTAACATGCAAGGACGGATCATCCATGATACCAACATTATAGTTTGAAGCATGTTTTGAGGCTATACAGTGTTTGTTTACATTTACCTTGTTTACAAACATTGGAGTAAAACAAGCTTATATTTTCGGTTCTGATGCCGTAGGACAGTTTAACTAAGCTAATGAGACATAAGTTATATTCTTCAAAAATCAATGGGTACATATCAGTAATATATAAGTCCAAAAATGTATGTAGCAACTGCAGATTGCCCCCTTAAAATAGAAAATGTCCTGTGCTTAGAAGCATCTGTTTGATGACGGAAAGGTGGTGCCCTGCCCAAGGGAGGAGTGATGAACAATACAAACCAATGGGCCGTCTGACAAACTGATATAGTGTCTGACGCAGGATATATATTTGAGCACCTACAGTATATATACATCTCTGTTGTTTGTCTCTCTGTATGCGTGTTGGGCTCCAATTGGGCTCCAATTGGGCTCCACTTGGGCTCCACTCCTGTATGGACATAGCTGAAGAGAGAAACTGAAGGGTTGTACCTCCAGAGTTGACTGAAGGGATGTTTTGCAGTAAAGAAAGGCTTCCTGTTGTCCACCACCAAGGTGGCAAACGGATGCTTTTATTGGAGCCAAGTTTACACCACGCACTAGAGGGAACTTCCTTTTCACTGGTCGCAGAACAGGTTCAGCCACAGCGGATCTTTATGTTTGATAAACGCTCATGGGCTGTTCAAAACAAAGTAATGCGACCTCAGTATGGGTTCTGTACTGTGTTCCCTTCACACACTCCCTATATTGGACTGTATCTCAAAAAGCATGTTACTTCTCACTACATGTAACTTTCCATGGGGAAATTACAACACATGGCAACCAATATAATATGCAGAAAAGATGATTCACATAAACATCCGGGTTTTTCAATGCTTGCCAACAGTGCAGTGTGCCACTTCACCTGCATGGTCACCAGCATAAGTCCAAACAAGCCTGTTTATGTAGCAGCTTGATAAACAGGCACACCCTCTGGGCAGGTCCCTACCCCATATTTCACTCCTTACAGTGCCAAGCAGAGTTACATTTTTATAATCTTTGGTATTACTCAGCCAAGGAACTCCCAACCTTCCAAACTCAGCACGGATACTCTAACCACAAGGCCACTGAGCTCCTAGGGTAGGGTGCACAATTCCGGCAACTTTACCAAAATCCTGGCTGGAAGATTCCTGGACTCAGGAGGGAATAAGAGGGAATCCTCCAACCAGTAATTCTGGAAAATGTTGGAATTTTGGGAAGGTTACCGGATTTTCCTCTTGTAAACACACAAAAAAGTGCAAAAAGTAACCTAAATATTTGAAATAGTCAGTATGCGGAAGATAACATAAAACAAGTTACTAATACTAAGCTTGCGATTGCAGCGTCAGTGCAAGAATACATTTAAAACAGGAAATGTCCTCCTATATTGACCTAAGATAAATAATAGACAAGACTTTTGCTCACAATTAAAAGATTTTAAGCTTTGATCAAAGCTTCAACTTAGCCAGTCCATGTTGATTGGGGCTAACATTTTAGCTGTAGCCATATTAACTTCTATGCTAACCCTGTTGAAACATTTAAAGTGTACCGATCCCTGTGAGGCCAGGCTATTTGGCCTAGGAAAGCACATTGTTTCGTCCATTTAGGCAAGTCTTGTGAACACATTGAAGGACAGGAAGTAAATCAATTGAAGTTTGGCACTGCTTTAAATGTTGAGCTTGGCTGGCTGACTCTAACTCATATGGATATCTAACGACATCATCAGACATCCTTTAATTTACTTAGAAGACTACTGACACGGATGCCACCAGTGTGTATTTCAGGCAAGGACCAACTGTTCTGGCAGATGCAGTCAGGTGGGGGCAGAAGCTAAACGAGCTCATGTACATGGAGGTTGCCCCTGATCAGGCCCTTTAATGGTGGAACAGCAACAGAACATCACAATGAAGTCCCTGGGAAGCACTACCCAGCTTCCTCCTAATTAATACAGGCCAGCACTGGAAAACACATTGGACGTTAATCACCAACAATCCACTGTTTGTTTTTGGAACAAGGCATCCTCAACCGCCTCCCCCTCTTGTTTTCCGCTCAATCGATTATATTTTTAATGGTTTGGTTCCTCTATTCTTTTTGTTTTTGTTTGTTTACACTGGAGTGCCTTGGCTGTTTTGAGGAGAGAAGGTGTTGTTCCCAGGTCTGGTTCATTCCAGATTGGCCCAGTCTGGAGCACAGCAGCCCTCTATTCACATTGATTATAAATACAAGCTTCTGGTCTGGATGCGCCTCAGGGTTGTGTCCCCTCTCTTTTTCTCTCCTAGTGGGTGACGTCCCAGCAGGGCAGGGGCTTGGCATTGACTGCTTACAGATTGCACAACAACATCCCTATAAATTCCCATCACAATGCAGGCCGCAATAACACGCCATGGCACATGCAGACAGAGAGGAAGACTCAATATAACCTCATGTCCTCTCCCACATATACTGCATATGCCTCATCCATGTCTGTCAGGATGTCTACCCACTTCAATCAAAACAATGCGGCACTTCGTCAAACCTGATGGGATATCCTGATTTGTTATCACAGTGAATCCATCAGGTGACTCTTTATTAAGCCTCGTAAGATACGTATGGTTCAGCACCCTGTGAAATAAGAATAAGACTCAGGGTGCTTCTGAAATGGCACCCTACCCAGCTAGCACATTTGGTTACTTGGTAGTTATGGGAACGTACGTTTTTGGTTTCCCATTGGTTCTGGGAATGAAGCCATAAGTTTCCTGATCTGTAAAATGGAAAGCTTTTAAAACGTTGTAAGAACGGAAGTGAAATTTTCACGTGTTATGGGAAGATAGATTTTTTTTGCTTGCAGGGCGGTTCTGAGAAAATTATACTATGGTACTCTGAAAGTTTTCCTGGGAGGTTTTATTAACGTTCCGAGAACGGAGATTCTAGGTTATTTTTTAGGTTTTTGAATAACTGAATGTTTCAATAAGACTTTTAGTAACTCTGCTAGTTTAGGTTAGCTGTTTTGAAATCTAAGCACATATAGAACACATGGAATTTAATTTGCTTAGGCATTAATCATGCAAACATTTTCCTTTTTCATTGTGAGAAGGTAGCAGTGAGATTTGAACCTATGATTTCCAGTTTTTTTAATCATTGGAATTAGTCCACTGCGCCAGCAGGATGGAAGTAGCATGCCATGTTTTTAAACATACAAAGCTGTTCATTTTTGTCTGTTAAAACAGACCCAATTTCAAAGGAAACAAGCACTCATTAAGATCAGGTGTGGCCAAGGCACCTGAACACACTTAACAAGATAGATGATAGAGAGCGTTTTGTTGACGCTGAGAACGGAATGTATATGTTTTTCAATAACAATCTTACATGCTGACCAAACCGCCTGCGTTACGTGTTTGAGTGTTGCAAAAATAAATGTACTGTACACATACATGTTATTCAATCATTTCATCCAAACTGCTTGTGTGCGTCCATGGTGACTGCTTAGCCAGGTGCTAAACTCAGCAAAAAGAGAAACATCCTTTTTTCAGGACCCTGTCTTTCAAAGATAATTCGAAAAAATACAAATAACTTTACAGATCTTCATTGTAAAGGGTTTAAACAAGGTTTCCCATGCTTGTTCAATTAACCATAAACAATTCATGAACATGCACCTGTGGAACGGTCATTAAGACACTAACATCTTACAGACAGTAGGAAATTAAGGTCACAGTTATGAAAACGTAGGACACCAAAGAGGCCTTTCTACTGACTGAAAAACGCCAAAGGAAAGATGCCCAGGGTCCCTGCTCATCTGCGTGAATGTGCCTTAGGCATGCTGCAAGGAAGCATGACGACTGCAGATGTGGCCAGGGCAATACATTGCAATGTCCGTACTGTGAGACGCCTAAGACCTGGCCTGGTGGTGCCAGAATAACAACCTATCCCTCAACGTAACCAAGACTAAGTGGACTACAGGAAAAGGAGCACCAAGTAGACTACAGGAAAAGGAGCACCGAGCACACCCCCATTCTCATCGACGGGGCTGTAGCGGAGCAGGTTGAGAACTTCATGTTCCTTGGTGTCCACATCAACAACAAACTAGAATGGTCCAAACACACCAAGACAGTCGTGAAGAGGGCACGACAAAGCCTATTCCTCCTCAGGAAACTGAAAAGATTTGGCATGGGTCCTGAGATCCTCAAAAGTTCTACAGCTGCAACATTGAGAGAATCCTGACCGGTTGCATCACTGCCTGGTACGGCAATTGCTCGGCTTCCGACCGCAAGGCACTTCAGAGGGTAGTGCGTACGGCCCAGTACATCACTGGGGCAAAGCTGCCTGCCATCCAGGACCTCTACACCAGGCGGTGTCAGAGGAAGGCCCTAAAAATGGTCAAAGTCCCCAGCCACCCCAGTCATAGACTGTTCTCTCTACTACCGCAAGCAGTACCGGAGTGCCAAGTCTAGAACAAAAAGGCTTCTCAACAGTTTTTACCCCCAAGCCATAAGACTCCTGAACAGGTAATCAAATGGTTACCCGGACTATTTGCATTGTGTGCCCCCCAACCCCTCTTTTACGCTGCTGCTACTCTCTGTTTATCTTATATGCATAGTCACTTTAACTATACATTCATGTACATACTACCTCAATTGTGGCCACACCAGATACTGACAGTTACTTTTGATTTTGACCCCCCCTTTGTTCAGGGACACATTATTCCATTTCTGTTAGTCACATGTCTGTGGAACTTGTTCAGTTTATGTCTCAGTTGTTGAATCTTGTTTTGTTCATACAAATATTTACAGATGTTAAGTTTGCTGAAAATAACGCAGTTGCCAGTGAGAGGACATTTCTTTTTTTCTGAGTTTATTTTAGACTCTTGATGCGCTGCAAGTCCCGCCTCTACCATTTACTCATTCGTTTTTAGGAGCATACTAACCCACATGGGTGATTGAAAGATTAACGATGTCCACACTCCAGTCCAGTTGGTGATGTAATGCACCTTAATAGGGTGGCCAACTGGCATATTTATTTAAATGTACCTTTATTTCAACAGGGAGTCCAATTCAGAACAAGGTCTCTTTTACAAGGTTGCCCTGCATTTTACAATTTACACATTTTATAGAATACAAACAACAGCTAATACACAAACATCAAACATACAATCATAGATAACATCTACATCTCTCAGATGCCAGGTCTTCAATCAATATCCTAAATGTTGTGGGAAGGTTGTATGCAAAAATGACCACACTCTCACCAAGCTCCAAGAAACACATGGTTCTCTGAACGTTATGTGCTAGCTGGGTATTCCCTATATAGTGGGCTATGTTTGACCAGGGGCCATATGGCTTTGGTGGACCACTCACCCTGTTAGTGTAAGTGTCCACTGTAAATTATCACCCTTGACTAGAAGCAGAGAAGCAGATGTACATCTTTGTTCACGGGGCATCCTAAGATAACCTTGATCAAATCTAATCTGACATAGAAGTCTTATGCAGATGTTCGCTGTAAGACTAAATCAGGTAAAAACGTGCCTGTGTTTGTGTCATGAAATGCACAAAAATAAATATTAATTGTGAAAACGGATCAAAACCAATATGAGAACATACAGAAGAAGAAGGAAGATGAAAATAAACTCAAGGTGTAAAAATTTAATAATTGCTTCACTCTGTTAACAAAGAGTTAACATTTTTGCCCACACAAGATATATTTTGTCTTGAGGGCAATTCATAATCTGGACAAAGTGATAGAGATTGACAGTATAAAAAATTATAATACAATCACCCGAAACACAACACTAAATTGACTAAAGTATATGTCCCTATACAGTGCATTTGGAAAGTATTCAGACCTCTTGACTTTTTCAACATTGTGTTACGTTACAGCCTTATGCTAAAATTGATTAAATAAAATAAAAATCTTCATCAATCTACACACCTTACCCAATAATGACAAAGTGAAAATGGGTTTTTACATGTTTTTTTTGCAAATGTATTATATATAAAAACAGAAGTATTCAGACCCTTTACTATGAGACTTGAAATTGAGCTCAGGTGCATTCTGTTTCCATTGATCATTCTTGAGAAGTTTCTACAACTTGATTGGAATCCACTTGTGGTAAATTCAATTGATTGGACATGATTTGCAAAGGCACTACAATTGACAGTGCATGTCAAAGCAAAAACCAAGCCATGAGGTTGAAGGAACTGTCGGTAGAGCTACAAGACAGGACTGTGTCGAGGCACAGATCTGGGGAAGGGTACTAAAAAATGTCGGCAGCATCGAAGGTCCCCAAGAACACATTAGCTTCCATCATTCTTAAATGGAAGAAGTTTGGAACCACCAAGACTCTTCCTAGAGCTGAGCAATCGGGAGAAGGGCCTAGGTCAGGGAGGTGACAAAGAACCGGATGGTCACTCTAACAGAGCTCCAGAGTTCCTCTGTGGAGATGGGAGAACCTTCCAGAAGGACAACCATCTCAGCAGCACTCCATCAATCAGGCCTTTATGGTTGAGTGGCCAGATGGAAGCCACTCCTCAGTAAAAGGCACATGACAGAGTTTGCCAAAAGGCACCTAAAGAACTCTCAAACCATGAGAAACAAAATGATGTGGTCTGATGAATCTTTTTCTGTGGCAGGGACTGGGAGACTCATCAAGATCGAGGGAAAGATGAATGGAGCAAAGTACAGAGAGATCAGGACGTCAGACTGGGGCGAAGGTTCACCTTCCATCAGGACAACAACCCTAAGCACACAGCCAAGACAATGTAGGAGTGGCTTTGGGACAGGTCTCGAGTGGCCCAGCCAGAGCCCGGACTTGAACCCGATCGAACATCTCTGGAGAACTGAAAATAGCTTTGCAGCGACACTCATCATCCAACCTGACAGAGCTTTTGAGGATCTGCAGAGAAGAATGGGAGAAACTCCCCAAATACAGGTGTGCCAAACTTGTAGCGTCATACCCAAGAAGACTTGAGGCTGTAATCGACTGCCAAAGGTGCTTCAACAAACTACTGAGTAAAGGATCTGAATACTTATGTCAATGTGATATTTCCGGGGAGGGGGGGTTGTGATAAATTTGCAAAAATGTGTAGAAACCTGTTTTGCTTTGTCATTACGGGGTATTGTGTGTAGATTGATCGGGGGAAAACAATTTCATATATTTTAGAATAAGGCTATTAAAAAAAGTCAAAAGGTCGGAATACTTTCTGAATGTACTGTAACTATTTGGTTGGGTCTGAACTCGCATGATGTCACGGACACTGTAAACATCCAAAGCGGCTGGGATATTTTTTTCCCTTTGTGTAAATTGTTTTGACATTTGAATAATAGTGAGAAAAAAAGGGGGATGCTTTATTCGTCATGTGTGCGTATGCAGCTGTCTTTATTTACGTGATCACATCCCCTGCCCTTCGAGACCTGGCTGCCGTACAGGAGCACTATCTACACTCATCACACACAGGACAGGACACCTAACCTCACTTTCATAATGGAAACAGGGGCACAAATGCATAGAAATAAAGTACAATCTATTCTATAATTATACATTTCCATGCCCAAAGTGGGGCGGCAGGCTAGCCTAGTGGTTACAGCGTTGGACTAGTAACTGGAAGGTTGCAAGTTCAAACCCCTGAGCTGAAAAGGTACAAATCTGTCGCTCTGCCCCTGAACAGGCGGTTAACCCACTGTTCCTAGGCTGTCATTGAAAATAAGAATTTGTTCTTAACTGACTTGCCGAGTTAAATATAGGTAAAAAGTACTCAATAGGTGCCAACACTGTCTATTGCTTTATGTATGTTCAACTCTTAATATTTTCTATATTTTATTTGAACAGACAGGGCAGTGACAGGAGACGTCGGAGAGATACAGTATACCAAAGAAATGGTGGGACCAGGATAGATCACACATGGACACACTTTATGTTCACTATATATACAAAAGTATAAGGACACCCCTTCAAGTTAGTGGATTTGGCTATTTCAGCCACACCTGGTGCTGACAGGTGTATAAAGCACACAGCCATGCAATCTCCATAGACACACATTGGCAGTAGAATGGCCTACTGAAGAGCTCAGTGACTTTCAACGTGGCATCGTCATATGATGCCACCTTTCCAACAAGTCAGTTCGTCCAATTTCCGCCCTGCTAGACCTGCCCAGGTCAACTGTAAGTGCCGTTATTGTGAAATGAAACGTCTAGGAGCAACAACTGCTCAGCTGCGAAGTGGTAGGCCACACAAAATCATAGAACATGACCGCCGAGTGCTGAAGCGTGTAGTGCGTAAAATCCTCTGTCTTCGGTTGCAACACTCACTAATGAGTTCCAAACTGCTTTTGGAAGCAAGGTCAGCACAATAACTGTTAGTCGGGAGCTTCATGAAATTGGTTTCCATGGCCGAGCAGCCGCACACAAGCCTAAGATCACCATGCGCAATGCCAAGCATCGGCTGGAGTGGTGTAAAGCTTGCCGCTATTGAACTCTGGAGCAGTGGAAACGCGTTCTTTGGAATCATGAATCATGCTTCACCATCTATCCGTCCAACGGATTAATCTGGGTTTGGCTAATGCCAGGAGAACGCTAACTGCCCCAATGCAGAGTGCCAACTGTAAAGTTTGGTGAAGGAGGAATAATGGTCTGGGGCTGGTTTCATAATTTCAACCCCAAGAAGGTTGTTAAAATGTCATATTAAATTCAGTAAAAATTAACCACAATTGGCATACAGTTAACTTCCGATCTCTCTGTAGGACAGGGTTGATCACTGCCTGGACAGATGTTTAGACAGTAAGAACAGTAGCACTGCTTCATCCTTCTCTCTCTCTGTGTGTGTGTGTGTGTGTGTGTGTGTGTGTGCGCGCGCGCACTCATCTGTGTGTGCACATGCGTGCTGCGTTCATGTGTGTGTGTGTGTGTGTGTGTGTGTGTGTGTGTGTGTGTGTGTGTGTGTGTGTGTGTGTGTGTGTGTGTGTGTGTGAGAAACTAGAAATTCAGTTAGCATATTTGGTTCCTTGGGAGTTGTGGGAACATATGTTTTTTGGTTTCCCCTTGGTTCTGTGAATGAAGCCAAACATTTCCTGACCGGTAAAAAGGGAAAACGTTTTTTTTAACATTCTGAGAATGGAAGTGAACATTTTGCCTGTTCTGGGAATGTTATTTTTGGGTTTCAGAGAGGTTCTGAGAACGTTTTACTATGGTTTCCTGAACGTTTTCCAGGGATGTTTTAATTAAGGTTCTGAGAATGGAAATTATAGGTTATTTGAATGTAATTAAATCATGTTCTTAGAACATTCTCTAAATGTTGTGAATGTTTTGAACAAAATGTAGAGCGTTTTTACTAACACTGCTAGCTTAGTTTGGGTTAACTGTTTTGAACTCCGAGCACAGATAGGATGCTTGGAAATGAATTAGGCATAAATCATGCAGACACATTTCTATTTTTAATGTGGCACAGCATCATTGAGATTAAAACCTATGATCTTCTCTTTTCTATCAATGAGTCTACAAAGCTGTTCTTTTTAGTCTATTCAAACAGACCCCATTTCAAAGTAAACAAGCACTCGTTAAGATCAGGTTTGGCTAATTATAGGGTGTGGCTAACACACCTGAAAAACACTTAACAAGATAGAGGCTAGAGAGAGTTTTGTTGGCGCTGAGAACGGTATGTATATGTTTTAAATAACATCCTTAGAATGTTATTTGAACGTTACTAATGTTTTCTTCCTGTTTTTATCGAAAGTTTTCTTAATGTTCCGAGAACATGACTTTAAATAGAACCATATTTTGAACATAATGTTTCTGCCACTGTATCTTATGACCAAAAAGAGCTTCAAGGTATCAGGACAGCGATTACTCATCTCGTACTGGAAGAAGACTTTTTCTTTAATGAGTCGGATGCGAAGGATTTACTTCAGGCACCCGACAAGGCCCTCATCCCTGTCATTCGTGGGAGAAAGAGATGGAGATATCGGGGACGTAGGTCGGGGTGCCTTGTAAGGATCTGACGGTGAGAGGGTAATCTGCCTTTACCATCGGTCCAATTAGCCAATGTACAATCATTGGATAATAAAATAGACGAACGACGATCATGTATAGCCTACCAACGGGACATTAAAAAACATAGTATCTTATGTTTCACCGAGTAACTGTATCGGCAGGATAGAACAGCTGTCTCTGGTAAGACAAGGGGTGACGGTCTATGCATATTTGTAAACAACAGCTGGTGCACAAAATCGAATGAAGTCTCAAGGTTTCGCTTGCCTGAGGTAGAGTGTCTCATGACAAGCTGTAGACAACACTATTTACCAAGAGAGATTTAATCTATATTCTTCGTAGCTGTTATTTACCACCACAAACCGATGCTGGCACTAACACCGCACTCAATGAGCTGCATACGGCCATAAGCAAACAGGAAAACGCTCATCCAGAGGCGGCGCTCTTAGTGGCCGGGGACCTTAATGCAGGGAAAACTTAAATCCGTTTTACCTCATTTCTACCAGCATGTTAAATGTGCAACCAGATTGAAAAAAACTCTTGACCACATTTACTCCACAGAGACGCACAGAGACGCTTACAAAGCTCTCCCTCGCCCTCCATTTGGCAAATCAGACCATTCTTGCGTACAAGCAAAAACTAAAGCAGGAAGCACCAGTGACTCGGTCAGTAAGAAAGTGGTCAGATGAAGCAGATGCTAAGCTGTAGGACTGTTTTGCTAGCACACCCGTAGCACTAACGTCTGTAGCCATGAAGTGCTTTGAAAGGCTGGTCATGAATCACATCAACACCATTATTTCTGAAACCGTAGACCCACTCCAATTTGCATACCGCCCCAACAGATCCACAGATGATGCAATATCTATTACACTCCACACTGCCCTTACCCACCTGGACAAAAGGAACACCTACATGAGAATGCTATTCCTTGACTACAGGTCAGCATTTAACACCATAGTGCCCTCAAAGCTCATCCCTAAGCTAAAGACACTGGGACTGAACACCTCCCTCTGCAACTGGATCCTGGACTTCCTGATGGGCCGCCCCCAGGTGGTAAGGTAACAACACATTTGCCACATCCGCCACACCCTCAGGGGTGTGTGCTCAGTCCCCTCCTGTACTCCCTGTTCACTTATGACTGCATTGCCAGGCACGACTCCAACACCATCATTAAGTTTGCCGATGACACAACAGTGGTAGGCCTGATCACCAATAACGATGAGAAAACCTATAGGGAGGAAGTCAGAGACCTGGCCGTGTGGTGGCAGGATAACAACCTCTCCCTCAACATTATCAAGACAAAGGAGATGAAGCGGTACCGGAGCGCCACGTCTAGGTCCAAAAGGCTTCTAGCCCCAAGCCATAAGACTCCTGAACAGCTAATCAAATGGCTACCCAGACTATTTGAATTGTTGTTGTCCCCCCCCTTTTACGCTGCTGCTACTATCTGTTTATTATCTATGCATAGTCACTCCTATCCCTACATACATGTGATATTACCTCAATTACCTCGACTAACCGGTGCCCTGCATATTGACTCTGTACCGGTACCCCCTGTATATAGCCCCACTACTGTTATTTTACTGCTGCTCTAATTATTTGTTACTTTTTAGTTTTATTTCTTACTTTATCTATTTTTCACTCAACATTTATTTTTCTTAAAACTGCATTGTTAGTTAAGGGCTTGTAAGTAAGTATTTCACTGTAAGGTAATACCTGTTGTATTCTGCGCATACAATTTATTTGATGAGGAAACCTGCTGAAAACGTTATGCTAAAGTACTGAAATTCCCACAGAAGGACGTTGTTTCTTAACATTCTCTGAACTATTTGAGATCATTCCCAATGACAAACCAGTTGGACAACGTTAAATGTAACCATGTTTGAACTTTTTTGGAAACATTCTGTTTAAGTAATGAAATACCAAGAAAATATTGTTATGTGCTGAGAATGAACTATCCTGCACCATTACCAGAACATTGTGGGAAGGTTGTATGCTAAATAACCATAAGAAAACCATGCTCTCACTAAGCTCTAAGGGGAGGGAGGGAGAAAGAGAAAGAGAGAGAGAGAGAGAGAGAGAGGAAACCCTCCAAAACAACTTCAGGGAAAAAAAGGTCTATTAATAGAGCGAGACAGTGAGTGATTGTGCTGTCAGATCTTTAATGGAAAACAGGGTGGACAAACGGACATCCTCATTGGCTGTGTATTCATTATGGATTATAAGGGGAAGTCCATGGGCCATGCTAGGTGGCTGTAGATTGATATTGTGATGTTCTCTGTCAAGTCTAGTCACAATACGTTGAGACCCTCTTCATCAATCTCATGAACTCAAAGACAAAAGTTGCTCGTAGATTTGTGTTTGTTGATGTGAGCTCGATAATTACGCTGTAGAAAAATGTTGATTTAAATTGTGATTTAATTGATCATTTATAAATACGACACTCCTAATACAGCAAACATGTCTGTATTGCGAAATGTCTGTATTACCCTCTTCTTACCTCTCCTTAATGTGACATTTATTTTAGAGCTGCTTTTGGCAGAGTGTCTGAGCAAATGGAGCTAATAGCTATAGACAAAGCGAACGATAAAGACAGACAACAACTAAGAGGCCTCCCCCACTGGGTTTAGTTTTTTCATTCACCTGCTACCAAAAAAATATGTTTCTGCAGAACAACAAATGTATTGGCGCGACCTGATCCCAGGAAAGGAAACTACTTTACATGGTAAGAAAGAAGTCTGGAGCACAAACAATGGTGCCTCTTGTGAAATATGGCAACGGGGCCTCACCTTTGGCTCTTTGTGCTTTTCCCCCCCTGCCTTATTTACGTAAGCAAGGCTGTGTTCCCTGCTCTCTCGTACCCGATCAGGAAGAGGCGTTGCAGGAAGCACAATCCTGTGGTAGAATCCAGGGTAAACTCACAGCATTAGAACCCCAGTGTGATCCTTATCACAGATCTTAGAGCACCATGCACTCGGCTTGCCACTTCCCCCTCCTGGTGAGACACGTGCTGACTTTTGGACCTCCTTGGTGCCCTCTCTAAAGTCAGCCAATGTGGTACTAGTACTGGGTCGTATTTATTAGGGCACACCGTAGCAAAAAAAATTGCAACAGAAAATGAAAATGACTGTTTCTTATTGGACAGGTTCAACAATAGCCCCCTTCTTCAGTCTGTTGTCTTCCGTTTGGTGCCTAATGAATATGACCCTGGACTCCCTATCAGATGTTATTGTCAAAACGTAGACTATATATAGAGTTGTGGTTTAGTTGTAAAACCCACTATTGTGAGTCAACATAATTATTGTTGAACATCCAGTACATCAAGACAGTCCCTAAATCATAAGATTGGATATGATAGGTCAGTACGTAGCCGCGGGAGGTAGGGGTGCAGAGGGTGCTGCAGCAACCCATGAAAAATAAATATATACATATAAACAATAAATATATATATATATATATATATATATATATATATGATTTTTTCAAAAGTAGTGCGCTGGGCCTTTACTAGTATTGTGGACCTATATAGATGTCTGTAGAAATAGATGTCTGTAGAGAGGGTAACAAATGTTTCCAGCATCTCCACTTTGGCAAAAAGGTTGTTGTATAATTAAGAACAGTATCTTGCAGGATTCAGTAGTTGGAATTGTAAGAGTTGTTGTCCTGTCCCTTTCTCCATGATTGTACTTTTAATGGAATCAAGAAAGAACAAAACCCTGTCCTCAAACATTGTCACGCCCTGACCATAGAGAGCCCTTGGTTCTCTATGGTGTTGTAGGTCAGGGCATGACTAGGGGATGTTCTAGTCGCTGTATTTCTATGTTTGGGTTTGAGTATGGTTCCCAATTAGAGGCAGCTGATTATCGTTGTCTCTAATTGGGGATCATACTTAAGGTGTCCCTGTTTCCACCTGTATTTGTGGAATATTGTTTTGTGTATGTGCATGTAGCACCACGTAGGTCACGTTTCGTTGTTTGTTTATTGTTTTGCTGAAGTTTCACTTTAAATAAAGATGTGGAACTTGAATCACGCTGCGCCTTGGTCCGTCTAGCATAACAACTGTGACACATATATACATCAAAAGGTGCAAAGTTTTAGGCAAAGACACAAAACATCAAAATTAAATATTTTTCTTGATCAAATAACATGGAAAACAACCACTTTTTGTGCAGTATTGATTTACTGTCCTTACTAACCACTTATTGTAAATGTACATTATTGTATTGTACATAGGCTGGTGACTAGGTTTGTACCTGTCGACTTTTCATCACCATGAAGAAAAACAATGTACAATACAGTAATTGAGTACATTGAGACATCAAGTGGTTTGTGATGATGTGGCTCAGTTGGTAGAGCATGGCACTTGCAATGCTAGGGTTGTGGGTTTGATTCCCACGGGGGACCAGTATGAAAATGTATGCACTCACTCTGTAAGTTGCTCTGGATAACAGTGTCTACTAAAATGGATAAGGAGTGAATCGACTATTTCAGTTTTCACATAGAAATAAGTTACATTTGCAAAGTATTTCAAGAAACTGGAAAACATACACTACCGTTCAAAAGTTTGGGGTCACTTAGAAATGTCCTTGTTTTTGAAAGAAAATAAAAAGATTTTCCATTAAAATAACATCAAATTGATCAGAAATACAGTGTAGACATTGTTTATGTTGTAAATGACTATTGTAACTGGAAACAACAGATTTTTTATTAAAAATCATTAAACATCTTCTGTTTCCAGATACAATAGTCATTTACAACATTAACGTCGTTAATGTCTACAATGTATTTCTGATTAATTTGATGTTATTTTAATGGACATAAAATCAGCTTTTCTTTCAAAAACAAGGACATTTCTAAGTGACACCAAACTTTTGAACGGTAGTGTATATCAAGCAAGTATTTTTATATTCTACAAGCATTATCAGATTAACCTTTTTGCACAGATAATTATCACACTCAAGTAAAAAATGCTGGTAAACACTAAATACATTTAGTTAAACCAGTCCTGTATTAGCGGGCCGATAAATCAAATGAAATCTAATGTTATTGGTCACATTCACATGGTTAGCAGATGTAGCAGATGTAGCGAAATGCTTATGCTTCTAGATCCGACCGTGCAGCAGTATCTAAAAGGTAATATCTAATAATTCCACAACAAAACCTAATATCTAACAAATTCCACAACAAAACCTAATACACACAATCTAGTAAAGGAATGGGATAAGAATATATAAGTATAAAATATTTGGATGAGCAGTGACACAGCAGCTAAGATGCAATAGATAGTAAAGAATAGATAGACTCATCAAAAAAAGAAACGTCCTCTCACTGTCAACTATGTTTATTTTCAGCAAACTTAACATGTGTAAATATTTGTATGAACACAACAAGATTCAACAACTGAGATATAAACTGAACATGTTCCACAGACATGTGACTGACAGAAATTGAATCATGTGTCCCTGAACAAAGGGGGGAGCAAAATTAAAAGTAACAGTCAGTATCTGACTGCATTAGGTACTGCAGTGCATCTCCTCCTCATGGACTGCACCAGATTTGCCAGTTCTTGCTGTGAGATGTTGCCCCACTCTTCCACCAAGACACCTGCAAGTTCCCGGACATTTCTGCGGGGAATGGCCCTAGCCCTCACCCTCGACATTTATCACCTTCGACGATAAATGCGAATCTGACTATCACCCCTGGTGAGACAAAACTGTGACTCGTCAGTCACTTTTGCCAGTCCTGTCTGGTCCAGCGATGGGGGGTTTGTGCCCATAGGCGACATTGTTGTTGTTGATGTCTGGTGAGGACCTGCCTTACGACAGGCTTACAAGGCCTCAGTCCAGCCTCTCTCATTCTATTGCAGACAGTCTGAGCACTGACGGAGGGATTGTGCGTTCCTGGTGTAACTCAGGCAGTTGTTGTTGCCATCCTGTACCGATCCTGTGCAGGTGTTGTTAAACGTGGCCGGCCACTGCGAGGACGATCAGCTGTCCGTCCTGTCTCCTTGCAGCGCTGTCTTAGGTGTCTCACAGTACATACATTTAAATGTATTGCCCTGACCACATCTGCAGTCCTCATGCCTCCTTGCAGCATGCCTAAGGCATGTTCACACAGATGAGCAGGGACGCTGGGCATCTTTCTTTTGGTGTTTTTCAGAGTCAGTAGTAAGGCCTCATTAGTGTCCTAAGTTTTCATAACTGTGACCTTAATTGCCTACCGTCTGTAAGCTGTTAGTGTCTTAATGACCGTTCCATAGGTGCATGTTCATTAATTGTTTATGGTTCATTGAACAAGCATGGGAAACAATGTTTAAACCATTTACAATGAAGATCTGTGAAGTTATTAGGATTTTGACGAAATATCTTTGAAAGACAGGGTCCTGAAAAAGGGATGTTTCTTTTTTTGCTGAGTTTGTGAGGTGAGTAATGCGAGATATGTAAACATTCTTAAAGTGGCATTATTAAAGTGACTAGTGCTCCATTTATTAAAGAGGCCAATGATATCACGTCTGTAGGTACGCAGCCCCCTCTCTGTGCTAGTGTTGGCTGTTTTACAATCTGATGGCCTTGAGATAGAAGCTGTTTTTCATTCTATCTGTCCCAGCTTTTATGCACTTGTACTGACCTCGCCTTCTCGATGGAAACGGGGTAAACAGATAGTGGCTTGGGTGGTTATTGTCCTTGATGATCTTTTTTTTTCCTTCCTGTGACATCGGGTGTTGTAGATGTCCTGGAGGGCAGGTAGTTTGCCCCCGGTGATGCGTTGTGGTTATTTTCCTGACACGACACTCCGAGGGCCCTCACCACCTCAAACTTGATGATTGAGTTGGAGCCATGCATGGCCACGCAGTTGTGGGTGAACAGGAAGTACAGGAGGGGGCTGAGAACGCACCCATGTGGGGCCCCAGTGTTGAGGGTCAGCAGAGTGGAGATGTTGGTTCCTACCTTCACTACCTGGAGGTGGCCTGTCAGGAGGTCCAGGACCCAGTTGCACAGGGTGGGGTTGAGACCCAGGTTGAGATCTAGCAAGACATTGATGTCCGCGACGGGGCTGGTTTTCTTTTTGTAATCTGTGGTAGTCTGTAGACCCTGCCACATACGTCTCATGTTTGAGCCATTGAATTGCGACTCACTTTGTCTCTATACTGACGCTTTGCATGTTTGATTGCCTTATGGAGGGAGTAACTACACTGTTTGTATTCTGCCATTTTTCCAGTCACCTTGCCAGGATTAAATGCGGTGGTACGTGCTTTCAGTTTTGAGGGAATGCTGCCATCAATCCACGGTTGCTGGTTAGGGAAGGTTTTAATAGTCAGAGTGCGTACAACATCTCCTATACACTTCCTTATAAACTCGCTCACCGTGTCAGCGTATACGTCAATGTTATTGTCTGAGGCTACCCGGAACATATCCCAGTCCATGTGAGAGAAGCAATCTTGAAGTGTGGAGTCCGATTGGTCAGACCAGCATTGGATAGACCTAAGCACGGGCGCTTCCTGTTTCAGTTTCTGCCTATAGTAGGGGAGCAATAAGATGGAGTCATGGTCAGATTTGCCAAAAGGAGGGCTGGGGAGGGCCTTGTATGCATCGCGGAAGTTAGAGTAGCAATGGTTGAGCGTGTTAGTCGCTTGTGTATTGCAATCGATATGCTGATAGAATTGAAGTAGTCTTGTTCTCAAATTAACTTAGTTAAAATCCTCAGCTACAATAAATGCAGCCTCGGGTTATTTGGTTTCCAGTTTGCATAAAGTCCAGTGAAGTTCCTTGATGAATATAGACAGCTGTGACGATAACCGAGGAGAGTTCTCTTGGGAGAAAATACAGTTGGCATTTGATTGTGAGGAATTCTAGGTCAGGTGAACAAAAGGACTTGAGTTATTGTATGTTGTTACAATTACACCATGAGTTGTTAATCATGAAAGATGTTTGCTCCTGTCAACGCGATGTACTGAAAATCCGGTTGGCTGTACGGACTCCGACAGCATGTCCCCAGCTAGCCATGTCTCCGTGAAACAGAGTATGTTACAATCCTGGATATCTCTTTGGAAAGCATCTCTTGTCCTAATTTCATTGACTTTGTTAACTAGGAACTGGACTTTAGAGTAATATACTCAAAAGCGGTGGACGGTGTGCGCACACTGGAAGCACCCTCTCCTCCGGCAGCATTATTTTGGGTCGGCCTCTGGAATCAGTTCAAATGTCCTGGGAGGTGTAGACAAAGGATCCGCTTTGGGAAAGTCGTATTCTTGGTCGTAGTGCTGGTTGTGCTTGTAAATTGACATCTCTCTGATATCCAATAGTTCTTCCTTTCTGGGCTAACAATGTAAGAAATAATACATTAAAAAAACAAAATTCTGCACAGTTTCCTAGGGACTAGAAGCGAAGCTGCCATCTCTATCGGCGCTATCATTGCTTACCAGATCTACTAATATAGACGTCTTTAGCGCGGGTATATTTTTAAGCAACCCCCCCACCCCGCAGGGGTTATATGGTGTTGGGTTCTGAGAATATGAAATTTACTTATTGATGTCACTGAGGTTTAGAGGGTCTACACCAGAAGTCAATGGCTATCTGTAGGAGGAAGGTATATAGTGTGTGCAATTAAGCTTGGAATCTACTGAGTGTAGGGAAAGCGATCACATGTGGCAGGCATTGATAAGTGGAGAGAGCCATGGATTAATGATGAGTGGGGGTCGAGATCAGGTCAGGTTAAGTTAAGGGAGAAATACAAGTTTATGGCCCGTATTACTTAGTTTCCTGCTTAAGCAATAAAGATACAATGTTTGTTCAGATGTGTAGGAGGAGACTCAGCATAGAGAAACGGTTAAATATCAGTGCTTGTGTGAACAATGTCTTTGCCTAATTGCATCTGTGTTGACCCTCTGGGAAGAATAGACTTGGGTTAATCTTTCATAGCGTCCGTTGAGTTTTTACTCTGAGAATTAGAACCTATCAATGGGCAGGCAACAACAATAAAAGTCTAGACTAAAATCATTCCAAACCTGATTTAAAATGCATTTGCTGTGTACGAAATGGATGGCTTCAGGACCATGTGGGCCATTGCTCAGAGAGTAGCTGCCAGCCTGTGCAACTTTTCTGTCATTTTTAGAAAGCAGAGGGCAGTGACCGGGCCATTTGCTTTGCCGGTCAGTTGTTTGGGCAGTGCACCGAGTGCTTTGAATTTGATGTTGGCATTTGAACTTGGTCTTTATTGCTATTAAAAGATAGGTTTTGATAGCGGTAAGCTTAATAGTTATTTTCATTTTTTCGCCCAGTAGGCTAGTGAAATTTGGTTTCATGTACACCTATTGGTATGAAAATAAACAACTGGACAACTTGGTATTTAAAGCATTTCCTCAAAACACATGTCTTGTTTTTGGCTTCAAAGACAACAATTATAGGCTATAACAAATGTGCATTGTCATGCAGTGACAGAGCGATAATTGAGATAATAGCGTTGGCTACTACACTGCTCCAAAAAATAAAGGGAACACTTAAACAACACAATGTAACTCCAAGTCAATCACACTTCTGTGAAATCAAACTGTCCACTTAGGAAGCAACACTGATTGACAATCAATTTCACATGCTGTTGTGCAAATGGAATAGACTACAGGTGGAAATTATAGGCAATTAGCAAGACACCCCCAATAAAGGAGTGGTTCTGTAGGTGGTGACCACAGACCACTTCTCAGTTCCTATGCTTCCTGGCTGATGTTTTGGTCACTTTTGAATGCTGGCGGTGCTTTCACTCTAGAGGTAGCATGAGACGGAGTCTACAACCCACACAAGTGGCTCAGGTAGTGCAGCTCATCCAGGATGGCATATCAATGCGAGCTGTGGCAATAAGGTTTGCTGTGTCTGTCAGCGTAGTGTCCAGAGCATGGAGGCGCTACCAGGAGACAGGCCAGTACATCAGGAGACGTGGAGGAGGCCGTAGGAGGGCAACAACCCAGCAGCAGGACCGCCACCTCCGCCTTTGTGCAAGGAGGAGCAGGAGGAGCACTGCCAGAGCCCTGCAAAATGACCTCCAGCAGGCCACAAATGTGTCTGCTCAAACGGTCAGAAACAGACTCCGTGAGGGTGGTATGAGGGACCGACGTCCACAGCTAGGGGTTGTGCTTACAGCCCAACACCGTGCAGGACGTTTGGCATTTGCTGGAGAACACCAAGATTGGCAAATTCGCCACTGGCGCCCTGTGCTCTTCACAGATGAAAGCAGGTTCACACTGAGCACGTGACAGACGTGACAGAGTCTGGAGACGCCGTGGAGAACGTTCTGTTGCCTGCAACATCCTCCAGCATGACTGGTTTGGCGGTGGGTCAGTCATGGTGTGGGGTGGCATTTCTTTGGGGGCCTGCACAGCCCTCCATGTGCTCGCCAGAGGTAGCCTGACTGCCATTAGGTACCGAGATGAGATCCTCAGAACCCTTGTGAGACCATATGCTGGTGCGGTTGGCCCTGGGTTCATTCTAATGCAAGACAATGCTAGACCTCATGTGGCTGGAGTGTGTCAGCAGTTCCTGCAAGAGGAAGGCATTGATGCTATGGACTGGCCCGCCCGTTCCCCAGACCTGAATCCAATTGAGCACATCTGGGACATCATGTCTCGCCCCAACGCCACGTTGCACCACAGACTGTCCAGGAGTTGGCGGATGCTTTAGTCCAGGTCTGGGAGGAGATCCCTCAGTAGACCATCCGCCACCTCATCAGGAGCATGGCCAGGCATTGTAGGGAGGTCATACAGGCACGTGGAGGCCACACACACTACTGAGCCTCATTTTGACTTGTTTTAAGGACATTACATAAACGTTGGATCAGCCTGTAGTGTGGTTTTCCACTTTAATTTTGAGTGTGACTCCAAATCCAGAACTCCATGGATTGATAAATTGATTTTGTTGTCAGCACATTCAACTATGTAAAGAAAAAGAATATTTCATTCTTTCAGATCTAGGATGTGTTATTTTAGTGTTCCCTTTATTTATTTGAGCAGTAAAAAGAAATGACTGAAGTATGTTGATACAGTTCTTATACATGTGTAATTGACCAAAAAAATCTAAAGAATTTTGAAAAACGGGGGTGATAAGTTTTGTCAAATGTTTTGCTATTTTCGACTTTTGACTTTTGACTTTCTATGAAATTATATTGCAAATGGACAAAACATATGCCTTATGGACAAGTATTTTTTTGTATTTGTATTTTCTTTTTACAAATTATGATAATACAATTTGATAAAAGTATGTTCATACAGTTCTTATACACGTGTAATTGACAAAAAAAATCGAAAGGATTTCGAAAAATGGTCCAGAAAGCACTTTTCTAAGGGGGTGATACGTTTTTGAAAAATGTTCAAATTTTCAACATTTTACTCTTGGGTCTTGACTTGTGTTACAATTTGCAATAGGAAAAATTACGGTGGAGCGCATCTATTGGCTCTTTGCAGTGTTACACTTGGTATTTGCCATATGGCATTTGCAATCAACTTTGAATGAAAGACGTCCAATTGAGTGGTATTGGACATCGTGTATATGTTTCGTATGGTGCCAATATGTTCCCATTCATTTTTGTCCATTTCAGGGGGGTGTTCCCTTACATAAGTACTCAGACCATTTATTCAGTACTTTGTTGAAGAACCTTTTGTAGCAATTACAGCCTCGAGTCTTCTTGGGTATGACGCTACAATCTTGGCACTCCTGTATTTGGGGAGTTTCTCCCATTCTTCTCTGCAGAACCTCTCAAGCTCTGTCAGATTGAATGGGGGTGTCGCTCCACAGCTATTTTCAGGTCTCTCCAGAGATGTTTGATTGGATTCATGTCTGGGCTCTGGCTGGGCCACTCAAGGACATTCAGAGTTTTGTCCCGAAGCCACTCCTGCGTTGTCTTGGCAGTGTGCCGTGACCAAGGCCCTTCCCCCTGATTGCTCAGTTTGGCCGGCCGGCCTGCACTAGGAAGAGTCTTGGTGGTTCCAAACTTCTTCCATTTAAGGCCACTGTGTTCTTGGGGACCATCAATGCTGCATAATTCTTTTGGTACCCTTCCCCAGATCTGTGCCTCGACACAACCCTGTCTCGGTGCTCTACGGACATTTCCTTTGAACTAATGGCTTGGTTTTTGCTCTGACATGCACTGTTAACTGTGGGACCTTATATAGACAGATGTGTGCCTTCCCAAATCATGTCCAATCAATTTAATTTACCACAGTTGGACTCCAATCAAGTTGTAGAAACATCTCAAGGATGATCAATGTTAACAGGGTGCACCTGAGCTTAATTTCGAGTCTCATAGCAAAGGGTCTGAATACTTATGCAAATAAGGTATTTCAGTTTTTTTTTGTTTTTTAAAATAAATTTGCAAAAATGTCCAAAAACCTGTTTTTGCTTTGACATTATGGGGTTTTGTGTGTATATTTTTTATTTATTTATTTTTATTTCACCTTTATTTAACCAGATAGGCTAGTTGAGAACAAGTTCTCATTTGCAACTGCGACCTGGCCAAGATAAAGCATAGCAGTGTGAGCATACAACAGAGAGTTACACATGGAATAAACAATTAACAAGTCAATAACACAGTAGAAAACAAAGGGGGGGTCTGTATACAATGTGTGCAAAAGGCATGAGGAGGTAGGCAAATAATTACAATTTTGCAGATTAACACTGGAGTGATAAATGATCAGATGGTCATGTACAGGTAGAGATATTGGTGTGCAGAAGAGCAGAAAAGTAAATAAATAAAAACAGTATGGGGATGAGGTAGGTGAAAAGGGTGGGCTATTTACCAATAGACTATGTACAGCTGCAGCGATCGGTTAGCTGCTCAGATAGCTGATGTTTGAAGTTGGTGAGGGAGATAAAAGTCTCCAACTTCAGCGATTTTTGCAATTCGTTCCAGTCACAGGCAGCAGAGTACTGGAACGAAAGGCGGCCAAATGAGGTGTTGGCTTTATATATGATGGGGGAAATAATTTAATTGATTTTAGAACAAGGCTGTAACGTAACAAAATGTGGAAAATGTCAAGGAGTATGATTTACTTTCCAAACGCACTGTATGTGGTACATTTTCATAACTCTTAGTACAAAACTCCAAACTGGTCACACGTAAGGCAGCCAAGCTTTCATTAAAAACCTGTCATTGTGCATTCATTTGGATTGTAAACATCTCTCACCAAACGACCATGGATTGAAAATATAAGTTGTGAAAAGTAATGAGAACATAGGTTTAATCACCGAAACACAAAATAATGATATATTTTCAAGTAGTTTTAACTACCAGTTAATCCAATAGCAAACAATGCAAGATACACGTTTGAAATCGCTCTTAGAAGTGCTGAAAGTAATATGCTACAGTACTATACATTACAGTTTTCACTTTAGGCAATACACTTACATTACCAAACAAAATGTACAGAAAATCTATCATTTCCATAATATCTATGCAATGTGTAATCGAAGGTGATTTCAATGAAGACATCCTCTACAATCACTCATGCAAAAAAACATTTTTTCAGATATAATTGCAACATATAGGTGTACTGCCTGTAATCAAATGTAAGAAATTAAATGAAACGAATGTCACCACTAATTAAATGAATGTCACAGTGAATGTCATTGTTTATGCACCGCGGGAAAAACCTTTTGGCATGGCGAATCCAAGTTTGAGGTTGTATGCCTCATCCATGGCCAGAAGTAGGGTGGCACGCTCATGGTGATCGTAAACACATTCCACCTCTGTGCTGAAAAAAATAGGGTTGAGGAAAGGAATGTATGAGGGCAGGTATAGGTTCAAGAATTGGGGAAGGGCCCAAAACCATTCCTGAAAAACCTCTGCATGGTGGAACCTGACATTGTCCCACACAATGACATAGGTGACAACCTTCACCTTGACAGGCCTGCTCAATTTAATTGAGAAACACAATGGGGTGCACAGCATTACAGGATCCAAGTAATGGCCTACGTGCTACGATACCATCGTCAGTGATGGCTGTGCACATGGAGATGCTTCTCCCACGTTGTCCAGTCACAAGGACGGTCGCCCGTTTACCAATGAGGTTCCGCCCACGGCGCTGAGTTTTGGTCATTTTGAAGCCTGCTTCATCAACAAAGATATACTTGTGATGGTTCACAGCAGCATCAAGCACCATCACCCTCTAAAAACATATTTTGATTAGTTAATTTTTACAATATAGATCCAATATGGTATTGTGAAGTAACATGTGCATCATAGTAACTGTAATAAGGTATATAGTGCTGTACCTGAACATACTTGGCCAGCAATTGTTTCACCAGGTCGTTGTTTCTCTCAAAAGGTACCAGGTAAATGTGTTTCAAAGATACCTGGTCCCGCCTCAAAAGGCGGGATGATTGTTGGTAGGCTGATGGATGCCACATCGGCAAAGATGTCATCGTTCTCCCCAATGGCCTGCTTTATTTCGGACAGCCGTATGTCATTCCTGGCCCTCACCCTTTCAACCACTGCTGGACGGTCAGCACACGGCCACCACCATAGGGTCCTCTATTACTTCTGAGGGTAGGACAGAGTATACAGTCAATAAATCATACTGTAAGAATACTGTAACATGTTCCGTGAATTTACAAGCATTATAATGTCATTTAGTGTAAATGTAATGGTGAAGAATAGTATATATCCTGCAGACTTACCTGTTTTCTTGATGAAATGTTTCCATGATCGAATTGACAGTTGATCTTGTCAGACTGAGGTGTACTAATCTGTCAGCCTCTGTCATGGTAAGGCCTCTTTTTACCACATGGTCAACAACGATGGCCCGGGAATTCATTAGACACAACAGTTCCCTCTCTCTTATGTCCACATCTTTGACGGGGCCCATGCCCATCTCGCTGACGGGCCCCTTGTCTACAAGCTCTTTGATTTCTTCCTCTCCCTTGCTATCTATCCTGCTCTATCTATATTGAATGAAATTGCAAGTGTTCACACACACCCTTTTATATGGTGAACATATTGGGGTTATCACTATGTGAAATCAATTAGCAATAACGAGTAGTCATTATGTATGCTTATCAGGTATCATGCATGTAATTTAAATGTATACACTTAACAAAATCTAAATCAAAATCCATTTATAGTAGACAAACCAGTTTAAAATCTATAGGTTTATCAAACAGTGAAGTGATTAAACCTTAAGCGCAGTTGGATTAAGTGATGGTCAGATGTATTTAAACAAATGAAAAGAGAATCATATGAAAAGTACTGTGACCATTGCATTGTGAAAGGCAATAACTTTATATGAAAGGTATTTCTAGATTAGGTTTGGTGAAAAGGTTACTGTGTGATTTTGTTACAACACACTAGTACCATCTGCTGGAAGCTTTAAAGCACTGCAGGGTTGTGCCCCTGCTGGATAGACCAAGGGCTTGTTTAAAAACATCCTTCCTTCCATCCTTTCACCCTTCCTTGAAGTAATCACCTATCTAACATCAAGATTTCCACTACATTAATTTCACCAATTCACATAAGCTCAAGGGAGGAAGGAAGGGAGGAAAGATGCATATTGTGTGTATTTGAACAAGGCCCATACCTGAATAGGAAAGGATCCCAATCTACTTGGTTGCTCTAGCATCAATATGACCAAACTCATGGGTTAGTATGTGCTGATAGTATATGTGTTAATAGACAATGCTGCATATAGACAGGATTTACGTCCCAAATGGCACCCTATTCCCTATATAGTACATTACTTTTGACCAGAGCACAGGGTCAGCCACAGCAGCTCTGCTGGATGGAGAGCAATTTAGGGTTAAGTGCTTTACTCAAGGGCACAATAGCATTGATTTGTATGGTTTCAGGGAAATTCTTAGGATTTGGGATGTAAATTTGTATCCCTCCATTTAGTATGATATGTTACGTTATGAATGGAATTGCAGTTGTACAATATAATCTGAATTAGAGTACGTGTTATCATACGTTTTACCCATCATACAATATAATCTGAATTAGAGTACGTGTTATCATACGTTTTACCCGTCATACAATATAATCTGAATTAGAGTACGTGTTATCATACGTTTTACCCGTCATACAATATAATCTGAATTAGAGTACGTGTTATCATACGTCTTACCCATCATACAATATCAGATGAATTAGAGTACGTGTTATCATACGTTTTACCCATCATACAATATAATCTGAATTAGAGTACGTGTTATCATACGTTTTACCCGTCATACAATATAATCTGAATTAGAGTACGTGTTATCATACGTTTTACCCATCATACAATATAATCTGAATTAGAGTACGTGTTATCATACGTTTTACCCGTCATACAATATAATCTGAATTAGAGTACGTGTTATCATACGTTTTACCCATCATACAATATCAGATGAATTAGAGTACGTGTTATCATACGTTTCACCCATCATACAATATAATCTGAATTAGAGTACGTGTTATCATACGTCTTACCCATCATACAATATCAGATGAATTAGAGTACGTGTTATCATACGTTTCACCCATCATACAATATAATCTGAATTAGAGTACGTGTTATCATACGTCTTACCCATCATAAAATATCAGATGAATTGGACGTAGCTTGTTTCTTTATTAGAATTTGTGATAAAGACAAAGTTCAGGAGAATTTATGTTGCAGTTTAAGAGAACTAATGACAAAGTTTAGTAGAATTTACGTAGCAGGTTTGGATAAATAACGCAGCAGGTTAAGAGATTTAGGATAAGGTTAGGAAATGGGTTAGCTTAGAGTTGCCAAATTCCAGTAACTTTCCTCAAATTCTGTTTGGAGGAATTTTGCAACCCTATGACTGAGATACTGTTAGATCCTATTTTTACCACATTGCACCCCCACCCAAATCAAAATTCACAACAACAAAGGCTGGCCTATATTTGCTCAAATCAAAATATCAACATTGTTGTTACAAAGGCTGCTTAACTGTTATAACCATGTAATTACACATTGCTACATAGTCTACCCTCAGCAGTGGCTTGCATTTTATAACACATACCATTTGTGTTTTTATATATGATTTAGATGTGCAAACATTTGAATTCCTTTATTTCTTATACACTTTAATATTAGGCTATACACTTTAGGCCTATTCCTGATTTGATCTGTAACATAGTTGTAACTAGGCTAGTCCAAGTCTACAATACCAAAAGTGATGTCCAATTAACTCTCCCTTTTGGAATAAGTTATTCATATTAATCTTCATATCATAAAAAATGACCAGGCTCCCGATTTGACTAGAGAAGGTACATTGGTCGATCTGTAGGCTAGCCTACAATAATCCCAATGTGTGCACCTGCTCTGGAGTGATGGCTTTGGTTGGGAGAATACCTTAAAAATGGATTGATGCATTGGAGAGCGTGGCGGGGTGTTTGTTTATCTAAATACTGGCTTAGGCTATAGCTAACCAATCAGAATAGCACCGATCGTAATGTACTGTAACGGTTTGGATACAAATGCAAGAACAAACAATAGGCTACATAAATGATGCAGTAGGCCTTTAATACATATCGAAGATGGGTCAGTGATTTAAACACGCTCATTCCCTCTGCAGTTTTGGATAGGTTTATTTTACGCTCAAGTTTACGCTCATAAAATAGGCAGTGCGTTTTCGGTCGGTGGATGTGTCAGTAAGCGTCTTTGACGGGAGAATTGGCGCATCTCACGGAGCAGCCACCAGGACAATCGGGTTATGAACGATTCGGCCTTTTTGCAAAAATACGCTATGTTTTCCCGTGGAGTGATGCAATCACCTTCGGTTGCATGCAGGACAGCGATGGGCCATTGGTAGATCATACAGTTGTATTATTATAAACGGGGACGCTCCTCCCGAAGCCATATTTGTTTTGTATGCCAAATTGAGGTAGGGGGTGGAGAGTCGCTACAGAAACATTGGGCTTTGGCCAAACATCACCCTGTATTAGTCAATAATTTACGTTTAGTCGTGGGTTTGCGTTCCTTTTCGTGCAAAATTTCCGAATTGAGCGAATTTTGCCAGAGAAATGCAGCTTGCTTGAGGACACCCCCGATATCGGTTGGCTGCTGCTGCCATGATTGGCAGAAGTCTCCTCTCGATCACTGCTTCGCGGGTTGGAGAAGAAGCAGATTGATTTGGACCTGGTCTCAGCTGCGGAACTGCCGATGTCGGATGTTATTATCAGTGGAGCCTGATCCTGTAAATATTAGAAGCGCAAACAAAGAGTAATTCTGGAAAAACTCAGGGAAAATGTCTTCTCGTTCTGCGTTACCGTCTGGGAACGACAGGGGCACGGACCATGTAAGTGGAATTATTAGGCTATCCCCATAATTTGTGTGCATGCAGAAATTCTGCATCCTATGTGGATTATTGTTTTATGTCTCATAATATAGTGCCTTACATTCACCATATTTATTTGTAGCGCATATTATATGGTGTGCATTTTGGTTGTTTGAAAAGGGAGCCAGTTTATGAGAGTGGATGGATATTTAGCATAGCAGGTTCTCTCAAAATGGGCCGTATCCTTGAACGTTTTAACAGCGAAAGAGATGATGGCAAAAGGCGAACAGACTGGGATGAGCCCATCCGCATACGATAACACTCAGTCAGTGGATATGCGCAGAAGCTTCATACTAACCGTCACCTATTTATAACGCTGTATAGATAGTGATGTCACGTACTGCCGGTGTATTCCAGCCGTTATGACTGGCATATTGTCGTACCCTATTAATAAAAACGAGAAAACTTCACTAGTCCGATTGATTTTAAGATAACTCTTTCGGATCATTGCATACAATGTTGTGCAAATGCAATTGATTGCTGCGTATAGCGGACTATACAGAGCTATCGGGTTAAACAGCGCAGCGCCATCCGCTACAGCCTCTAGCCAGTAGCAGTCGGGCCCGGACAAGCAACAATAGAGATTAGTAATAAACATAATCTATCTATCTACAGCGTCTTCGGAAAGTATTCAGACCCCCATTTTGTTACATTATTCTAAAATGGATTAAATGAAAAATCCGCAATCTACACACAATACCCTATACCCTATACAAAGCAAAACAGGTTTTTAGACATTTTTGCAAATGTATAAAAAAATATACTGAAATATGACATTTACATAAGCATTCAGACCCTTTACTTAGTGCTTTGTTGAAGCACCTTCGACAGCGATTACAGCCTTGAGTCTACTTGGGTATGACACTACAAGCTTGGCACACCTATATTTGGGGAGTTTCTCCCATTCTTCCCTGCAGATCCTCTCAAACTCTGTCAGATTGGATGGGGAGCGTTGCTGCACAGCTATTTTCAGGTCTCACCAGAGATGTTTGATGGGTTCTAGTCCAGGCTTTGGCTAGGCCATTCAAGGACATTCAGAGAATTGTCCCGAAGCCACTCCTGCGTTGTCTTGGCTTAGGGTCATTGTCCTGTTGGAAGGTGAACCTTCATCCCAGTCTGAGGTCCTGAGCGCTCTGGAGCAGGTTTTCATCAAGGATCTCTCTGTACTTTGCTCCATTCATCTTTCCCTAGATCCAAACAAATCTCCTAGTCCCTGCTGCTGAAAAACATCCCCACAGCATGACGCTGCCACCACCATGCTAGGTTGGTGGGTTGGCTAGGGATGGTGCTAGGTTTCCTCCAGACGTGACGCTTGGCATTCAGGCCAAGAGTTCAAGCTTGTTTTCATCAGACCAGAGAATCTAGTTTCTCATGGTCTGAGAGTCCTTTAGGTGCCTTTTGGCCAACTCCAAGTGGGCTGTCATGTTCCTTTACTGAGAAGTCACTTCTGTCTGGCCACTCTACTATAAAGGCCTGATTGGTGGAGTGCTGCAGAGAAGGTTGTCTTTCTGGAAGGTTCTCCCATCTCCACAGAGGAACTCTGGAGCTCTGTCAGAGTGACCATCGGGTTCTTGCTCTAGGAAGAGTTCTGGTGGTTCCAAACTTCTTCCATTTAAGAATGAATGGAGGCCACTGTGTTCTTGGGGACCATCAATGCTGCCGAAATTTTGCGGTACCCTTCCCCGGATTTGTGCCTCGACACAATCCAGTCTATGAGCTCTATGGAAAATTCCTTTGACTTCATGGCTTGGTTTTTGCTCTGACATGTACAGTCAACTGTGGGACCTTATATAGACAGGTGTGTGCCTTTCCAAATCATGTTCAATCAATTTACTACTGGTGGACTCCAATCAAGTTGTAGAAACATCACAAGGATGATCAATGGAAACAGGATGCAAACAGGATGCAATTTCGAGTCTCATAGCAAAGGGTCTGAATACTTATGTAAATAAAGTAGTTCTGTTTTAAATTTTTTATATATTTGCAGAAATGTCAACCTGTTTTTGATTTGTCATTACGGGGTATTGTGTGTAGATTGATGAGGAAAAGTTGAATTTAATCAATTTTAGAATAAGGCTGTAACATAACAAAATGTGGAATAGGGGAAGGGGCCTGAATACTTTCCAAATGCACTGTAGGCCTATCTAATTTGCTTAACGTACTATATGCACTTGTGTATGGGGGTTCCTCTTTAGATGTGATTCCATAAATGGTAATTTCTCTGCTGAATTGTGTGTTTATCAAGGAACTGTTTGATGAAGCAATCTGTCATTATTACGAATCCCAAATGTTTGTGTGGAGACTGTGGTTGCATCCCAAATGGCACCCTATTCCCTATAAAGTGCACAAATTTTGACCAGAGCCCCATGGGCCTCTTCCTTATTTAGTGGACATAAGCATTTCGCTACACTCGCAATAACATCTGCTAACCATGTGTATGTGACCAATAACATTTGATTTGATACTTTTGACCAGATGGGCCCTATTCAAAAGTAGTGCATTTTAAAGGGAATAGGTTGCCATTCAGGCAGAGAGCAGGAGGACATGCTGAGGAGATGGAAGTGTTAAGCCTCAGGCCTCGAGACCGGCCAGGGACCACTGTGCCTGCATCTGCTCTCTCGCTCACTCACTCTCTCTCTTGTGCTCTCTCTCTCTCTGCCTCTCTCTCTCTCTCTGTCCACCTCTCTTTCTCTCTACCTCTCTCTCTCTCTGCCTCTCTCTCTCTCCACCTCTCTCTCTCTCTCTCTCTCTCTCTCTCTCTCTCTCTCTCTCTCTCTCTCTCTCCACCTCTCTCTCTCTCTCTCCACCTCTCTCTCCCCTCTCTCTCTCTCTCTCTCTCTCTCTCCACCTCTCTCTCTCTACCTCTCTCTCTCTCCACCTCTCTCTCTCTCCACCTCTCTCCACCTCTCTCTCTCTCTCTCTCTGCCTCTCTCTCTCTCCGCCTCTCTCTGTTTCTCTCTCTTTTCTCTCGCTCTCTTACTGGCATCTTATTCTCGTGTTTTTTTGGGCCCTGTTTCCTTTTGATCACATGACAATTTTTTTCTTATGCTCTGCTGCCTGCCTGAATGACTGAAAATTAGCCATGACTCAAGCTTTGGATTGGATCTTCACAGCACCTATTACTAAAGCTGTTGGGTTCTGGAATCGAGCACTTACTAGCATGTGATGCATTCCAGTCCTGGGTTCAAATTCTATTTGAAATCATTTCAAATACTTTAGCTGTGTATGATTGAGCTTGCCTCTTGCAATAGAGCCAATAGAAAACTCCCAAAATTGCAAATCCTTCACAAATGGCACTCCAGGCAGTCTAAAACAAACACTCAAAATATTTGAAAGATTTCAAATAGTATTTGAACCCAGGTTTGATGTACACAAGCTCAGTATTTTAGTGCTAGAAGTAACATCAGTGATCTTGGCATCTTGGCCCCTGACTAAGTATTTAACACGGACATTATGTGACTGGTCACCAGTGGTGTAAATTACTTAAGTAAAAATACATTAAAATGCTACTTAAGTCTTTTTGGGGGGTATCTGTACTTTACTATTTATATTTTTGACAACATTTCCTCTTACATTCCTAAAGAAACGATGTACTTTTTACTCCATACATTTTCCCTGACACCCAAAAGTAGTCGTTACATTTCGAATGCTCAGGCAGGGTAGCAATATGGTCCAATTCACACACTTATCAATATAAAGCGTTGTCAAACCTAATACTTCTAATCTGGCGGACTCACTAAACACAAATACTGCGTTTGTAAATGATGTCTGAGTGTGCTTCTGTTTGTCCCTAAATTAAAAAAAACATGAAAATGGTGCCATCTGGTTTGCTTAATATAGGAATTTTGATGTATTGCCTTTACTTGTGCTTTTGACTTTTACTCAAGTATGACAATTGAGTACTTTTTCCACCACTGTACTAAAGTACATTTAGAACCAGATACGTTTAGACATTTATTCAAGTAGTATTTTCACTTTCACTGAAGTCATTTTAGATTAAGGTACCTTTATTTTTTACTCAAGTAGAACAATTGGATACTTTTCTGACCACTGATAGTCACCTCACACAGTAGTACATTTGTCCCCGGTATCAGACAGATCAGAAAGTCCAAAATTGGCACAAGATGTTCTATGAAAGTAGTATTTATAATGACATATTCATATGTTCAGCAACATCTGTTACCTAGAAGTGAATGATCTCCCGTATTTCTATTCAAGCCGCACTAGGGCCACGTTCCATAGGTAAACCTTGTGAAGCATCGCAAATATAAGTATCATGAATAGAACATGGTTCTTTAGTCTACATGTTTGTAGCGAGACATCTGTTCTACATTATATGTTTCTATCTAAACGTTCCAAAACATTGTGCATTGTGCCCAGCAGCCCAGGCATGATGTTGTCCAAATCAAAGATAATATACCAACTTATAATATAATTTCAGTGTAGAACTATGGTATACCAGCAGTCCTGGGTGTTGCTTTCAGTCCATTAATCCTCCGCCTACAGTTGAAGTCGGAAGTTAACATACACTTAGGTTGGAGTCATTAAAATGATTTTTTCAACCACTCCGCAAATTTCTTGTTAACAAACTATAGTTTTGGCAAATCGGTTAGGACATCTACTTTGTGCATGACACAAGTAATTTTTCCAACAACTGTTTACAGACAGATTTTTTCGCTTATAATTCACTGTATCACAATTCCAGTGGGTCAGAAGTTTACATACACTAAGTTGACTGTGCCTTTAAACAGCTTGGAAAATTCCAGAAAATGATGTCATGGCTTTAGAAGCTTCTGATAGGCTAATTGACATCATTTGAGTCAATTGGAGGTGTACCTGTGGATGTATTTCAAGGTCTACCTTCAAACTCAGTGCCTCTTTGATTGACATCATGGGAAAATCAAAAGAACTCAGCCAAGACCTCAGAAAAAAATTGTCGACCACCACAAGTCTGGTTCATCCTTGGGAGCAATTTCCAAATGCCTGAAGGTACCACGTTCGTCTATACAAACAATAGTACGTAAGTATAAACCACATGGAACCACACAGCCGTCATACTGCTCAGGAGGGAGACGTGTTCTGTCTCCTAGAAAGGAACGTACTTTGGTGCAAAAAGTGCAAATCAATCCCAAAACAACAGCAAAGGACCTTGTGAAGATGCTGGAGGAAACAGGTACAAAAGTATCTATATCCACAGTAAAATGTGTCCTATATCGACATAACTTGAAAGGCTGTTCGGCAAGGAAGAAGCCACTGCTCCAAAACCCTGATAAAAAAGCTAGACTACGGTTTGCAACTGCACATGGGGACCAAGATCATACTTTTTGGAGAAATGTCCTCTGGTCTGATGAAACAAAAATAGGCCTGTTTGGCCATAAGGACAATTGTTTTGTTTGGAGGAAAAAGGGGGAGGCTTGCAAGCCGAAGAACACCATCCCAACCGTGAAGCACGGGGGTGGCAGCATCATGTTGTGGTGGTGCTTTGCTGCAGGAGGGACGGATGCCCTTCACAAAATAGATGCCATCATGTGAAATTATGTGGATATATTGAAGCAACATCTCAAGACATCAGTTAAAGTTTGGTCGCAAATGGGTCTTCCAAATGGACAATGACTCCAAGAATACTTCCAAAGTTGTGGCAAAATGGCTTAAGGACAACAAAGTCAAGGTATTGGAGTGGCCATCACAAAGCCCTGACCTCAATCCTATAGAAAATGTGTGGGCAGAACTGAAAAAGCGTGTGCGAGCAAGAAGGCCTACAAACCTGACTCAGTTACACCAGCTCTGTCAGGAGGAATAGGCCAAAATTCACCCAACTTATTGTGGGAAGCTTGTGGAAGGCTACCCGAAACGTTTGACCCAAGTTAAACAATTTAAAGGCAATGCTACCAAATACTAATTGAGTGTATGTAACTTCTGACCCACTGGGAATGTGATGAAAGAAATAAAAGCTGAAATAAATCATTCTCTCTACTATTATTCTGACATTTCACATTCTTAAAATAAAGTGGGGATCCTAACTGACCTAAGACAGGGAATGTTTACTCTGATTAAATGTCGGGAATTGTGAAAAACTGAGTTTAAATGTATTTGGCTAAGGTGTATGTAAACTTCTGACTTCAACTGCATGAACAAATGGATCTAGGGAAAACAATGTTACATCAGTGTTATCTTGCTTAGAGGTCTTCACTCTCAGTATTACCATAAGCATGCCCCATTCAAGAAATTTAGAACCAGGAACAGATATAGCCCTCGGTTCTCCCCAGACCTGACTGCCCTTAACCAACACAAAAACATCCTATGGCGTTCTGCATTAGCATCGAACAGCCCCCGTGATATGCAGCTTTTCAGGGAAGCTAGAAACCATTATACACAGGCAGTTAGAAAAGCCAAGGCTAGCTTTTTCAAGCAGACATTTGCTTCCTGCAACACTAACTCAAAAAAGTTCTGGGACTCTGTAAAGTCCATGGAGAATAAGAACACCTCCTCCCAGTTGCCCACTGCACTGAAGACAGGAAACACTGTCACCACTGATAAATCCACTATAATTGAGAATTTCAATAAGCATTTTTCTACGGCTGGCCATGCTTTCCACCTGGCTACCCCAACAGCACTGCACCCCCCACAGCAACTCGCCCAAGCCTTCCCCATTTCTCCTTCTCCCAAATCCAGTCAGCTGATGTTCTGAAAGAGCTGCAAAATCTGGAACCCTACTAATCAGCCGGGCTAGACAATCTGGACCCTTTCTTTCTAAAATTATTTGCCGAAATTGTTGCCACCCCTATTACTAGCCTGTTCAACCTCTCTTTCGTGTCGTCTGAGATTACCAAAGATTGGAAAGCAGCTGCGGTCATCCCCCTCTTCAAAGGGGGAGACACTCTTGACCCAACTGCTACAGACCTATATCTATCCTACCCTGCCTTTCTAAGGTCTTCAAAAGCCAAGTCAACAAACAGATTACCGACCATTTCGAATCTCACCATACCCTCTCTGCTATGCAATCTGGTTTCAGAGCTGGTCATGGGTGCACCTCAGCCACGCTCAAGGTCCTAAACGATATCTTAACCGCCATCGATAAGAAACATTACTGTGCAGCCGTATTCATTGATCTGGCCAAGGCTTTCGACTTTCCACATCCTCATCGGCAGACTCGACAGCCTTGGTTTCTCAAATGATTGCCTCGCCTGGTTCACCAACTACTTCTCCAACTACTTCTCCAAGTTCAGTGTGTAAAATCGGAGGGTCTGTTGTCCGGACCTCTGGCAGTCTCTATGGGGGTGCCACAGGGTTAAATTCTTGGACCGACTCTCTTCTCTGTATACATCAATGATGTCGCTCTTGCTGCTGGTGACTCTCTGATCCATCTCTACGCAGACGACACCATTCTGTATACTTCTGGCCCTTCTTTGGACACTGTGTTAACAACCCTCCAGGCAAGCTTCAATGCCATACAACTCTCCTTCCGTGGCCTTCAATTGCTCTTAAATACAAGTAAAACTAAATGCATGTTCTTCAACCGATCGCTGCCTGCACCTGCCCGCCTGTCCAACATCACTACTCTGGACGGCTCTGACTTAGAATACGTGGACAACTACAAATACCTAGGTGTCTGGTTAGACTGTAAACTCTCCCTCCAGACACACATCAAACATCTCCAATCCAAAGTTAAATCTAGAATTGTCTTCCTATTTCGCAACAAAGCATCCTTCACTCATGCTGCCAAACATACCCTTGTAAAACTGACCATCCTACCAATCCTCGACTTCGGCGATGTCATCTATAAAATAGCCTGCAATACCCTACTCAACAAATTGGATGCAGTCTATCACAGTGCCATCCGTTTTGTCACCAAAGCCCCATATACTACCCACCATTGCGACCGGTACGCTCTCGTTGGCTGGCCCTTGCTTCATACTCGTCGCCAAACCCACTGGCTCCATGTCATCTACAAGACCCTGCTAGGTAAAGTCCCACCTTATCTCAGCTCGCTGGTCACCATAGCATCACCCACCTGTAGCACGCGCTCCAGCAGGTATATCTTTCTGGTCACCCCCAAAACCAATTCTTTGGCCGCCTCTCCTTCCAGTTCTCTGCAATGACTGGAACGAACTACAAAAATCTCAAAAAACAAAAAAACTGGAAACACTTATCTCCCTCACTAGCTTTAAGCACCAGCTGTCAGAGCAGCTCACAGATTACTGCACCTGTACATAGCCCTCCTATAATTTAGCCCAAACAACTACCTCTTTCCCTACTGTATTTATTTTATTTATTTATTTATTTAGCTCCTTTGCACCCCATTATATTTATTTCTACTTTGCACATTCTTCCACTGCAAATCTACCATTCCAGTGTTTTACTTGCTATATTGTATTTACTTTGCCACCATGGCCTTTTTTTGCCTTTACCTCCCTTATCTCACCTCATTTGCTCACATTGTATATAGACTTGTTTATACTGTATTATTGACTTTATGTTTGTTTTACTCCATGTGTAACTCTGTGTCGTTGTATGTGTCGAACTGCTTTGCTTTATCTTGGCCAGGTCGCAATTGTAAATGAGAACTTGTTCTCAACCTGGCTACCTGGTTAAATAAAGGTGAAATAAAACATTAAAAAATAAATAAATACCCTGTCCTATTGGAGAGCCAGAGCCACCATGCTATAATGGCAGTCCAGTCCAGTAGAATAGTACCTTAAACACTACCATGCCGTGCCAAACTGTAATGGCCTGGTTACACATCCACCATAGTTGCTGAAACCATGCTGGAAGGGGCCATTTGAAAATAAAAATTCCTTCCATCCAAGCCAGCACAGTAGTGTGGTTCAGGTCATCGGTTGGCACAGTAGTGTGAAAGGGCTATTGTATACTGCACAAAAATATAAACGCAACTGTCACGTTCGTCATATTGATGAGACCAAGGCGCAGCGTGATAGGAATACATACTTCTTTAATTAACAAAGAACACTTAAACAAACTAACAAAATGAACGTGAGGCTATAAGTTGTGTGCTGGCATGCAACTACACTTAGACAATAACCCACAAAACCAAAATGGCAACCTAAATAATCAGGGACAACGATAAACAGATGTCTCTGATTGGGAACCAATTCAGGCCACCATAGACCTACATATACCTAGACAATACCAAACCCCATAGATATACAAAAAACCCTAGACAAGACAAAACACACATACCACCCTCGTCACACCCTGACCTAACCAAAATAATAAAGAAAACAAAGTTAACTAAGGTCAGGGCGTGACAGTATCCCCCCCCCCCCCCCCCTCCCCCCCAAGGCCGTAAACCTAAACCTATATGGGAGGGTCTGGGTGGGCATCTAACCTCGGTGGCGGCTCTGGTTCTGGACGCCACCCCCCTTCCGGGCTGGGGACCATCGCTGGAGGTTCCGGACTGTGGCCCGTCGTTGGAGGTTCCGGACTGGGTACCGTCGCCGGAGGTTCCGGACTGGGTACCATCGCCGGACGCTCTGGACTGGGTACCGTCGCGGGACGCTCTTGACTGGGTACCATCGCCGGATGCTCTGGACTGGGTAATGTCGCTGGACGCTCTGGACTGCCGAGGCGCACTGTAGGCCTGGTGCGTGGTGCCGGCACTAGTGGTACTGGGCTGGGGACATGCACCTCAGGGCGAGTGCGAGGAGCAGGAACAGGGCGTACTGGACCCTGGACGCGCACTGGAAACCTGGTGCGTGGTGCCGGCACTGGTGGTACCGGGCTGGTGACATGCACCTCAGGGCGAGTGCGGGGAGGAGGAACAGGACGTACTGGACTGTGGAGGCGCACTGTAGGTCTGGAGTGTAGAGCTGGCACAACCCGTCCATGTTTATTTTCAGGGCGCTGGCACAGGACACACTGGGCTGTGCAGACACACCGGAGACACAGTACGCAGAGCCGGCGCAGGATAACCTGGTCCAAAGAGGTATACTGGAGACCAGTCGTCATCCACTGGAGAGCTAGGCCCAGCCAATCAGAATGAGTTTGTGGAGGTCCTGGGCTGGCGTGGTTAAACATGCTCTGGGGTTGTGAGGATGTTTGGACATACTGCCAAATTCTCTAAAACGACATTGGAGGCAGCTTATGGTAGAAAAAGGTACATTCGATTCTCTGGCAACAGGTCTGGTGGACATTCCTGCGGTCAGCATGCCAATTGCACGCTCTCTCAAAACTTGAGACATCTGTGGCATTGTGTTGTGTGGCAAAACTGCACATTTTACACACCTGTGTAATGAACATGCTGTTTAATCAGCTTCTTGATATGCAACACCTGTCAGGTGGATGGATGATCTTGGCAAAGGATAAATGCTCACTAACAGGGATGTAAACACATTTGTTCACCAAATTTGAGAGAAATAAGATTTTGTGTCTATGTACTGTAGCATTTCTGGGAATTATTTGATCAGCTCATGAAACATGGGACCAACACTTTATATGTTGTGATTTCTATTTTTGTTCAGTGTATGTTTCGGGTCACCAGGATAGTGTGAAAAGAGTTTTAGAGTTCCCAGGCTTTGCGTGGTCGTTGTCATCGGGGTGCTGGTGGTGACCCCCCCCCCCCTTCCCATATATTCTCTCCCCCCAGCATGTGACCCTGGCTGCCAGCCGCTCAGACAAGGGAACCAGCCTGTCCAGCCGCTCGCTGGGTGCCCGCTGCAGGAACTCCATGGCCTCCTGCTCTGACGAGACTCCGCACATCGGCAACTACCGCCTGCTCAAGACCATCGGCAAGGGCAACTTTGCCAAGGTCAAACTGGCGCGCCACATCCTGACGGGCAAGGAGGTGAGGCTGGGGCACAGGGAGGGTGGGGGGTTGTTGGGTAAGGTACGTGATGCAAAGGAAGGGTGCTAGTCATAGAAAGCGTAGAAATAGTGTACATTTCTATGGTAGTGAGTTGGACGGATGCATGGGGCCCAATCCCAAATTGACCCCTAGAACCAGCATAGCCAGAAGCTTCACTCTAGTGTTTATACCAAGCAAATTATCTCAAATCTCTTCAGATGCATAGGATGTCAAGTCTAGGGCAGGGATCATCAACTAGATTCAGTCGCGGGCCGATTTTCTTTGGCGGCTGGTTGGGGGGCCGGAACATTATTACAAATAATTTGTAGACTGCAAAATGACTGCAAGAAGCCTAAACATATATAATATTTGAATTAAACATAATAATTTCAAACCTTGCTTACATTTGTATACGATCACATGTCTCTCTATTATGCTTGGGAATACTTGGGAACAGATTTCCAAAATTAAAATCAATTGGAGCTGATTTCCTGGTGTTTTTACATTATTTTATGTCCAACAATTACAGAGAGAGGCACGGGGAGAGAAAAAGAGCGGCACAGAGAGAGAGAGCAGCGTGGATAGAGGGAGAGAGGCGGGAGGGAGAGGAGGAGGAGGAGAGAGAGAGGAGGAGGAGAGAAAGCAAGAGAGATGGAGAGAGAGCAAGCGGAGGCAAAGAGAGAGGGGGAGGTGGGAATAAAACCACCCACGGGTTGTCAGTTGGGGAACCCTGGTCTTGGGTTTGGGTTGTTGTAGTGATTGGGGGGGACATGGGATATAGGGCAGAGATGTGAGACTTGGTCATGGATAGGAGGGGTAGGAAGTGGATGGGAGGGGGATCTGTAGTTGTGGTTGTTCTTTTATTTAGATGGATCCCCATTAGCTTTGGCCTTAGCGACCACTAGTTTTACTACTGGGATGTTTTTGTGTTTTTGTTGTGCTTTTTTGTAAAATGGCCTTCTTTGCTTTCTCTGACCCCAAGTTCTCCTCATGCCTCCTCCAGGTTGCAATAAAAATCATTGACAAAACTCAGTTGAATCCAACCAGCCTACAAAAGGTGAGTATTGGCCATTTGCGTTTTTAAATTATCAATCAGTTTTTTTCAGTCACAGTGGACGTGACTTTAATAAACGCTTAATGAACACTTAATAAATGCTTAATAAACTCCCTCTTTTCCCATTGACATTACACTGAGTAAGATCACCATAAGTCTCACAATCAGGCAGGGGCATCTTTATTAAGTGAGTTTTATCAATGACTGAATTACTAAAGTAAAGTACCAGGAAACCTGCAGCAGGATCAGTGTTTTTGTGGAACGCTGCTACTCTGGTCTCCCGATTAGTGAGAGAGCAAGAGAGAGAGAGAGGGACGTGATACTGTTTGGCAGGTGCTGTGAACTGGATGACTGGATAACTGACTGAAAGGAAGGATGACTGGTTGACTAGATGGAAGGACGACTGGATGACGAGTTGACTGCATAATTATATGACTGTGTGACTGGATTACTGGGTGACTGGATAACTGGATTACTAGATGGAGGATGGCTGGCTGACTGGATAGAAGGACGACTGGATGACTGACTGGGTGACTGGAAAATGGAACAGCTGTGGATTTGAAGGTGTATATATTGGTTGTTGCTGTGAAAGCAGCTATTTTGTTTTGCGGTTGGCATTAGTTGCAAGTGTGTCTTTGGGAATGGTGAGGTCTGTCACAGTGAGATGATTTGATGTTCATCAGCACGTTCAGGGTATATCCCGAATGATAGACAGTGGACACTTGGGTTTTACCAGAACCAGAATGGTGGACAAACAGGCTAGTTGTTCCTGTGCATAAATGGAAGACCCACAATGGACGCTCAGGATTTGCTGTGCATGAAGGGTATAAGAAACATGGCTGACAATCAGGGATCATTGACCATTGGCTACGTTCCAATGTCCATACTAGCACATCGCTTTCAATGCATGCCCAATATATTGCCTAATTTTAAGTCGTATGCTAGTATATGGATATTGGAACAGAGCCTTCAGGATGACTCCAGGATTTTTCCTGGCTCAAAAAAAGGTAGTAGGTGGTAACTCAGTGAGGCAGTAGTCACGGTCAGCCGACCTAAGAATTCACTATGCAGGAAAAACCCTGGACTCATCACATGCAAGTATCTTGATCCTATCATCCAACTACCTCACAATACTAAATGCTAACTTACTTCCTGTTTTGAGAATATTTCTCAGGTCACACCATCAGGGCAGAATTTAACATGCAACACAAACATGCAATACTCAGAGTAAAAAGAGAAAGGGAAAATGTAAAGACATGAATACACATATAGTACTTTAACTTGTAGTGCACATGGTAACATTGCCTCATAACCCCCCACTTGCACATACATGTTTGTTTCACGTTTGTTTTACTATACTTGTTAAGAACTATTGGATATTAGAGCGGCAGTAACTCACCAGAACTTCCAGCATTAATACCAGGATTAGGACTTCCATGAAGCAGATCCTTTGTTTGCTCTCCCCAGAGCAATTGAACTTATTCCAGAGGCTGACCCAAAACAACGCCGGCGAAGGAGATGTACTCGAGGCGGTCTTCTGGTCCGACTTAGGAAGCGTGCACACCACCCACCACTCCCGAGTATTTTACTCGCTAATGTCCAAACTCTGTATAATAAAATTGAGTTGCTTTTCAGAGAGACACCAGAGATTGTAACATACTCTGCTTCACAGAAACATGGCTCTCTCGAGATGTACAGTCTGACTCTGTAAAACCAGTTGGGTTCTCAATACATCGCACCGACAGGAACAAACATCTCTCCGAGAAGTAGAAGGGTGGAGGTATATGTTTTTTGATTAACGACTTATGGTGTAATTGTCATAACATACAGGAACTCATTTCCTTCTAAATATCTCACGATCAAATGCCGACCGTACTATCTCCCAAGAGAATTTTTGTCAATGATAGCCACAGCGGTCTATATCCCCCCCCAAGCGGATGCCACGATGGCCCTCAAAGAACTTCACTGGACTTTATGCCAACTGAAAACCACATATCCACAGGCTGCATTTGTTGTAGCTGGTTGTTTTAACAACGCAAATTTGAGGAAAAGGCTCCCGAAATTCTATCAACATATTGACTGTTGTACTTGCGCTGCTAAAATGCTCGACCATTGCTATACACCTTCCAGAATGCATATAAGGCCCTGGGGGGGGGGGGGGGGAGTAGTGTTGGATTGGGAGAATGTCTGTAGTGTTCAGCACATCATGGTTTTGTTGGACTGTAGGACCGTCTCATATGTGGGTTAATGATATAGATATGAGGGACAGGATCATTGTGGGTTTGATTCCTGCTGAGGCCACCCATACGGAGATGTATGCACGAATGACTAATTCACTTTGGATAAAAACGTTTTTTCTAAATGGTGTACAGTCCTCACCATATGTATTTGGAAAGTGAAGCTAACATTAAAATTTTGTCTCTATACTCCAACATTTTGGATTTGAGATCAAAAGACTACATAAATGGCCAATACTCACATAAATATGTCTTACTATTTAGAAATTAATGCACTTATCATGTCCAAAAGTAACTAAATGATGGATGATATCTGGAGTAATTTTCTTTCTAAGTGTGGAAATAAGAAGTTTGTGAATACTTCTCAATTGATCCTGATAATAGCATGATAAAGAAAAAATATGAATGGATCATGAACAATGATGCACAAAAACATGCTAGCCACTCACCATTAGGAATAAAAGGGGAGGTTAGCATTTTTTGGGGGGGGGGTATGGTCTTTGTGCCTCTCTGTGCCTTTTTTGTGTTTAGGAACCTGTTCTATTCTCACTTACCAAAAAAGTGACTCCAAAATGACACACGACATTCAATATTCAGTTACTATTACCCAAAACACAGCCAAAGCAAACTGTAAATTCATCTAACACGAAGATGATAATGAAGCATAATGATGCAGTTATTGTGTGCAAGGGATATGAGACCATATACTTAACTTTTGACTACTTTAAAACACTATAAGTGAATCTGTCCAAATACTTAGGGCTTCTTACTTATGGGACTAGATACATAAAGTAATTTTTATGGCTTAATGGTAAAACTGATATATATATATATATATATATATATATATTTACAGTGGGGCAAAAAAGTATTTAGTCAGACACCAATTGTGCAGGTTCTCCCACTTAACAATATGAGAGAGGCCTGTAATTTTCATCATAGATACACTTCAACTATGACAGACAAAATGAGAATGGATGATAGCGGGGTGAACAGGCAGTGGCTCGGGTGGTTGTTGTTCTTGATGAACTTTTTGGCCTTCCTGTGACATCGGGTGCTGTAGGTGTCCTGGAGGGCAGGTAGTTTGCGTTGGGCGGACCGCACCACCCTCTGGAGAGCCTTGCAGTTGTGAGCGAAGCAGTGATGTGTACGCCGAGGAACTTGAAGCATTCCACCTTCTCCACTGCGGTCCACGATCAGATCCTTTGTTTTCCTGACGTGTAGTGAGAGGTTATTTTCCTGGCACCACACTCCCAGGGCCCTCACCTCCTCCCTGTAGGCTGTCTTGTCATTGTTGGTAATCAGGCCTACTACTGTTGTGACGTATGCAAACTTGATGATTGAGTTGGAGGCGTTTGTGGCCACGCAGTCATGGGTGAACAGGGAGTACAAGAAGGGGCTGAGTATGCATCCTTGTGGGGCCCAAGTGTTGAGGATCAGTGAAGTGGAGATGTTCTTTCCTACCTTCACCACCTGGGGGAGGCCCGTCAGGAAGTCCAGGACCAAATTGCACAGGGCGGGGTTCAGACCCAGGGCCTCAAGCTTAATGATGAGCTTGGAGGGTACTATGGTGTTGAATGCTGAGCTATAGTCAATGAACAGCATTCCTACATAGGTATTCCTCTTGTCCAGATGGGATAGGGCAGTGTGCAGTGTGATCGCGATTACATCATCTGTGGATCTATTGGGGCGGTAAGCAAATAGAAGTAGGTCGAGGTTGTCAGAAAAGGTAGAGGTGATGTAATCCTTAACTAGCCTCTCAAAGTACTTCATGATGATGGGGGGATAGTCATTTATTTCAGTTACCTTTGCTTTCTTGGGTACAGGAATAATGGTGGACATCTTGAAGCAAGTGGGGACAGCAGACTGGGATAAGGAGAGATTGAATATGTCCGTAAACACTCCAGCCAGCTGGTCTGCGCATGCTCTGAGGTTGCGGCTAGGGATGCCGTCTGGGCCAACAGCCTTGCGAGGGTTAACTCACTCCTCCTTGGTAGCGGGCCGTGTCGGTGGCACTGTGTTATCCTCAAAGAGGGTGAAGGTGTTTAGCTTGTCCGGAAGCAAGACGTGACTGGTTTTCCCTTTGTAACCCATGATTGTTTGTAGACCCTGCCACATACATCTTGTGTCTGAGCCATTGAATTGTGACTCCACTTTGTCTCTATACTGCCTGTTTGATTGCCTTACGGAGGGAATAACTCCACTGTTTGTATTCGGCCATTTTCCCAGTCACCTTGCCAATCTTAAATACGAATGTTGCCATCTATCCACAGTTTCTGTTTAGGGTAGGTTTTAATAGTCACAGTTGATACAACATCTCCTATACACTTCCTGATCAACTCAGTCACCGTATCAGTGTATTCGTTGATGTTATTCTCTGAGGCTACCCGGAACATATCCCAGTCCGCGTGATCAAAACAAACTTGAAGTGTGGATTCCAATTGCTCAGAACAACATTGGATAGTTCTTAGCACGGGTACTTCCTGTTGAAGTTTATGCCTATAGGAAGGGAGGAGCAAAATGGAGTCGTGATCAGATTTGCCGAAGGGAGGGCGAGGAGGGCCTTGTAGGCATTCCGCAAGTTGGAGTAGCAATGGTTGAGTGTTTTAGCAACGCAAGTACTACAGTCAATGTGTTGATAGAACTTCGGTAGCGTTTTTCGGCTTGAGGGGGAATATACATGACTGTGACTATAACCAAAGAGAATTCTCTTGGGATGTAATACGGTCAGCATTAGATTGTGAGGTTTTCTAGGTCGGGTGAACAAAATAACTTGAGTTCCTGTATGTCAGGGGTTCTTAAACTTTTTCAGCCTGGGACCCAAATGAGATTTTCTGTATTTTCTTGGGACCCAAGCTTAGGAAAATATGCAACTATACATAAATATTTATATAATAAATATTTCATTGCCCTTATGCCTAAAACAAATGCAATATAGACAAAACAAATAACAATGAAATGAAATATCCATATAAATATCTATTCAGGTTTAAATATCTATTCACTCTTACATATCTGTCTAGGTTGGAACTGGTGCTGTTAAAATACAATAAATCATTTTTATTCCGAACTGAAATAAACTGATCGATCACATCACACATGTCAGAGTTGAGAACCCTGACTTGCATAGGTATGTGGTGCCAAACTGGATGAGAACATCTACTGCTTTCTCAGTCAGGCAGGAGACCACTTTTTGCTGTAGATGAGCAAACCAGAACTGTGTGAGTGTGTTTGCCTCAAACAGCATCTTGCTTCAATCAGTGTATTCCAGTTAATACATTTTAACAGCAACAGTTCCAACCTAGACTTTCTTTCAACAATAATTTCTACAGTAAGATGTACAGTAAGCTTGATCATTTTTCATCTTCATCTGCACTATCAGTAGCTAGCTTGCCTTTGCGAATGTTAGCTATTAGCTGTGTACAAGGCCAGGGGATTGTTTGAAAGAGAAACTCACATCTACTACTATGAGAGTTAGTACTCCTGTATTTCTGCTTATCATCACCTGTTATAAAATGACAACAATGCCTTGTTAGCTGACTTACTTTTCCACTGTCGAAGCACTGTTTCCTGAAGCATTCTGCCCTGAATCATTCTGCCCTGAATCATTCTGCCCTGAAGCATTCTGCCCTGAAGCATTCTGCCCTGATTTTCAAGAAAACTGCAGAAAAAAGATCCGGTAAACCGTGAAACACACAGCATCTCCTTCTCCCACTTGCACAGCTACCAATCTAAGCAGAGACCGCTGCTAAGCAGAGAGCGCACTGAACAGAGAGCGCAGATGCACTTGGCCAAATCAATTCCAGTAATTAATGAAATAATTATAAATTTACTCTCACACGTCGCGACCCACCATTAACAGGTCCTTGACCCACCCATACTTTAAGAAAGGCTGCTGTATGTTATCACAATAACACCATGAGTGGTTAATCATGAAACATACACCCCTGACCTTCTTCTTCCCAGAGAGATATTAATCCTGTCTGTGCAATGAACTGAGAACCTAACTGTCTGTACGGACTCAGACAAGCTCAGGGACTCGTCAACTTTATTATCCAGAGACTGAACGTTAGCGAGTAATATACTCGGAAGCGGTGGGTGATGTGCGCGCCTCCTGAGTCAGACTAGAAGTCCACTCCGATTACCTCTCCTCCGCCGGCAGTGTTTTGGATCAGCCTCTGGAATCAGTTCAATTGCCCTGTGGGGTACGAACAAAGGATCTGATTCGGGAAAGTCGTATTTCTGGTCGTAATGCTGATAATGCTGGTTACCGCCAGTCAATATATCCAAAAGTTCTTCCCGGCTGTATGTAATAACACACAAAAAAAGATGGGCTAACAATGTAAGAAATAACACATTAAAAAAACACTGCAAAGTTTCCTAAGAGCTAGAAGCACGGTGGCCCTATCTGTCGGCGCAATTTTAACAGAATGTAGAAGCATGGTGGCTAGGAAAAACTCCCTAAAAGGCAGGAACCTAGGAAGAAACCTAGAGAAGAACCACTCTCTGAGGGGTGGCCTGTCCTCTTCTGGTTGTTCCCGGTGGATATTATGAGAGTACATGGCCATTAAGGCCAGATCATTCTTCAAGATGTTCAAACATTCAAAAAATAATCACAGTGGTTGTAGAGGGTGCAACAGGGCAGCACCTCAGGAGGAAATGTCAGTTGGCTTTTCATAGCTGAGCATTCAGATGTTGAGACAGCTGGTGCGGTAGAGAGGGAGAGAGAGAGAGGGAGGGAGATACAGAAAAATACCCTCAAATAAAAAGTGACATTCTGTACTGTCTCCTCTAAATTTGATTTCAAATCCAAAATGCTAGAGTATAAAGCCCAAATTCTAATTGTATCTTCACTGTCCATAGATGAGAACTGTATTATGTTATGTATGTCATTTATAGAATGAACTTGGTGTGAGAGTCTTAATGATCGTATAACATTTATTTTTGATCTATTGTACCTGTTATTTCTTTGAAGATATATAGGATGATTCAAATTCATCATCTTTCAGATGGCCACTGTGTGGGTTCTAATGCATGGCTACTTTGTCTTTTCCTTGAGATAGCACTGTTCTTGCCTGGAGGACATGTCTTACCAAGATCTATGTCCTTCCTTGATAGGTCCACCTAAATTCTCTCGCTTATCTTCTATTGGGCAGCAGTGCAAGAGAGGAGACTGATTGGATGGCTGCTTGAGACCAAACAATGCGATTGGGCCATTGTCAGAGACAACACCTACTGTCTATCAGATTTGGCCTAGATTGATGAGAGTGGTCCGGGATTGGCTAGCAACGACAATTGGCGTTGATAACATGCTGCTTTACATACCCGTGGCTAGAGAAAATCCTCAATACAGAAGACATGAAAGAGCCCATATTAGCATAATCTGGTCTGTTACGCATAAAGAAGGAAGGGGTAGAGGGAAAGAGAGAGTTGGGGGAGGTAAAGAGACAGAGGAGAGAGTTTGGTGAGAGAGTGACGTGTTGGGTAGTGTTAATGCTATCTAGAGGTGGTCAGAACTGTGTCAATTTTAAGTACTTGCACTAATAAACCTCACAAGATGATTATACGACGGACAATCAAATGCATCTGTACCCTATATACTGTATTAATGGTATATCAATGACAGTAGGTCAGATAGGCGTTTGTGATAGCAAATGTTCTGGGGCATGTTTGGTCTGTGGAATTACGGAATTTCTGGACGACGACGGCAAGACATCAGGGGGCGGCATCATCGTATCCCATAATTCCCTCTGGCACAGCTGAAGAAGCGAGGAAGGGCCTAGTCTTAATACCCGGGTCGCTATGGCAACAGTGACGTTGGGCAGTGCTGGAGTCTTTAGACTGAGAAAATAAGGGATTGAATGAAGGAGGAAACGGAGGAAGAGAGAGACATATAGAAAGAGGGGGAGGAATGAAGAAAGAGGATATTAAAGCTTATCATACGATCTTTTTTTTTAGTCTGACTTGAACCCCACCATATTCCTGCAAAATTATACACGTGGCTGACGTTAAACCACGCACTTCATGCGAGACTTCCTACCACAATCTACCACTGTTTAGCCAGCAGGAATATGGTGCGGTTTGGACAAAAGTTGGATTAAAATGTTTATTTTGATATCAAGGGACACATTTCACTTAACGTAGAGTTGCTACAGATTATACATATGCTTTTGTTTTTTTTAGTGTTATGGTTATTTTCCTTCGCCAATCACTAGAACGATGCACAACTCAGAGAGTCCAACCAATACACAGACTCTCGATGTTGTGTCACAAAGCTAGGAGCTTATATATATTGTGAACCAGATGAGTCAGATAGATGGTTCAAATTAAAAATCCTTCTTTATGACAATGCATTTGAACTGATTTCCTCCAATACTGTAAGTGTAAGCCTTACAGCAGTTTGAATTGAAAATGCATAACATTTTGAAAAAACACATGGTACACATTGCTGTAACATTTTCTCTCTGTTGAAAACCACATATGGATATGTTCTATATACAGTGGGGCAAAAAAGTATTTAGTCAGCCACCAATTGTGCAAGTTCTCCCACTTAAAAAGATGAGAGAGGCCTGTAATTTTCATCATAGGTACACTTCAACTATGACAGACAAAATGAGAAAAATCACATTGTAGGATTTTTAATGAATTTATTTGCAAATTATGGTGGAAAATAAGTATTTGGTCACCTACAAACAAGCAAGATTTCTGGCTCTCACAGACCTGTAACTTCTTCTTTAAGAGGCTCCTCTGTCCTCCACTCGTTACCTGTATTAATGGCACCTGTTTGAACTTGTTATCAGTATAAAAGACACCTGTCCACAACCTCAAACAGTCACACTCCAAACTCCACTATGGCCAAGACCAAAGAGCTGTCAGAGGACACCAGAAACAGAATTGTAGACCTGCACCAGGCTGGGAAGACTGAATCTGCAATAGGTAAGCTAGGTTTGAAGAAATCAACTGTGAGAGAAATTATTAGGAAATGGAAGACATACAAGACCACTGATAATCTCCCTCGATCTGGGGCTCCACGCAAGCTCTCACCCCAAGAACGGTGAGCAAATATCCCAGAACCACACGGGGTGGATCTAGTGAATGACCTGCAGAGAGCTGGGACCAAAGTAACAAAGCCTACCATCAGTAACACACTACGCCACCAGGGACTCAAATCCTGCAGTGCCAGACGTGTCCCCCTGCTTAAGCCAGTACATGTTCAGGCCCATCTGAAGTTTGCTAGAGAGCATTTGGATGATCCAGAAGAAGATTGGGAGAATGTCATATGGTCAGATGAAACCAAAATATAACTTTTTGGTAAAAACTCAACTCGTCGTGTTTGGAGGACAAAGAATGCTGAGTTGCATCCAAAGAACACCATACCTACTGTGAAGCATGGGGGTGGAAACATCATGCTTTGGGGCTGTTTTTCTGCAAAGGGACCAGGACGGCTGATCCGTGTAAAGGAAAGAATGAATGGGGCCATGTATCGTGAGATTTTGAGTGAAAACCTCCTTTCATCAGCAAGGGCATTGAAGATTAAACGTGGCTGGGTCTTTCAGCATGACAATGATCTCAAACACACCGCCCGGGCAACGAAGGAGTGGCTTCGTAAGAAGCATTTCTAGGTCCTGGAGTGGCCTAGCCAGTCTCCAGATCTCAACCCCATAGAAAATCTTTGTAGGGAGTTGAAAGTCCGTGTTGTCCAGCAACAGCCCCCAAACATCACTGCTCTAGAGGAGATCTGCATGGAGGAATGGGCCAAAATACCAACAACAGTGTGTGAAAACCTTGTGAAGACATACAGAAAATGTTTGACCTCTGTCATTGCCAACAAAGGGTATATAACAAAGTATTGAGATAAACTTTTGTTATTGACCAAATACTTATTTTCCACAATAATTTGCTAATAAATTCATTAAAAATCCTACAAAGTGATTTTCTGGATTTATTTTCTAATTTTGTCTGTCATAGTTGAAGTGTACCTATGATGAAAATTACAGGCCTCTCTCATCTTTTTAAGTGGGAGAACTTGCACAATTGGTGGCTGACTAAATACTTTTTTGCCCCACTGTATATTATTTATATTCTATTCACTTCTAACAAAAATCCTAATGCCTTTCGCAGCTTTTTCGAGAGGTTCGGATAATGAAAGGTTTAAATCACCCAAACATAGGTAAGGGCCTGCATTAAGTGTGTGTGTGTGTGTGTGGGGGGGAGTGGGGGGGGGGGGGTTGTTTATGTTGATACATGCTGTGTTGTATCTATTCTATATTTCTATCACGCTTTTGTGCTAGTATGTACTGAACTGTACCACCATCCTATGCATTTGTGCTGGTGTTTATGCTGTTTGTCTGTCTTTCACATGATCACACTATGTCTATATGTTGGCTATTACAGTGCTGTATACTTATGTTGTGGCCATGGCTTAAATGTACTTTTAGTCCGCAGTCAATGTTCTAGTCCATGTTGTTTGTGTATAGTTAGTATAGCATAGCATAGCATAGTATAGCATAAGATAGCATAGAATACTGATAGTAGTGTGTGTAGTCTAAATGGCTGGTCCACTCCTGTCTCATCCACCCAGACAGCAGAATTTTGTCTAGGCCTCTCACTGTATGTGTTGAATAGACTATACTACTAGCACATACAGTTGCTAGCTAGATGCGGGGAAGGAGGGCCCAGGGTTGGGTTGGCGAGGGGAACGGGATTTTCTAAAGCTGAAATGTGATAAAAAATTAATAAAAAACACATGGCATTAGACTAGACCGCTTTCATGCCCTGCTGGATTTATCAGATATGTATTCTTTTCATTTTTTTTATTTTTTACAAAAGTAGTTTTTCTTTCTTATTTTTTATCTGATTTTGTTTGTGCCTATTACAGTGCAGCTGTTCGAGGTGATTGAGACTGATAAGACCCTTTACCTAATCATGGAGTATGCCAGTGGAGGTGGGTGCATCTGCCTTCCTGTCTGTTTCAATAGACCTAGCTACTATGTCTCCGTAATGGCGGATTAGCTTGTGTTTGATTGACAGGGGAGAAAAGTATAAATAAACCAATGGAGATGACTCAAAACCATTACCGAACACAATGGTTGTACAGTACGTACAGTGCGTATTTTACCTTTGGTGTTCTACGAAATTATATTGTAAATGTAGGGGGGGATTTCGGTAATAGGCTTATAGCTAATGACAGGGTTTAGTGGCCAGGGAGAATATTTCTACCAGCTGAAATGTCATTAGGATAAAATCTGGGAGGAAGCAGGCCACAGCCCCACAGTCTCTGTCACTATAACATTAGTGTTAGGCCTTTGATATTAGCTACTGGAAAGATATTAGTTTAACTGTTAATGATGGTTGAAAATACTGCAGATTCAACGAGCACAATATGAGTACATTATGTAACCAGGAAAGGGTTTAAGGAAGATTGAGTGTACAGTATGATGCATTGAAACATATTTTGTCACATACAGTATTTCCCTCATCATGTTGACCACTCTCTTTGTTTTAAGGTGAAGTGTTTGACTACCTCGTATCTCATGGTAGAATGAAGGAGATTGAAGCCAGAGCCAAATTTCGACAGGTATGACGACCACGGTGCCTCGCACACTTGTCTGTCTGTCTGTTTCTCTGGATGTCTAGCTGTCTTTTTAGTCAGTCTGTTTGTCTGGCTTGCTGGCTGGCTTGCTGCTTGCTAAAGCTGTCTGTCTGTGTGTGTATATCAATCTGCCTGTCTGTATGTATGTTTGTGTGTCTGTTTGTCTGTCTGTCTGATTACCTGTCTCTCTGCCCTCTAGATTGTGTCTGCTGTCCACTACTGCCACATGAAGAACATTGTCCACCGAGACTTGAAGGTGAGAATGCTAATTGAATATACACTTAGCAAAAATATAAACGCAACATGCAACTATTTCAGATTTTACAAAGTTACAGTTCATATAAGGAAATCAATCAATTTAAATAAATTCATTCGGCCCTAATCTATGGATTTCACATGACTGGGAATACAGATATGCATCTGTTGGAAACAGATACTTAAAAAAAAAAGTAGGGGCGTGAATCAGAAAACCAGTCACTATCTGGTGTGAACACCATTTGCCTCATGCAGCACATAGTGTTGATCAGGCTGTTGATTGTGGCCTGTGGAATCGTGTAACACTCCTCTTCAATGGCATGTATGAATCTGCTGGATACTGGTGGGAACTGGAACATGCTGTCGTAAACGTCAATCCAGAGCATCCCAAACATGCTCAGTAAGTGACATATCTGGTGAGTATGCAGGCCATGGAATAACTGCGACATTTTCAGCTTCCAGGAATTGTGTACAGATCCTTGCGACATGGGGCCTTGCATTATCATGCTGAAACATGAGGTGATGGCGGCGGATGAATGGCACGACAATGGGCCTCATGATTTCGTCACGGTATCTGTGCATTCAAATTGCCATCGAGAAAATGCAATTGTGTTGTCCGTAGCTTATGCCTGCCCATACCATAAACCCACCGCCACCATGGGGCACTCGGTTCACAGCGTTGACATCAGCAAACCGTTCGCCCACATGACGGCTGCCATCTGCCCTGTACACTTGAAACCGGAATTCATCACTGAAGAGTACATTTCTCCAGTGTGCCACTGGCCATGGAAGGTGAACATTTTGCTGGTTACAACGCTGAACTACAGTCAGGTCAAGACCCTGGTGAGGACGACGTGCACACAGATTAGCTTTCCTGAGATGGTTTCTGACAGTTTGTTCAGAGATTCTTCGGTTGTGCAAGCTCACAGTTTCATCAGCTGTCCGGGTGGCTGGTCTCAGAAGTCCTGGGCTGGCGTGGTTACACACACAATTGGACGTACTGCCAAATTCTTTAAAACAACTTTTATGGTTGGGAAATGAACATGAAATATCTGGCAACAACTCTGGTGGACATTCTTGCAGTCAGCATGCCAATTGCACATTCCCTCAAAACCTGAGACACCTGTGGCATTGTGTTGTGTGACAAAACTTCACATTTTAGGTGGATGGATTATCTTGGCAAATAAGAAATGCTCACTAAAAGGGATGAAAACAAATTTGTGCACAAAATTTGAGAGAAATAAGCTTTTCGTGTGTATGGAACATTTCTGGGATCTTTTATTTCAGTTCATGAAACATGGGACCAACACTTTGCATGTTGCGTTCATATTTTTGTTCTGTGTAAATGATTTGTGATTGTAATCGTCATTATAATCCTAAACATAAAAATTGTGACCTTGCAGTCAGTCATCCTCCTATTTTATAGATGTGAACATTTATGGATGCACAGTACATGTATTTATAGATGTGGAATGGGTAGAGGAAATAGATACGTCTTCTGATTATTATTGGATATTATGTCCCTAAACATAAGCACAGACAGACGCAGTGTGAGTCACTTCTTCTCCCAGTCTTTCCGGACTACTCTATCTATATAAATCCTGGATGACGGCTCTCCTTCTCCATCTCCCCACCTCCATCCCTCCATCCCTCCCCCTCTATCCCTCCGTCCATCTGCTCCATGTAACCCTCTACCCCTCCATCCTTCTTTCCCTCTACTCTCTCTCCGCCCTCTCTTTCCTCCATCCCTTCTCCAGGCTGAGAACCTCCTGCTGGACGCCAACGCCAACATCAAGATCGCCGACTTCGGCTTCAGTAATGAGTTCACGCTGGGCAACAAGCTGGACACGTTCTGTGGCTCCCCGCCCTACGCTGCCCCGGAACTGTTTCAGGGGAAGAAGTACGACGGGCCCGAGGTGGACGTCTGGAGCCTGGGAGTCATACTATACACGCTGGTGTCAGGGTCGCTGCCCTTCGATGGGCAGAACCTCAAGGTGTGTGTGGGGGGGAGGTGAGGCAGTGAGGCGTTGGGTGAGGGGGGGGGGGGTTAGAGGTGGATGTCTGTAGTCTGGGAATCAAACTGTACATTCTGGTCAGCAGCTCGCTGCCCTTCGACCTATGTGGCTGCTAATCCGAACGCTTCATAGGAAATAGTGTTGTAGTGAGTGCAGAGTGTATTGAGTGTACAATTGGTGTCTTATTTCTACTGTACTGTATGTCTGTGTTGGTGTGTGTCGGGGTTGGCCTGTTGTTTGATGTGTGTTTGACTATTTCTGTTTTCTTGTGCTTGACATCAAGTTTGGTGTGTGCTTGACGATGTGTTTTTGGTCTGTGGTTGACAATCCGCGTTTGGTGTGTGTGTTCGGTGAGTGTTTAAAAACGTGTGTGTATGTGTGTGTGTGTTTGTCACTGCCCACAGGAGCTGCGTGAGCGCGTCCTGAGAGGGAAGTATCGCGTGCCCTTCTACATGTCCACCGACTGCGAGGGGATCCTACGCCGGTTCCTGGTGCTCAATCCCACCAAGCGCTGCACCTTAGATGTGAGGAGAACCAACCACACATGCCTGATTCCCACTATAGGACCAACCCAAACCATATTGTGCTGGCTTGGATATTGTCTTTTCACATTGTCCTTTCTTGCATAGTTTTAGCAATTATAATGGATGTGTAACTATGCCAGCCCAGTACAGCTTGGCTCGGTTCGGTTTGGCTCAGTAGTGTAAAAAGGGTATAACATGTCACACACTAATACCCCAACATGTAATAACGCTCCAAACCACTAGGCCAGGACCATACCAGTATCGCAACATTATTTACACAAAGCAGACCAATACACTTTGGTCCTTTAAAAACCTCCTGTATGTTAAATATTGTGTGCTGTAGCTTGGAAAATAAATACATATGTCTCTGGAAGACAACATTCTTTCCAACATTTGGGTGGTTTTCCTTAAGAAGTTCAATCCACTTCGTGTTTTGTTTCCTTGCCACGATACTAACGAGTATTACGATACTGGTATCGCCACCGGCCTTACAAACCACCATAACACACACACACACACACACACATACACACACACACACACACACCAACTTTAGCTACTCTCTAACATGGAATCTTGTTGTGATCTCCACAGCAAGTCATGAAGGACAAGTGGATAAATGCAGGGTATGATGAGGATTCCTTGAAGCCCCATATAGAGCCTGTTGAGGACTACAGTGATGCCGCTCGCATAGGTGAGCCAGCTATGTCCAGGCCAATGCCTTGCTATCCACCATTTCTGCACCAAAGGCAATGTGTACTCTTCCACTTTGGCTCTGGTGGCTTATTTAGCCAGGTCACTTCATGACTTTTGACATTCTTATGAAACACATTTCAGATACAGTATTCTTTCAGTTAATATCTGTTCATGAAATGTTAGCTTAAAATGAACTTGAACTTAAAATGATTTCCAAAATGGCCACCTTCTTTTTCCCCATCTCCCCTTATTTGTGGTCTTCAGAGGTGATGGTGGGGATGGGCTTTACTCCCGAGGAGATCAAGGACGCTCTGCTCAACCAGAAGTACAACGAGGTCACCGCTACCTACCTATTGCTGGGCCTCAAGAATGAGGTGAGCAGTCTGGGCCTGGCCTCCAGAGTGCAGCACAAGATATCAATGTGCTATTACACAGAAAAACACTGCAGCCCTAGTAATCAGTATGTATACTGGATTTAGGTAAGAATATGTATTTTTGTAAGAACATACTAAAATGCTTATTTGATTAAGAATTATGTAGACAAACAAAAGAGGTATTTTGATATTTATATAGGCGTATTATGTGAATGTAAAACAACATATCGGTACACGGAAAGCCACAGTGCTCTCGGTGGCTCCACATTTAGTCCATGCAGCTAGTTAACACCCGTGCTGTGGTTGTCTTGGTAACAGGATGGTGGCGAGTCTCGTTCGGCCAGTACCCTGTCCCTGGCACGGGTCCGGCCCAGCCCCATCACCAACGGGACCAACAAGCACTCCTTGGCCACTGCAGGCTCCTCTTCCTCCTCTTCATCCTCCTCACACAGCAAGACCCAGCGTAGCGCTTCCACCTATCACAGGCAGCGGCGGCACAGTGACTTCTGTGAGTGTTCAACTGTGCATTCCGCTGCACCTGCTACTGTACCCTCTTGTTTACTTTCTACTGTAGATTATACTGTACCTTCCCTCCCCATCTCATATACCCCCCTCACAAACACAGAAATCCGAATTCCGCTAATGGTGTAGCGGACATTGTTTAGGTGCCGGAGCGCAATACAAATGTAAATAACATCATCATTTCTCAAAGTTTCTACCAACAGATAGCCTATTGAATATCATTGTATAAAATGCATCCTCCAATTGCAACATCTGACCACATATTGTAACAAGAAAATGTTATATTTTTAATACCCTCAAACACCAAGTTAGGCATACCTCATTTCAAAATAGGCCATCATCACTGTCAATCGTGAATGATAATTCTTCACGTTATACGGTCAAATGTCCAAACGGCATCTGCATGCCAATTATTTGATGTCAATCAGTTTAATGGGAATATGCATTTAGTTCTTCTTGAATTACCGTGAGCATATTAGAGCAGATGGTGTTAAACTATGTAGACTTCCTGTATTTAGTTTCAATCAAAGCACATTTTGTCTAGTGACACACGCTGTGTCACTAGACTGTTTGTCTAGTGACACACGCCGCATACGATTTTTTTATTGACTATTCTGCTATCCAATCATAAAATCTCATAAGAATGAGGTGTTGTTTTTGGTGTAAGAGCAACGTTATAGTATTCATTTATATTTGGTTCTGTTATGTAGAATACCAATTCATCATTATGTGATCTTCCAAGACATCATATTGAGCTTTGATCTAACTTTACTAAACTATCACCATTGTGAGAAGTGGCAGAGTGGTCGCTCAGGTGCGCTGCAGCTGCACTACACTCCTGCTCCCGCTGTTAATTGAGTTAATTGAAGCGCACCTACTGTACCCTATTCTTTTGCAGCACTCAAAATTTGGTGATGCAGAAATGAGAAACCAAATGTGGCTTTTTTTATGAAAATCTGGGAATATGTGGCCAAGGAAACATTTCTGGTTAGTCTCTGGGAATGTTAATCAGTTACGAAGGGAGACTTTTAAAATGTGGTTGAGTGAATTAGTAAATATGTTGAATGAACAGCTAATGAGTATGGAGTGCCTCACACGTTTGACGAAATGACCTTATCTTTCAGTCTAATACGGCTATTTACTTAGACAGAATCACACTTTTGTAAGTAGTTAGGCCTAACTGTCCTCTCCAAGATTAGCTGGAATTTTGTTGAAAGAATTTGAGAAATGTGATTGGTTGAAATCTTGTTTTGCGCTGCGCAGAATATTAGATCTCAACAACGATTGGAGAAGTGTTTAACATCACCAGTACCACATTCTTATGATACATATATTTTAAGCTCAACATGATTTCGTGACTACAAGAGACAGGTTGGAATTGCAGTCACATTGAGCTTAAAATATATGTATCATAAGAATATTGAATAATGGCGTCGGTGGAGATGGCTGCCGATTTACGGCGTCCTAACCAATTGTGCTATTGTGTGTGTTTTGCGTTATTTGTAACTTATTTTGTACATAATGTTTCTGCCACCGTCTTTTATGACCGAAAAGAGCTTCTGGATATCAGGACAGCGATGACTCACCTTGAACTGGACAAGTATTTTTTCTTTAACGAGTCGGACGCGTAGGATTTACTTCAGACACCCGACAAGGCCCACATCCCCGTCATTCACATGAAGAAGAGACAGAGATATTGGGGACGTAGGTCATGGTGCCTTGTAAGGAGCCGATGGCGTGGAGACTCTCACACGTTTGACAAAATGACCTTATCCTTCAGTCTAATACGGCTATTTACTTACATTTGTAGCACTTCATCAAACTGGACCATGTTAGCCCCTATATGGTCCAAGCACACCAAGACAGTCGTGAAGAGGGAAAATCTGAAAAGATTTGGCATGGATCCTCAGATCCTCAAAAAGTTGTACAGCTGCACCATCGAGAGCATCCTAACTGGTTGCATCACTATCTGGTATGGCAACTAATCAGCCTCTGACCTCAAGGCCCTACAGAGGGTAGTGCATATGGCCCATTACATCACTGGGGCCAAGCTTCCTGCCATCCAGGACCTCTATACCAGGCAGTGTCAGAGGAAGGCCCTAAAAATTGTTAAAGACTCCAGCCACCCTAGTCATAGACTGTTCTCTCTGCTGCCGCACGGGAAGCGGTACCGGAGCACCAAGTCTAGATCCAAAAGAATTCTTAACTTCTACCCCCAAGCCATAAGACCCTTGAACTGATATTTTTTTATTTAACTAGGCAAGTTAGTTAAGAACAAATTCTTATTTTCAATAACTGCCTTGTTCAGGGGCAGAATGACTTGTCAGCTCGGGGATTGGATCTTAAAACCTTTCGGTTAGTAGGCCAAAACTCTAACCACTAGGCTACCTGCCACCCTAATCAAAAGGCTACCCAGACTATTTGCATTGTCCCCCCACCCCCTCTGTTACGCTGCTGCAACTCTCTGTTTATTATCTATGCATAGTCATAGTGTACCTACATGTACATACAGTTGAAGTCAGAAATGTACATACACTTAGGTTGGAGTCATTAAAACTCATTTTACAACCACTACACAAATTTCTTGTTAACAAACTATAGTTTTTGCAAGTCGATTAGGACATCTACTTCGTGCATGACACAAGTAATTTTTCCAACAATTGTTTACAGACAGATTATTTCACTTATCACAATTCCAGTGGGTCAGAGGTTTACACACACTAAGTTGACAGTGCCTTTAAACAGCTTTGAAAATTACAGAAAACAAGGTTAAGCTTCTGATAGGCTAATTGACATCATTTTAGTCAATTGGAGGTGTACCTGTGGATGTATTTCAAGGCCTACCTTCAAACTCAGTGCCTCTTTGCTTGACATCATGGGAAAATCAAAAGAACTCAGCCAAGAAAGAAATTGTAGACCTCCACAAGTCTGGTTCATCCTTGGGAGCAATTTCCAAATGCCTGACGGTACCACGTTCATCTGTACAAACAATAGCACACAAGTATAAACACCATGGGCCCACTCAGCCGTCATACCGCTCAGGAAGGAGTTCTGTCTTCTAGAGATGAACAGATTTTGTGTGCGAAAAGTGAAAATCAATCCAGGAACAACAGCAAAGGACCTTGTGAAGATGCTGGAGGAAACAGGTACAAAAGTATCTATATCCACAGTAAAACGAGTCCTATATCGACATGAACTGAAAGGCTGCTCAGCAAGGAAGAAGCCACTGCTCCAAAACTGACATAAAAAAGCCAGACTACGGTTTACAACTGCACATGGGGACAAAGATCATACTTTTTGGAGAAATGTCCTCTGGTCTGATGAAACAAAAATAGAACTGTTTGGCCATAATGACCATCGTTCTGTTTGGAGGAAAAAGGGGAGGCTTGCAAGCCGAAGAACACCATCCCAACCGTGAAGCACGGGGGTGGCAGCATCATGTTGTGGGGGTACTTTGCTGCAGGAGGGACTGGTGCACTTCACAAAATAGATGGCATCATGAGGAGGTGAAATTATGTGGATATATTGAAGCAACATCTCAAGACATCAGTCAGGAAGTTAAAGCTTGGTCGCAAATGGGTCTTCCAAATGGACCCAAGCATACTTCCAAAGTCAAGGTATTGGAGTGGCCATCACAAAGCCCTGACCTCAAACCTATAGAAAATGTGTGGGCAGAACTGAAAAAGCGTGTGCGAGCAAGGAGGCCTACAAACATGACTCGGTTATACCAGCTCTGTCCGGAGGAATGGGCCAAAATTCACCCAACATATTGTGGGAAGCTTGTGGAAGGCTACCCAAAAGGTTTGACCCAAGTAAAACAATTTAAAAGCAACGCTACCAAATACTAATTGAGTGAATGTCAACTTCTGACCCACTGGGAATGTGATGAAAGAAATAAAAGCTGAAATAAATCATTATCTCTACTATTATTCTGACATATCACATTCTTAAAATAAAGTGGGGATCCTAACTGACCTAAGACAGGGAATTTTTACTAGGATTAAATGTCAGGAATTGTGAAAAACTGAGTTTAAATGTATTTGGCTAAGGTGTATGTAAACTTCCGACTTCAACCATATTACCTCAATTAACCTGTTAACCTATTACCTCAATTACCTCGACTAACCTGTGCCCCCGCACATTGACTTTTTACTGGTACCCCCTGTATATAGCCTCGCTACTGTTATTTTACTGCTACTCTTTAATTATTTTTTATTTTTGGCTTATCTATTTTTGACTTAATACTTATTTTTCTTAAAATTGCATTGTTGGTTAGGGGCTTGTAAGTAAGAAAGTAAGCAAGCATTTAACTGTTCTACCTTATATTCAGAGCATGAATGAGAAAAGAAATGTCTGACTTACATATGGGACAAAAAAAATGTGGTGTTTGAATTTCTAAAATGCGGGACTGTTTTGTTTGGTTACGGGACAAAATGTGGGACTGTCCTGCACAATCCGGGACATGTGGTCATCCTACCCATATCCTCAGCTCCTGTCCTGTCCACTGACTAAGTGTCTGTGAGTGTGTGCATGTGTGTGTATCTGTCTGTCTGCCAGTGTTAACATGTGTGTTCCCTCCTCAGGCGGGCCCTCCATGCCGGTCATGCACCCCAAGAGAAGCCCCACCAGCACAGGTGACCGGGAGCTGCGGGAGGGGCGCATGCCCCCGCGTAAGGCCAGCTGCAGCGTGATGGGCAGTCGCTCGCTGCCACCCTCCAGTCCCATGGTCAGCAGTGCCAATAACCCCAACAAGTCAGAGATCCCGGACCGCCGAAAGGAGATGACTGCCACCACGGTGAGAAACAGTGAGGTAGGATGGGTGGGTTGGGTGGTGGGGGGGTTATAGGGCTGCATTTGAAATGGCACCTTATTCCATAAGTAGTGCATTACTATACAGATTACAATACCATTTCGGACGCGCCCTGGGAAAGATATGCGTTTTAAATGGCTTCCTATTCCCTAAGTAGTGCACTACTACACAGGAAATAGGGTACCATTTTGGAACACAACTCGTCTACAGAAGGCCAGTTTTATTGTTTCTTTAATCAGGACAACAGTTTTCAGCTGTGTTAACATAATTGCAAAAGGGTTTTCTAATGATCAACTAGCCTTTTAAAATGATAAACTTGGATTAGCTAACACAACGTGCCATTGGAACACAGGAGTGATGGTTGCTGATAATGGGCCTCTGTACGCCTATGTAGATATTCCATAAAAAATCTGCCGTTTCCAGCTACAATAGTAATTTACAACATTAACAATGTCTACACTGTATTTCTGATCAATTTGATGTTATTTTAATGGACAGAAAATGTGCTTTTCTTTCAAAAACAAGGACATTTCTAAGTGACCCCAAACATTTGAACGGTAGTGTATATCAATAGCAATTACACCCGCATAAGCAAGCAATGGCATTAAGAATCTTTGAAGAACACTGAGTGGGGTCCATTTGTTGTTGCTGGCTCTGGTTGAGATTTCACTTTGCAGAAATATGCAATCCGCAATAAACTCTGCTTCCACTGGTTAAATTTTGGATAAATCCAACAGGTCGTCAGTTGCTTGTGGCCAGAGTAACGGAGGTGCAGGTGCTTGTTGTGATGTTAATCTCGTGCTGTTGGTGCTAGGCTCTGGCTCGCCTCGATCTTGTTGGTCAGCAGGCAGCGTAGGGGATGGGCGAATATTCCATTTGATGCTAGGCTCCTCAACCTCCGTGGTCGGGCCAGCAGGCTGTTCAGTGAGCTAGGGATCGCTCTCGACATGGTGGTCCTCAGTGTTTTGCTCTTGGCAGTGCCCAGCCAATAGCCAGCTATAATTATCCAGCTTGTCGCTACCAAAACTTAACAAAACTAGGAAATACTAGCTAGACTAGTATTAGCTGTAGCTGTCTGCAAAAGTGAACTTTTTTTCCCTCTGTGTGAGAAAAAAACAGTCAATTTGACCCCGCCCTGGTTGGGATGCAATGACATTCCTAAACAAGGTAATGAAGGCATACCTTATGAAATTGCATGGCTAGGTGCCCAATCAGAATGCATTGGATTTGAACTACCACATGTTACATTATTACATCCCCCCTCCTCAGATCTTGAGCGCTGACCCGGCATATAGCCTCTGGCAAGCCCGGCAGCGCTACACTGGCAAAACCAACCAATTTGTTATGTTTATGGGGTAACAAAATTGTATGGGCACCAAATTATTTTTCCGGCTTTGCCACCCCGTAGAGCTGGCCCATGTAGTAGCCTACTCCGCATCGGATGCGCTTAGAAATATTGTATTGCATGCAGTTATTGTATTGCACGCATTTACTCAAATGCTTGCAGTTAAACAACCAATAATACTGCGGGACTCTGATTGTTCAAGTTTGTTTATTTGTCATATACACATGATGTACATGGAGTACACAGTGCAATGAAATGCTCTCTTGCAGGCTCATCTCTCAACAGTACAACAACAATATAGAAAGTCAATGGGTAAAGAAGGGTAATAAAAATACTAAATATATATAAAATAAAACTCAATGAGATAAAATAGAATAATAATTTTTGCAAGAATGTCCCTGTCCCAGGTTGTAGTCCCCACATGTTTCAAGACAACCACCATCATACTCCTCTTTGGTAGTATGATGTGACAACTGATATCTATGGTAACGTCTGATATGATCATTTGCCCTCTTACTTTCCCAGAACAACATCCCGGGAAGTGCCATGACCCGGCGGAACACATATGTCTGCACGGACCGCTCCAGCACCGACAGACACTCACTGCTGCAGAATGGCAAGGAGAACAGGTGAAGGACATGAAGGGACAAGTGAAGGAGAGCGAGAGCGAGAGAGGGAGAGAGAGAGAGAGAGACTCCCAAATATATCCCCACTTGTCCCCTGATGATGATTAAGATTAAGAGATTAAGATTAAGATCAATTTATTGGTGAATTGAACACAAGGTCGAAATTTGACTTCTGCTTTTAAAGGAGAAGTTTTAGTTTTTACAACCAAATATATATTTTCTATGTAAAGTACCAGTCAAAAGTTTGGACATACCTACTCATTCAAATCTAAATATATTTTAGATTTTAGATTCTTCAAGTATCCACCCTTTGCTTTGCATTTCTATTTGTATTCATTATGGATCCGCATTAGATGCTGCCAAAGCAGCAGCTACTCTTCTTGGGCTCCAGCCAAATTAAGGCAGTTTATACCATTTTAAAACATTACAATACATTCACAGATTTCACAACACATTGTGTGCCCTCAGGCCCCTACTCCACCACTACCACATACAGTGGGGAGAACAAGTATTTGATACACTGCCGATTTTGAAGGTTTTCCTCTTAAAAAGCATGTAGATGTCTTTAATTTTTATCACACTTCAACTGTGAGAGACGGAATCTAAAAAAAAATCCTGAAAATCACATTGTATGATTTTTAAGTAATTAATTTGCATTTTATTGCATGACATAAGTATTTGATACAGCAGAAAAGCAGAACTTAATATTTGGTACAGAAACCTTTGTTTGCAATTACAGAGATCATACGTTTCCTGTAGTTCTTGTCCAGGTTTGCACATACTGCAGCAGGGATTTTGGCCCACTCCTCCATACAGACCGTGTCCAGATCCTTCAGGTTTCGGGGCTGTCGCTGGGAAATACGGACTTTCAGCTCCCTCCAAATATTTTCTATTGGGTTCAGGTCTGGAGACTGGCTAGGCCACTCCAGGACCTTGAGATGCTTCTTACTGAGCCACTCCTTAGTTGCCCTGGCTGTGTGTTTCGGGTCGTTGTCATGCTGGAAGACCCAGCCACGACGGATCTTCAATGCTGTTACTGAGGGAAGGAGGTTGTTGGCCAAGATCTCGCGATACATGGCCCCATCCATCCTCCTCTCAATACGGTGCAGTCGTCCTGTCCCCTTTGCAGAAAGCATCCCCAAAGAATAATGTTTCCGCCTCCATGCTTCACGGTTGGTATGGTGTTCTTGGGGTTGTACTCATCCTTCTTCTTCCTCCAAACACGGCAGGTGGAATTTAGACCAAAAAGCTCTATTTTTGTCTCATCAGACCACATGACCTTCTCCCATTCCTCCTCTGGATCATCCAGATGGTCATTGGCAAACTTCAGACGAGCCTGGACATGCACTGGCTTGAGCAGGGGGACCTTGCGTGCGCTGCACGATTTTAATCCATGACGGCGTAGTGTGTTACTAATGGTTTTCTTTGAGACTGTGGTCCCAGCTCTCTTCAGGTCATTGACCAGGTCCTGCCGTGTAGTTCTGGGCTGATCCCTCACCTTCCTCATGATCATTGATTCCCCACGAGGTGAGATCTTGCATGGAGCCCCAGACCGAGGTTGATTGACCGTAATCTTGAACTTCTTCCATGTTCTAATAATTGCGCCAACAGTTGTTGCCTTCTCACCAAGCTGCTTGCCTATTGTCCTGTAGCCCATCCCAGCCTTGCGCAGGTCTACAATTTTATCCCTGATGCCGCTGGTCTTGGACATTGTGGAGAGGTTGGAGTCTGTTTGATTGAATGTGTGGACAGGTGTCTTTTATACAGGTAACAAGTTCATACAGGTGCAGTTAATACAGGTAATGAGTGGAGAACAGAAGGGCTTCTTAAAGAAAAACTAACAGGTCTGTGAGAGCCGGAATTCTTACTGGTTGGTAGGTGATCAAATACTTGTGTCATGCAATAAAATGCAAATTAATTACTTAAAAATCATACAATGTGATTTTCTGGATTTTTGTTTTAGATTCCATCTCCCACAGTTGAAGTGTACCTATGATAAAAAATTACAGACCTCTACATGCTTTGTATGTAGGAAAACCTGCAAAATCAGCAGTGTATCAAATACTTGTTCTCCCCACTGTATGTACGTGTGTGTGTGTGTGTGTGTGTGTGTGTGTGTGTGTGTGTGTGTGTGTGTGTGTGTGTGTGTGTGTGTGTGTAAAATCAATTTAGTCTCAAATAAATAATGAAACATGTCCAATTTAGTTTAAATAATGCAAAAACACAGTGTTGGAGAAGAAAGTAAAAGTGCAATATGTGCCATGTAAAAAGCTAACGTTTAAGTTCCTTGCTCAGAACATGAGAACATATGAAAACTGGTGGTTCCTTTTAACATGAGTCTTCAATATTCCCAGTTAAGAAGATTTAGGTTGTAGTTATTATAGGACTATTTCTCTCTATACCATTTGTATTTCATATACCTTTGACTATTGGATGTTCTTATAGGCACTATAGTATTGCCAGCCTAATCTCGAGAGTTGATAGGCTTGAAGTTATAAACAGCGCAATGCTTAAAGCACAGCGAAGAGCTGCTGGCAAATGCAGGAAAGTGCTGTTTGAATGAATGCTTACGAGCCTGCTGCTGCCTGCCACCGCTCAGTCAGACTGCTTTATCAAATATCACATCATAGACTTAATTATAATATATTAACAGGCCTACAAGCCCTCAGTCCAGCCCCTCTCAGCCTATTGCTCTCAGCCTGACAGTCTGAGCACTGATGGGAGGCAGGGTAGCCTAGTGTTGTACTAGTAACCGAAAGGTTGCAAGTTCAAATCCCCGAGCTGACAAGGTGCAAATCTGTCGTTCTGCCCCTGAACAGGCAGTTAACCCACTGTTCCTAGGCCATCATTGAAAATAAGAATTTGTTCTTAACTGACTTGCCTAGTTAAATTAAGGTCAAATAAAAAAAAAATGGAGGGATTGTGCATTCCTAGTGTAACTCGGGCAGTTGTTGTTGCCATCCTGTACCTGTCCCGCAGGTGTGATGTTTGGATGTACCGATCCTGTGCAGGTGTTGTTACTGCCACTGTGAGGACGTTCAGCTGTCCCTTCTGTCTCCCTTTAGCGCTGTCTTAGGCGTCTCACAGTACTGACATTGCAATTTATTGCCCTAGAAACATCTGCAGTCCTCATGCCTCCTTGCAGCATGCCTAAGGCACGTTCACGCAGATGAGCAGGGTCCCTGGGCATCTTTCTTTTGGTGTTTTTCAGAGTCAGTAGAAAGGCCTCTTTAGTGTCCTAAGACCTTAATTGCCTACCGTCTGTAAGCTGTTTTTTTGCTTAGTTTATGACCTCTTATACACTATATTAGGCCCAGCCTTTGGAACTTTGGTTTTCCTAGATATGGTTGTTATGTTGTGATCACTACATCATATGGATTTGGATACTGCTTTAAAACAAATATCTGCAGCGTTTGTAAAGATGTCAAATCAAATCAAATCAAATGTTATTTGTCACATTCACATGGTTAGCAGATGTTAATGCGAGTGTAGCGAAATGCTTGTGCTTCTAGTTCCGACAATGCAGTAATAACCAACGAGTAATCTAACTAACTAATTCCAAAACTACTACCTTATACACACAAGTGTAAAGGGATAAAGAATATGTACATAGAGATATATGAATGAGTGATGGTACAGAGCGGCATAGGCAAGATGCAGTAGATGGTATCGAGTACAGTATATACATATGAGATGAGTATGTAAACAAAGTGGCATAGTTTAAAGTGGCTAGTGATACCTGTATTACATAAAGATGCAGTAGATGATATAGAGTACAGTATATACGTATACATATGAGATAAATAATGTAGGGTATGTAAACATTATATTAAGTAGCATTGTTTAAAGTGGTTAGCGATATATTTTACATCAATTCCCATTATTAAAGTGGCTGGAGTTGAGTCAGTGTGTTGGCAGCAGCCACTCAATGTTAGTGGTGGCTGTTTAACAGTCTGATGGCCTTGAGATAGAAGCTGTTTTTCAGTCTCTCGGTCCCAGCTTTGATGCACCTGTACTGACCTCGCCTTCTGGATGATAGCGGGGTTAACAGGCAGTGGCTCGGGTGGTTGTTGTCCTTGACGATCTTTATGGCCTTCCTGTGACATTGGGTGGTGTAGGTGTCCTGGAGGGCAGGTAGTTTGCCCCCGGTGATGCGTTGTGCAGACCTCACAATCCTCTGGAGAGCCTTACGGTTGTGGGCGGAGCAGTTGCCGTACCAGGCGGTGATACAGCCCGACAGGATGCTCTCGATTGTGCATCTGTAGATGTTTGTGAGTGATTTTGGTGACAAGCCGAATTTCTTCAGCCTCCTGAGGTTGAAGAGGCGCTGCTGCGCCTTCTTCACGATGCTGTCTGTGTGGGTGGACCAATTCAGTTTGTCTGTGATGTGTACGCCGAGGAACTTAAAACTTACTACCCTCTCCACTACTGTTCCATCAATGTGGATAGGGGGGTGTTCCCTCTGCTGTTTTCTGAAGTCCACAATCATTTCCTTAGTTTTGTTGACGTTGAGTGTGAGGTTATTTTCCTGACACCACACTCCGAGGGCCCTCACCTCCTCCCTGTAGGCCGTCTCGTCGTTGTTGGTAATCAAGCCTACCACTGTTGTGTCATCCGCAAACTTGATGATTGAGTTGGAGGCGTGCTTGGCCACGCAGTCGTGGGTGAACAGGGAGTACAGGAGAGGGCTCAGAACGCACCCTTGTGGGGCCCCAGTGTTGAAGATCAGCGGGGTGGAGATGTTGTTACCTACCCTCACCACCTGGGGGCGGCCCATCAAGAAGTACCGTACCCAGTTGCACAGGGCGGGGTCGAGACCCGGGTTTCGAGCTTGATGATGAGTTTGGAGGGTACTATGGTGTTAAATGCTGAGCTGTAGTCGATGAACAGCATTCTCACATAGGTATTCCTCTTGTCCAGATGGGTTAGAGCAGTGTGCAGTGTGGTTGAGATTGCATCGTCTGTGGACCTATTTGGGCGGTAAGCAAATTGGAGTGGGTCTTGGGTGTCAGGTAGGGTGGAGGTGATATGGTCCTTGACTAGTCTCTCAAAGCACTTCATGATGACGGAGGTGAGTGCTACGGGGCGGTAGTCGTTTAGCTCAGTTACCTTAGCTTTCTTGGGAACAGGAACAATGGTGGCCCTCTTGAAGCATGTGGGAACAGCAGACTGGGATAGGGATTGATTGAATATATCCGTAAACACACCAGCCAGCTGGTCTGCGCATGCTCTGAGGGCGCGGCTGGGGATGCCGTCTGGGCCTGCAGCCTTGCGAGGGTTAACACGTTTAAATGTTTTACTCACCTCGGCTGCAGTGAAGGAGAGTCCGCATGTTTTGGTTGCGGGCCGTGTCAGTGGCACTGTATTGTCCTCAAAGCGGGCAAAAAAGTTATTTAGTCTGCCTTGGAGCAAGACATCCTGGTCCGTGACTGGCCTGGTTTTCTTTTTGTAATCCGTGATTGACTGTAGACCCTGCCACATACCTCTTGTGTCTGAGCCATTGAATTGCGATTCTACTTTGTCTCTATACTGACGCTTAGCTTGTTTCATTGCCGTGCGGAGGGAATAGCTACACTGTTTGTATTCGGTCATGTTTCCGGTCACCTTGCCCTGATTAAAAGCAGTGGTTCGCACTTTCAGTTTCACGCGAATGCTGCCATCAATCCACGGTTTCTGGTTTGGGAATGTTTTAATCGTTGCTATGCGAACGACATCTTCAACGCACGTTTTAATGAACTCGCTCACCGAATCAGCGTATTCGTCAATGTTGTTGTTTGACGCAATACGAAACATATTCCAGTCCACGTGATGGAAGCAGTCTTGGAGCGTGGAATCAGATTGGTCGGACCAGCGTTGAACAGACCTCAGCGCGGGAGCTTCTTATTTTAGCTTCTGTCTGTAGGCAGGGAGCAATAAAATGGAGTCGTGGTCAGCTTTTCCGAAAGGAGAGTGGGGGAGGGCCTTATATGCGTCGCGGAAGTTAGAATAGCAATGATCCAAGGTTTTGCCAGCCCTGGTTGCGCAATCGATATGCTGATACAATTTAGGGAGTCTTGTTTTCAGATTAACCTTGTTAAAATCCCCAGCTACAATGAATGCAGCCTCAGGATATGTGGATTCCAGTTTGCAAAGAATCAAATAAAGTTAGTTCAGAGCCATCGATGTGTCTGCTTGGGGGGGAATATATACGGCTGTGATTATAATCGAAGAGAATTCCCTTGGTAGATAATGCGGTCGACTTTTGATTGTGAGGAATTCTAAATCAGGTGTACAGAAGGACTTGAGTTCCTGTATGTTGTTGTGACCACACCACGTCTCGTTAACCATAAAGCATACGCCCCCGCCCCTCTTCTTACCAGAAAGATGTTTGTTTCTGTCGGCGCGATGCGTGGAGAAACCAGCTGGCTGCACCGACTCCAGATGTGATCAATCCATGTTGATGATTTAATTCCTGTGCTGTTTTTAAATACCCTGGTAGGTTGACTGACAACCTGATCCAGGTTGCAGGCACTGGTTACAGTTTGAAGTTTTTTCCTGAGTGGGCAGCTTGATGATAGCCAGTCAATGTTTAAATCACCCAGAAAATGTACTTCTCTGTTGATTTTACATACATTATCAAGCATTTCACACATATTATCCAGATACTGACTGTTAGCACTTGGTGGTCTATAACAGCTTCCCACAAGAATGGGCTTTAGGTGAGGCAGATGAACCTGTAGCCATATTACTTCAACAGTATTTAACATTAGATTTTTATCTAAGCTTTACAGGAATGTGGTTCTGAATATAGACCGCAACACCGCCTCCGTTGGCATTTCTGTCTTTTCGAGTATCTTCTGTTTCCAGAAGTTGTCAAAGTTATCAATAAAAGTGACTCCAGCAGAGCTACAGTAGTATTGTAGCCATATGTGTAATGACAGCAGTCTGCTGAATCTTTCACATGGCTCAACAATGGTACTGGACCTGAAATTGTCTGTTTTTTGGAGTCTTTTAATGCTAAAATCAGTTCTTTAAAATCAATTTTCAAATGTTCCGAGCTAGCCCTCCTGATGTCGTTTGACCCCAAATGGACTATGACAGTGTCAGCTCCTAGCATCTGTGGTAGAACAGTCGGAAGCAGCCTTGTTATGTCCTGTACTCTTGCTCCTGGAGAGCATGGGGTTTTTGCCTTGGGGACCGAGATGTTTCTCACCATAGAGCTGCCTTTGATGACAGCTGGTGATGGTGAATGGGCCGGTCGCTCAGGCAGCCTCACAGTCTGGTTCGAGGATCTGCTTTGAGGATCTGAACCAGAGATAGAAGTCACCGGAGAGGGAGACAGAGCCGAGAATGAAGATGCAGGTACCTCTGGATCCGAAGCCACCACAGACGAAGGCGCGAGAACCTCTGGATCCAAGGCGGCAAAGCTGTTTCTGGTCTGTGTCAGTTCCCGGCTCAACATCTCCATGAAGACCCCCGTTGCCACTTCCACGGCGAGTGACGTAACTCCATGGCTGGTTGGTTGGGTCGAGATCAGCTCTGTTCTCCAGGGAAGGGGGAAACCCCTTCGGTGATGGAACCCTGCCTAGCACCGGCCAGTTGGCTGTGGGGAGCCGACATGGCAGTTCATCTTCCACCCGTCCAGAGCGGCAACCGGCTACTGGGATGGAAGAAAAATAAATAGTAGGTGGGCATGGGTTCCCCATTAGCTTATGTAGGTTTTCTTCTTGCTTGCTAAGAGTTGTTACTTCGCTCCTGTAGTCCTCTGCAAGCAAGCAGTTGCTACATTGAAAGTCAACATGGTCCACATTGTCCCGGAACAAAGCAATGTAAACTCAGCTCCTGCTACCTTGGAAACGTTCAATAGCGGCCTCCATTTGAGCCGCCGAGCCAGCTAGGCTAGCTGGGCTTTCGCGTCTCTCCCCCTGTACGGAATCTGGCAGGATCCCGGGACAGATAGCAGCGCTCACAGCAATTTAGCCCAACAGAACCGCAGAATTCAAAATAAAATTAAAGTAAATAAAAACACTGTCAGCTTGTAAATCGAGGTCTTTAGTTCAGGTTTCAGTTTCGGCGTTTGACAGCGTTCAACAACAACAAACGTGCTTTAATGACAGCTTTGCACACTCTTGGCATTTTCTCAACTAGCTTCACCTGGAATGCTTTTCCAACAGTTTTGAATGAGTTCCCACATATGCTGAGCACTTGTTGGCTGCTTTTCCTTCACTCTGCTGTCCAACTCATCCCAAACAATTTCAAGTTGTTTGAGGTCAGGTGATTGTGGAGGCCAGGTCATCTGATGCAGCACTCCATCACTCTCCTTGGTCAAATAGCCCTTACACAGCCTGGAGGTGTGTTGATTCATTGTCCTGTTTGGTATTTGGTATTTTAATAGGATCCCCATTAGCTGTTGCAAAAGCAGCAGCTTCTCTTCTTGGGGTCCACACAAAACATGAAACATAATAAAGAATTACATAATACAGATCATCAACAGACAAGAACAGCTCAAAGAGGGAACTACATAAATGTTTTAAAAAGGCACACGTAGCCTTCATATCAATGCATACACACAAACTATCTAGGTCAAATAGGGGTGAGGCGTTGCGCCGCAAGGTGTTGCTTTCTGTTTTTTGAAACCAGGTTTGCTGTTTATTTGAGCAATTTGAAATGGAAGGAAGTTCCATGCAACTAGGACTCTATATAATACTATATGCTTTCTTGAATTTGTTCTGGATTTGGGGACTGTGAAAAGAACCCTGGTGGCATATCTGGTGGGATAAGTGTGAGTGTCAGAGCTGTGTGTATGTTGACTATGCAAACAATTTGGGATTTTCAACACATTAATGTTTCTTATAAAAAGAAGTGCTGCAGTTAGTCTCTCCTCAACTCTTAGCCAAGAGAGACTGGCATGCATAGTATTTATATCAGCCCTCTGATTACAATTAAGAACAAAACGTGCCGCTCTATTTTGGGCCAGCTGTAAATTAACGAGGTCTTTCCTTACCACACTGGAACACACGACTGAACAATAATCAAGATTAGACAAAACTAGAGCCTGCAGAACTTGCTTTTTGGAGTGTGGTGTCAAAAAAGCAGAGCATCTCTTTATTACGGTCAGACTTCTCCCCATCTTTACAACCATTGAATCTATATATTTTGACCATGACAGATTACAATCTAAAGTAACGGCAAGTAATTCAGTCTCCTCATCTTGTTCAACAGCCACACCATTCATTACCATTCATTACCAGATTCAGAGGTCTAGAACTTAAGGAATGATTTGTACCAAAAATAAATGATAGTCCCACTAAGCACAAACCATATGGGAATGCTGTGATAGCCATGCTGGTTAAGTGTACCTTGAATTCGAAATAAATCACAGACAGTGTCACCAGCAAAGCACCATCACACCACCTCCTCCATGCTTCACGGTGAACTCTGTTCACCTACTCTGCGTCTCATAAAGACACAGCAGTTGGATCCAAAAATCTCAGTTTTGGACTAATCAGACCAAAGGACATATTTCCACCAGTCAAATGTCCATTGCTCGTGTTTCTTGGCCCAAGCAAGTCTCTTCTTCTTGTTTGTGTCCTTTAGTAGTGGTTTCTTTAAAGCAAATTGACCATGAAGGCCTGATTCACACAGTCTCCTCTGAACAGTTGATGTTGAGATGTGTCTATTACTTGAACTCTGTGAAGCTTTTATTTGGGCTGCAATTTCTGAGGCTGGTAACTCTAATGAACGTATCCTCTGCAGCAGAGGTAACTCTGGGTCTTCCTTTCCTGTGGCGGTTCTCATAAGAGACAGTTTCATCATAATGCTTGCAAAATTTCAACGTCCTGCTACTCATGCCAGGAATATAGTATATGCATATGATTAGTATGTGTGGATAGAAAACACTCTGAAGTTTCTAAAACTGGTTAAATCGTGTCTGTGACTATAACAGAACGTGTGTCGCAGGCAAAACCCCAAGGAAAACTGTTCACCAAAAACACAAAAAACATATCCCTCTGCCAGTCTCTTTATTGTCTATGGCAAGGGAAAATAGATAGGGCCCAGTTTACAGTTCCTACAGCTTCCACACGATGTCGCCAGTCTTGGCAATTGGGTTGAAGTTAATCCTTGGTGAAATGAGAAATAGGCACTTCCTGTCATCGAGTACACCGGGGGAAGTTATGAAAGAGAGAATATGGACCATGATTTGAAGACTTGCTGCTATTGAATACAGATCGCCCCGTGATCAATTTGATCGATTATTAACGTTTATTAATACCTAAAGTTGGATTACAAGTAGTTTGAAGTGTTTTGTCAATGTTTATAGGCAACTTTTTTAATTTTAAAAAATGACGTTGCGTTTTGGAAAGCTGTTTTTTCCTGGATCAGACGGGCTTCATAAATTGACTTTTATACATGGGCGGATTTAATCGAAAAAAAGACCCAATTGTGATGTTTATGGGACATATTGCAGTGCCAACAAAGAAGCTCGTCAAATGTAATGAATGTTTTATATTTTATTTCTGCGTTTTGTGTAGCGCCGGCTACGCTAATTATTTTGTTTACGTCTCCTTCAGGTATTTCGGGGGGTGCATGCTATCAGATAATAGCTTCTCATGCTTTCGCCGAAAAGCATTTTTTAAATCTGACATGTTGGCTAGATTCACAACGAGTGTAGCTTTAATTGAGTACCCTGCATGTGTGTTTTAATGAAAGTTTGAGTTTTATCGAGTACTATTAGTTGTCACTCTGAAATTTCCCCTTTCACCACAGCCATAACAAGGAAGGAAATCAATTTCACAAATATACTTTTAGCAAGGCACACCTGTTAATTGCAATGCTTTCCAGGTGACTACCTCATGAAGCTGGTTGAGAGAATGCCAAGAGTATGCCAAGCTGTCAAGGCTTTTGAAGAATCTCAAAATTAAAATATATTTGTTTAACACTTTTTTTTGTTACTACATGATTCCATATGTGTTATTTCATAGTTTAGATGTCTTCACTATTATTCTACAATGTAGAAAATAGTAAAATATAAAGATAGACCCTTGAATGAGTAAGTGTGTCCAAACCTTTGACTGGTACCGTAAATTGTATGTTATAGAAGTGTCCAGACACCTTTTGTGATTTCACTTGTTTTTTTAGACATTTTCCCCAAACAGCAAATCACTTCCTCATCCTAGTGTGTGGACGTTTCCTCATTGTGTAGTATGGGAGCCCCGAAAAAACATTAACAAAGGCTCCAAAAACACCCCAATACTTATTTTTAGAAACTTCTAAGCTCTCAGAATAGGGAAGCAGGTATTTTTTGTTGTACACATGAAATTGTGTAATTCTTAATTTTATCCGCAACATTATATTCCATTTTGTTGCTACTCGAGCAAAACCTTTACATCCATTCTACAGGTAACTGCTAAAATAAAGGAAACACTTGAGTAAATGTGGTATACAATGTCTTCACAAATGTGGGACCAGCACCGTTGTAACTACCAGCGCTGTTGCTAACTAGCATAGCTGGTACCACTTGTTGCAAAGAGTAATGGGATATTAGAATCGCGTTGTCTTAACCTTTGTCTTCTTCAACCTCTCTTCCACACAGGAAATTCCAGACACTTGTAGAATCTATGCCAAGGCACATTATTAAGACACTTTATTTTTGGGTTTCCTTTATTTTGGAGTTTACCTTTAGCAGCGGGCTACATGGAGAATAGAACAGCTGGATAGCGGGAATGGCTTGAGTCGCACTAAAGGGAATATGTTGCGGATAAGTTCGGAATGACACAATTTCATGAGTACAACATCTAAAGAACTGCATTGCTATACTGAGAGCTTTTCTGTATCTAAAAATAACTATTTGGGTGTTTTTGGATCCTTTGTTCATGTTTTTTAAGGGCCCCATACTACACAAGGAGGATGACTATCACGATTGTCGTAATAACATTCGGACCAAAGTGCAGCGTGATATGGGTTCCACATGTTTATTGAATGAAACTCACAAAAACAATAAAGAACGAACGAACGCAACGTGAAGTAAATGAAGTGCTCACAGGCACACATAAACAAGATCCCACAAAACACAGTGGGGAAATGGCTGCCTAAATATGATCCCCAATCAGAGACAACGAAAAATAGCTGCCTCTGATTGGGAACCATACCAGGCCAACATAGAAATAAACAACCTAGATTACCCACCCTAGTCACACCCCGACCTAACCAAAATAGAGAATAACAAGGCTCTTTATGGTCAGGACTTGACAATGATGAAGAGTCCACTGGGCACACAAGGGTTAAATTTCAATGAAATTATGTTGAACCAACGTAGAATAGAGGTTGAGTCTACATCTGTGCCCAGTGGGAGATTTTCTGTTTGGGGTAAGTTTCTCAAAAACAAGTGAAATCACAGAATAGGTGTCTGGACCCATCTATAACATTTCATTTACATAAAAAATTGAGATTTGATTGTTAAAAGCAAAACTTCTACTTTAACCCAACTCATACACACATACAGGCTTTTGGAGATGTGCAGGGGGCTGCCAGACTGAGTGCCCGGGGAGCTGTTGTTGTGGGGGGTTGAGTGCCTTGCTGAAGGGGACAACGGCAGGCAATGGCATCTAGGATTTGATACCAGCAATTCTCCAGTTGGTTGCCAAATCACTTCCCATTTCCTGCAAGGTCACTTCCGACAGATTTTTCCTGTTGGACCCGGGATTTGAACTGGCAACCCTCTGGCTGCTGGATCACCTCTCTAACTGCTAGGCTACCTGGCACCCCGTTTCTAGTGTTGTTTTTTGTCAACCATGTTATTGTGAAGCCGAAAACAAGTTTCCACTTAGTGTGGACAGTAACATTTGTCTAATTCTAATTGTCTCTCTGCTCCAGCTCCCTGTCCCACCGCCTGCCCCCCACATCCCCCTCCACCCTGAGCATCTCTGGGGCCGGGGCCTCCTCCTCCTCTAGCGAGCGCTGCCGTCTGACACGGGGCTCCACCATTCGAAGCACCTTCCACGGGGGCCAGCTGAGAGACCGGGGCCCGCCCGTCTACTCGGCCCCGCCCACCTCCCCCACTCTGTCCCACCATGATGCAAGTCCCCTGCCGCACGCCCGCAGCCGTGCCACCTCCAACCTCTTCACCAAGCTCACCTCCAAACTCACACGCAGGTAAGCGGTCACCTCTGTAACGGTCACCTCTATAACGGTCACCTCTGTGACAGTCACCTCCGTAACAGTCACCTCCATAACACTCGCCTCCAAATGCAGGGGACAATCACCTTAGTGAATTGTAGTAGTCACCTCCGTAACACCTGCCCCCATACTCATGCGCAGGTAATCGTTTACCTCCGCAACACTCACCTCAGTAACGCTTGCCTCCAAATGCAGGGGACAATCACCTTAGTGAATAATAGTAGTCACCTCCGTAACACCTGCCTCCAAACTCACAAGCAGGTAGTTGTGGACCAGGGTTGTGTTTAGAAGGGGAAACGGGGGAGGTAGGCACACTAACTGAATTTGTTACACAAAGTTACAGACCACAGCCCTGGGCCCTGACATTGGAAACGGAGCTTAACCAGCTATCCCTGGAATCAGCTATAATATACAGTATAATCACATATATGTAATGTAATGAAACATATGCTTCCTCCATGCCAATCAGCTACAGCTGCGCTGTTATCCACCATTCCTTTGGCCATGATTCAATTATTTTCTCTTTCTCCCCTTCCTCTCCTATTTCTTTTTCTATCTCTCTCTGTTGCTCTTCCTCTCCTTATATCAGGGTCAATCTAGAACCCTCTAAGCGCCAGGGCTCAAACAAATCAGTCTCGGGTTGTACCCTTCCCCAGGGATCAAAAACAGTTAGTAAGTTCCCATGTCTCTAGCTTCTCTCTGTCGGCCTGCTTGCCTGCCTGCCTGCCTTCTGGACATACTAACGGTGTGTGTGTGTGTGTGTGTGTGTGACTGCATTCCTGTTTACTTACAGTACCAGTCAAAAGTTTGGACACACCAACTCAAAACTATGTAATAAAACATATTGAATCATGTTGTAACCAAAAAAGTCCAAATATAAACAAATCAAAATATGTTAGATTCCTCAAAGTAGCCACCCTTTGCCTTGATGACAGCTTTGCACACTCTTGGCATTCTGTCAACCAGGTTCATGAGGAAAGCTTTTCCAACAGTCTTGAAGGAGTTCCCACATATGCTTAGCACTTGTTGGCTGCCTTCCCTTCAATCTGCAGTCGAACCCATCCCAAACCATCTCAATTGGGTTGAGGTCGGGTGATTGTGTAGGCCAGGTCATCTGATGCAGCACTCCATCACTCTGCTTCTTGGTCAAATATCCCTTACACAGCCTGGAGGTGTGTTGGGTCATTGTCCTGTTGAAAAACAAATGATAGTCCCATTAAGCGCAAAACAGATGGGATGGCGTATCGCTGCAGTATGCTGTGGTAGCCATGCTGGTTAAGTGTGCCTTGAATTAAAAATAAATCACAGACAGTGTTACCAGCAAAGCACCCCACACCATCACACCTCCTCATCAAAGCATCACAGTGGGAACCACACATAGGGAGATATTCCGTTCACCTACTCTGCGTCTCACAAATACACGGTGGTTGGAACCAAAAATCAGAACAAAGGACAGATTTCCACCGGTGTAATGGCCATTGCTCGTGTTTCTTGGCCAAAGCAAGTCTCTTCTTCTTATGGTGTCCTTTAGTAATAGTTTCTTTGCAGCAATTCGACCATGATGGCCTGATTCACACAGTCTCCTCTGAACAGTTGATGTTGAGATGTGTCTGTTACTTGAACTCTGTGGAGCATTCATTTGGGCTGCAATCTGAGGTGCAGTTAACTCTAATGAACTTATCCTCTGTAGCAGAGCAGAGGTAACTCTGGGTCATCTTTTCTTGTGGTAATCCTCATGATAGCGCTTTTGCGACTGCACTTGAAGAAACTTTCAAAGTTCTTGAAATTTTCCGAATTGGCTGTAATGATGGACTGTCGTTTGTCTTTGTTTATTTGAGCTGTTCTTGCATTACCAAATAGGGCTATCTTCTGTATACCACCCCTACCTTGTCACAACACCCCTACCTATACCACCCCTACCTTGTTAACTTTTAACAAGGCACACCTGTTAATTGAAATGTATTCCAGGTGATTACCTCATGAAGCTGGTTGAGAGAATGCCAAGAGTGTGCAAAGCTGTCATCAGGCAAAGCGTGGCTACTTTGAAGAATCTCAAATATAAAATATATTTTGATTGGGTTTAGACTTTTTTGGTTACTACATTAATCCATTTGTGTTATTTCAATAGTTTTGATGTTTTCACTATTATTCTACAATGTAGAAAATAGTAAAATGTGTCCAAACTTTTGACTGGTACTGTACCTATCTGTTTACCTTTCTGTTACATACCTTTATTTCTGTCTGTACATACCTATCTGTGTCTTACTGACCTGTCTGTCTGTATGACTTCCTTTCTCTAACTTCCCATGTGCCTAGTACTTACTTGTCTGTATGCCTGTCTGTCGGTCTGTCTGTCTATATGCCTGTCTATATGCCTGTCTACATGCCTGTCTGTATACCTGTCTGTATACCCATCTGTATGCCTGTCTGTCTGTATGCCTGTCTGTATGCCTATCGGTATGCCTGTCTGTATGTCCGTCTGTATGTATGCCTTACCTGTCTGTCTGCATGTCTGTCTGTAGGCCTGTCTGTCTCTACGCCGTACCTGTCTGTATGCCTGTCTGTCTTACCTGTCTGTATGTCTGTCTGCCTTACCTGTCTGTCTGTAGGCCTGTCTGTCTGTCTCTGTCTGTCTGTATGCATGCCTGTTTGTCTGTCTATCTGCATGACTGTGTGTCTACCTACTTGTCTTTATTCTATAGCTCTCTCACACTGCTTTTTGGTTCATTCCTTTGGCATGCCTGGGGGATTACACTTTACTTGAAACCTGCATCATAAGGGCTACATAACACTGTCATAACAATGACTTAACGTGACACAAACAATGAATTAGCTATGGCAGTTTTGCTAGACAATTGGCTGATAAACAGTAAACATGGTCTTAGTTGTCATAAACTGACACCTATGATATATGTTATGAAAGTGTTATTTATCCTTTTATTATATGTAAGGGCTTGCGTTAAAATAATGATTTGTTCCAGGGGCACCATCCTAGTGCATAAGGTCTTCCTGTGACTCCATCTACCTTGTTTTATTTTGAATGACAGTTGATTCCTGGACATGCGGACTGTCTTTGTTGTGTGATGGAATTGATAGTGACGTACAGTTGGTGTCACAGAATGCACCAACATTTACGCTGCTGTGGATTCTCCCACCTCCCCCTAAAAGACGTGGAGTACAATCATATCAGTACAGATTCACTGTTGCCACCGAACAAACACAATATGAGAAGCATGGGGTTGTTTTTTATATTTTCATATTGATACAGCCTTATTAGTTGACTCTGTTGTGCGGGTCAGGGCCTCTGATACGGGGTAATATTGCAGCAATATCACTCCATACTCTGACCCGTATTCATGGGTTGCACTTACGTCACCCAGTCGTGTCACACCATCTGAACGGAGGCTCACTAATGTTTTACGAAATATTTTTTAGAACTAAACCAAGATACTAAACCTGTCGTTTCCAATGGGAGCAAATGACGCATAGTGGGCAGAACAAGCAAGGAGGTGGGCAGAGCCAAGCACGAGCTAGCGAGATCCTATTGGCACGTTCTAGCATGTGTTTGCATATTTCCGTTAGGAAATGCCTACTCTGTGAACTGCGTGTGTGCAGTAACTCAATTCGCCATTGCCCTCCTTCTAAACAACAACAAATTTGACCACTTTGGCAAAGGTTAAAGTCTACAAGACTTAGTCAACTCTGTTCGTAACAGATTATTGTTTTGTGAAAAGCAAACTGTATTCAGATCAAATGTTTAATCGCTGAGAAAACTAGCATGTCGGACCAGTTCCATCTGGCTCCATATTCATTCACTGCCGGCCACTGGTGCTTCCTCTCCTCATCATATTTGGTGGGGAGTGGAACTTCAAACCGGATGATTCAGATTTATACTGAATCTGGTGAAACATATGGCTCCTTGTTCTATCTGTGGTTATACTGCATCTAAAGTTAATCTGACGACATCACAATGATGACAAAAGGTTTTCCTACTCATTATTTGTCTCCTTTAGAAATTACATTGAGAGCCTCCCTGGTGGCGCAGTGGTCTAGGGCACTGCACCGCACTGCCACCAGAGACTGTTGCAGCCGGCCGCGACTGGGAGGTCCGTGGGGCGACGCACAATTGGCCTAGAATCGTACGGGTTAGGGAGGGATATCCTTGTCTCATCACGCACCAGCGACTCCTGTGGCGGGCCGGGCGCAATGCACGCTAACCAAGGTCGCCAGGTGCACGGTGTTTCCTCCTACACATTGGTGTGGCTGGCTTCCGGGTTGGATGTGCACTGTGTAAAGAAGCAGTGGTTGGGTTGTGTCTCGGAGGACGCATGACTTTCGACCTTTGTCTCTCCTGAGCCCGTACGGGAGTTGTAGTGATGAGACAAGATAGTAACTACTAATAATTGGATTCCATGAAATTGGGGGGTAAAATGTCAAAAGAAAAAAAGAAAAGAAATGACATCGTATTTCCAAGCCACTAAATCCACGAAATCTTCATCAACAGCGCCAATTGAGTAAAACATTGACTCAGGAGTCAATAGATCCTACATAATAATATTGTGAGGACACATGCAACCCATGAACAACTGCTGTTGTTGTTTGCTTGTCCTCACTCTGATTTATTTTCCTTTCTTTTTGAATGGCTTCACTGTATTATGGATGGAGGATGACTGTGTGGACATGGAACTGCATCTCGCATAAATCACCTCTCCGATTCCCCCTTTAACTGTGTGTGTGTGTGTCTGTTCTCTACGCAGGGTCACAAATGAACCTGAGGGAATCTGCCGATCTGCGGTCACAAGGTCAGTATATGTCACAAGGTCAGTATATCCGGCAACCCTTCGTCAACCCATCTAGAACTCATGTTTCAGACAGTCTTTAACTGGATATTAAAGTCCAGTTGCTCTGTTTTTCTACTTACCCACATTTACTACCCCTTTTTCTCTAACAGCTGTTCTCTCCTCCTTTTTCCTCCACTCTTCTACACCTCTGTCCTTTCTCCTACTTCTCTGTCCCTTTCTGGCCTCCAGTTGCCATTTACCTGGGCATCAAAAAGCGTCCGAGCCCCGGGCCGTCGGACGTGGCTGGGATCTGAGGGGACCTGGGGGGCGGCGGGACCCAGCGGAGGTGGTGCTGGCTCTGCGGGAGGCGGCACGGGGTTGCGGCTGCCAGGTCCACCATGCCGGCCCCTTTCTGCTCTCCTGCACCCACGGGGCAGCCGGTGGTCAAGTGGCCTTTGAGGCCGAGGTGTGCCACCTCTCCACAGGGGGCAGCGCCGCCAACAATGAGTCTTCCAACGGGGTGCGATACACGCGACTCTGGGGGGCACCGCTTGCTTTCCGGGACATCGCCACGCAAATCTCAAAGGACCTCGAACTCTGAATATAATGGGGGTTGAGAAGGATGGAAAGAGAAATAGATAAAGGGACTTGGGGCTGCAGATAAATACATTTCCTCCTGTCTCTTACGTGGCTAAAGACCTACCCCCCTCCACACCAGTCTCAACCTAACCACCCAAACACCCCACGCCACACAGACTCAAGCATCTCCTCCCCCCAACTTCATCCACTGGATCCGGACCAGAGAGATATCCAGCTTCATATTTTTTATCGTTAACTCTAGCCAGAATGACTATTACTTTTATGATTGGTATCATTGTGGTTTTTAACCATCACCACCTCCGAACCGACACTATCGAAAACATTCTCGAAAACATTTCTTGTGTCTCGCCGTCTTTGATTGTCTTCTGCGTGTCACTGTATGTGTTTTTGGTCATTCTTCTCCCATTTGAACATTATTATGGATAAAGTGATAATCCAAGGACTTGTCGCCAGTGAACAACATGCACAAATAGGGAGACAGTTGCTCTGTCTTTCATTGTGTGCATGGTATGGGCGGGATTGAATTATTGGCAATGACAGAGGAGTTGACAGACACTTTGAACCAGCCAATGGTGACCTTCACATCCATTTTCCGCTTACAATATCATCAACAGAATACAGTAGCAGATGGGGATGTTTTCTCGGACACACCATGAATCTTTCTCAGTAAGTCTTATAGCACATGACAAATATAAACTGGACATATATAGGTTTCAGTTTTGTAGTATTGTACAACCCACACCGTAATAAGCTGTTTTGTTAATGTATAAGATCAGGTAGTATACACTTTGGTACACATCATGCTCCATCAGCGGCAATATGAAAACGTAATCTATGTAGATCAAAACTGTGGTTCATAGTGCTATTTTTTCACCTTCATACCTCTTTAGCTACCTGTACATTTGGTTTCCTGCACACACCCTTCCAAAGTAATTCCATTGGCACATTCCTTTTCCTGAGAAACAATTTTAACCCTCTGATTGGCTGGGATCAATGTCTGTGTTGGAACTGGTCATTACCAATAATCATATCAAGCAGTTTTTAAGCATTTCATCCCATACTTCTCACGATATGATCTATCCCTTTTACCTTTCTTCAGCAAAGTTGAATTCAAGTCATGAAAGAGTTACACAGTTCCTCTGCATAAAATTGCCTAACTCAATGTATTATGGCTGAAAGGGTGGCTGGAAAGGAAGAGAATCCAACCGCTTTTCACTGCAGAACATTGCGCCCTTGAATGCCACATGGCTTTGCCAAAATGAAAAGCTGTCAGACATACTAGTGAACCAAATTTGTAACAGACAATGTTTGAAGTACATGATTATTTAAGTATTTGAAATATTTTATTTCTGTGTATTTGAGTAAGTCGTATATGTATATATGTATATATGTATATGTGTATATATATATATATATATATATATATATATATATATACATATATGTATATATATATGTATATACATATGTACATATGTATATTTACATATACATATATAGATATATAAATGTCATATTGCTTTCAGTGCAATGCGATGCAATGCAATTTAGTTTGATTTCTATTCCATGCCATGCCGATTTATCTTCAGCCATCTCACTACATTGAAGGTGAACATCAAAATCTGTTTTTTTCTGAGGCAACTGAAACCACCCAATCACATTTCCACTGTTACACACACTGGTGCCTCTACTCTGACACCCTTCAGCATTTTGACATTGGTGAACTTCAGATCAAACTGGTTTTGTCTACTGCTGATGACTATCTGACATGACAAAATGCTACAGTTTACTATATAATACTATAGTACTTACTATAGAATTATGTAGTTAACTGTAGTATACTGTAGAATACTATACTCCACACTGTAGTATCCCTCGATCATGTGTAGCACTTACTATATAATTTTGTAGTATACTGTAGAATGCTATACTACACACTGTAGTACCCCTCGATCGTGTAGTTCTTACTATATAATCTTGTAGTATATTGTAGAATACAATACTCCACACTGTAGTATCCCTTGATCGTGTGTAGTACTTACTTTAGAATATTGTAGTGTTCTGTAGAATGCTATACTCCATACTGTAGTATCCCTCGATCGTGTAGTGCTTACTATAGAATTTTGTAGAATACTTAACTCCACATTGTAGTATCCATTGATCATGTGTAGTACTATAGCATGTTGTAGTATACTGTAGAATACTATAGTAAATACTACAGTAATTTCCTCAAAAATACTACAGTACCCGCAAAAAACACTACAATGTTCTAACTATAGTAATTCTACAATATTCATTTGCATATACCTCACCCATTCCCATACCGCGTACCCCAATTTGTGCCACCCATGAATGAGAAACCTACATGCCAAGTATAGGTCATATATTGTGTTCCCTACAGGTTATATAAAAGAGCAGAAGCTCTAAAGTATCCGTTCAGACTCCATTCCTACCTACAGGTTATGGAAAATTTGCTCTTTTAGTGTTTGTCCTGTTGGTTTCCTTCAGGGCGGCAAGTAGCCTAGCAGTTAGAGCGTTGGGCCAGTAATCGAAATGTTGCTGGTTTGAATGCATGAGCTGACAAAGTGAAAAATCTGTGCAATGTGCCCTTGAGCAAGGTACTTAACCCTAATTTGCTAAAGGGGTGCCATACTACTATGGCTGACCCTGTAAAACAACACATTTCACTGCACCTATCCGGTATATGTAACAATAGTAAACTCTATAGTAAACTGTAAATCATGTCTGCAAAAACACTACAGTATATACTACAGTACACTACAGTCATGTCTGCAAAAACACTACAGTATATACTACAGTACACTACAGTCATGTCTGCAAAAACAGTACAGTTGAATACTATAGTAAAGTCTGCAAAACGCTACAGTGAATACTATAGTATATAAATATAGTAATACTACAGTATTTTTACCATAGTATATTAATGTATTTTTTCATGTGGGGTCGGCTACTGTGGGTTGTAGGGGAAGTGCGTAGACACGCAGAGGAGTAATTTAGAGAGACAGAGAGAGACATAAAGACAATGTGACTGGGATGCTGTGTTTTCCCTGTTGCTCCTCTTACAGTATGCCTACATACAGTAAAAGTACAATGTTGGAAAATAAGAACCTCAAAAAGGCTTCCTCACCCTCCTCCTGATTAGAATGAAGGACGTACTGTGATGTTCATGTAGGCTACAGGGACCAAGATGTCTGCCTGGTTATTTACTGTTAACGCTCTCGGTCTCCGTTTTGGCTTTTTGCTCATGGTGATTTAACCAGTCAGACCAACGTGATCATGTAGGGTTTGATCTTCATCACAAGTGTTTTTGCTGTCTGTATGTCAGTTTGTTTTTGCCATCCTCCTCCTGTCGGTTATTTTTTCAAAAACACTCACAACTGTCATCTGCTTCACAGACACGTTGTTGAATAATCTCTTCTGAATCTCCTTGTGCTGTTTTGTCTGCCCCATGACAGGATCCCCTATATAGGAGAACAATACTAGTCCACTACATTTCACCGCCCTTTACAGTACAGACAGACACACTTATTGACCTGAAGAGGGTCAGTCCTATGTCCTATAACATTGTGGTGTATATTAGCATTAGGTAATATAGACCTCAATGCACTTTGCTTTGACTTGAATCAGCTCCTTCCAGTGGACCCTAGGGCCATGCCCATAATGAGCCACTGGATGGCGCCAATGTCTTAAATGTGAACACTTCAATTTGTGGATATTTGCACAGGTACTTTTATTTATTTTTTAGATGAATATCGTAATAAAAAAAACTGGATTTATATCAGCCAGTTAATGGCTGAATATAAAATATATGAATATAGTATATATCTTAGCGGTCAAGGTTTATTTATAGCTAGAACAAGGGAAGTGCTTCTAGTTTTAAGCAGTTTCTGTCAATGACAATAGGGAACAATACCAACTTGCAATCCTGCATGACTTCAGAGTTTGGGTTTTGGGGGTAAAACATGTAATGATTCACACCCATAGGTGGATGCTTTATGAAATAAAGATGCAGTCAGTGTTTCGACCTGATTATGGACACAGATAAACTGTACTGGGTATTGTCCCTGCTCCCCCCCCCCCCCCTATCACAAGTACAGATGGCAGATTTGGGGTAAATTCCAATGATGTGACTCCTTCTATTACTTACAGGGAAATTGATTCACTTGATATTCTGAAATGTAATTCACAAATCTCTGAATTTCTCTACTGTATAACAAAATGTAAAATAACAGATTTTTTTTTTTTAATTCCAATGTGTTGTTACAAATTCTGCAATTTTACAAATGTTTAAATTGAGACCATCTCTGATGGTCAGGCACATCTGGGGTTGGGTTGGGTTGCGTTCAAGCCATAGAAACGTCCATTTAAGTTTTTACAGAATGAAGGGGAAGCATCTGGTTGAACATATCCAAAGTGGTTGCTAAGGTGAAGGAAAAAATTGTTTCCAGGTAGAATACAAACCTATGAAATGCATTTAGAAAAAGATAGTACAATGTGTGCTGGTATGCCTATAAGAGACTGTCAGTGGTATAGATGGTTGTTGGAAACAGTATTATGACCCCAGGGGCTCAGTATTTAAGGAATGTGCATTGTCATGCTGGAACTGTTTATTTGTTTTAACCGTTGATGTAATATGCAATAGAGGCCAATGAGATGGAAGAAGAGACACGTTTTGACCTGGATGCCTAATTCTGTTCACCCATTGACCCCTTCAGAAACAAACAATGTGAGATTGTGTAGCCCAAAGGCCCTGGTGCTTTTGGTCTACAGCGAAAGTGAGAAACATGGAGCTGACGAGAAATAAAATTCACAAATGTTATCTTTTCCCTTTTCTTTTAGTTTTTTCTACCAATGGATCTCTCAGTTTGCTGCGTGCGTAATCATCACTTGATTCTTGCTATTGCTCTTACTGCTAATAATAACTTTTTTCCTCCTTCATTGTTGGACAGTTAGGCTTTGAATATCATCTTTACCTTACTACCCAGCAAACACACAAGCACCACACGATGTTGTCTCAGTGTTTACTCCAGGTTGTGAGCTTCAACGTGCCCTTGAAAACCATGTAAGTCCTGCCATGGCTTAACAGCACTTTTAATAACTATTAGTCTATTCCATTATTGGAAAAAGTACCCAATTGTCATACTTGAGTAAAAGTAAATATACCTTAAAAGACAATGACTCAAGTGAAAGTTGCCCAGTAAAATACTACTTGAGTAAAAGTCAAAGTACTGTATTTGGATTTAAATATACTTAAGTGTGAAAAGTAAATGTAATTGCTTTAAGTATCAAAAGTTAAAGTATAAATCGTTTCAAATACCTTGATATTAAGCAAACCAGATGGCATCATTTTCTTGTTTGTTTATTTATTTACTGATAGCCACACTCCAACACTGACATAATTGACAAAGTATTGGTGTTTCGTGAGTACGTCAGATCAGAGGCAGTAGAGATGACCAGGGATGTTCTCTTGATAAGTTTGTGAATTTGACAATTTTCCTGTCCTGCTGAGGCCTCCCCGAGGACTGGAGTTGCCCACCCCTGTAAGCATTCAAAATGTAATGAGTACTTTTGGGTGTCAGGGAAAATGTATGGGAGTAAAAAGTACATTACTTTTTAGGAAGGTAGTGGAGTAAAAGTAAAAGTTGTAAAAATATAAATAGTCAAATAAAGTACAGATACCCCCAAAAAACAACTTAAGTAGTACTTTAAAGTATTTTTTGCTTCAAAGTACTTACACCACTGGTCTAGTCTACACCTTACTGTGGTAAAAGGTAGTCTACTCTATTAGTTGCCAAACATTTACACAGAGCTGTAGTCACTATTAAAGTTCAGATTTATTCTGATGGAGTTTAATTTTAACACTTGACGCCAGTGAAAAGTAGATCCAACAAGCAGTGTTAGTATATGTTAAATTTCAACTATTCACAGAGCAACAAACTGAAATTGTTAGAAAGCTAGTGTAGTGTGGGACGATATAAGAACAGTGTAAACTTCAAGTTGATTTAACACTTGTTATGCTCTTACCTTGAGTGCATGACCAAGAAAGACAAAACTACATCGACATCTGTATTGGTTCATGGTAATAGGTTTATTGGACCACAGTTTCAATGATAACTTTTTACAACCAATGTAGTGTTCACGTCTGTCAGGTAAGCCCGACTTTGGTGGAGGCGGATACCAGGATGTTACTGACTGAACAGGAAAGAAGTGGAAAAGATTGGCATAAGGAAGAAAATGAAAGTAAAAACAGAAGAACGACAAAGGAGAGAGAGAGAGAAGAGGCAGAAGGAAAGAAGAAAAATATCTCCACTACACGCAGGTTGGTTGGCGTCATTGTACCGCTTGATTCCTAGGGCCATGCGTTGGAGATGTCGAACACTCCACCCATGGAGGCGGTGTCCACGCCACCTGTAGAGAGCAGGGAAAAGGGAGAGAGAAGCAGGTTTAAGTGTATGTCTCAGACAATCTCTGCAAAATTACTCATACTGTAAATTATCCAAATGTCCCAAAAATCAGTGGTGTACAGTACTTTTAAGTAAAAATACTAAGTACTACCTAAGTAGTTTTTGGGGTTATCTGTACTTCACTATTTATATTTTTGCCAACATTTACTTTAACTTCACTACATTCCTAAAGAAAATAATGTACTTTTTACTCCATACATTTTCCCTGGCTATTTCTTAATTGCTTTCGCTTATTTTAATTTCTGTTCCTTTTTACTTGTTGTGTGGTAAAAGGGAAGACTGTCGTGATCTGTGACGATTTAGAGTTGAATATATCAGCAGCTGCTCTGGATGTTTTTTGGTGTGTGTGTGTGTGTACCTGTGCCACGCTTCTGCAGACGCAGCCTGGTACAACGGAATGTGTGAGATAACAAGCAGCATTAGTTCCGGTGCTTTGAACAAATCATGATTTTGCCGGTGTTAGAGTCTTTCGATTTCCGAAAGGGGAGGGGACATTTGGCACATAGAATTGCCTGTAACTTGAAAAGAGCGAGGGGTTGAGCTCTTTGTTCTGGTTCCGATCCTTGTTCTATCGCTTCTCAAGACTTCTTAAGGATAGGCGTCCCGTCAACGGGACAGTTGCAAATCATACACCGCCTTGTCACGATCGCAGATTTTTAGAGAAACAACAAATATCAGTACATATAAGTGTCTTATATTGGCTGAAAGCTTAAATTCTTGTTAATAGAACTGCACTGTCCAATTTACAAGAGCTATTACTGTGAAAAAATGCCATACTATTGTTTCAGGAGAACTCCTAACAACAAAACACTTCTTTCACCGCGATAGGTTTGATAAATTCACCTCTGAACGTGAAATGTGCACTTACATTTTGAAGTCTTGCTCTGATTTTTCATCCAAAGGGTCCCAGAGATAACATCAAGTGTTGTTTTGCTAGCTAAAATATTTTTTTATAACCTAAAATGGTCCATATAGCATGCATGATCGATTTTGTATTTCCACTTGTTCAATTTGCAAAGAAAGGAATCTCTGAAAATCTAACCCTAAACGTAGTTTCAACCAGTCAAATCACATTAGTATGTATTCCTCAGAGATCCTAGAACGTAACCAGACTTCACCATATTATTAGGGGTGTAGTATATCCTATATGGCACCATATTTGGTCAGAGAGCGATGCCTTCATGTCACACCGATGACGTGGGCGGTCTTCACTTGAACAACTCCAATCGGGTCAAAGCTAGCTAGATAGCCAATGATCAGGGCTTTACGGGAGTATCCGGAAACCATGTATCTGTTGTAAAATGTAGCTACTAACCTTGCACGACAGCATGCCTTTTACCTTTAGGACAAAAATTCTAAGAATATTCAGTTATGAAGTTATGAAAACTGGTTGTTTTGCAAATGTTGAACTTTTAATATGACTACTAATACTTGAAAAGCTCAATTAAAGTCCAAGTATACAGATTTTATGATATTCTTCCACAAAAATGTCATATGAATGCAAATGTCTCCTTCACGATTTGCCCAAATGTACCTGGGTGACTTCACACTAAATGTCATGTAATCCAAGATGGCGTAGCAGTCAGACGTCTTTTCGTGTCGTGTCCCTTGTATATATCGTTTTTTTTAAACATATTTTTCTTCGCATATCTTTTAAAACATTTTGCTAAACCTCAACTTCTAAATACTCTCCTGCAACCCGCCTCACCCAATGTAGCTATTTTTTCTAAAGTATTTACATTTACTTCGGATCCGGAACCCCTCAACTGAAGCTAGCCAGCTAACTACCAGCTATCAGTCAGCAAACCATTGCTAGCGGTCTTCAGCTAACCGGTCATCAGCTAACCTTTAGCTCGGAAAGCTCTCGCCAGTTCGAACAACGCGACTCTAACCAGAGCATAACGGACCTATTATTTTTTATCCCCGGATTCCCACCGGATTCCCACCGCAAACGGAACATTTTCAGCTGGATCTTCACAACTAGCTAACTAGCTAACCGCAACCCCGGATGATTACTCCTGGCTAGCGTTTCCACCCACTTAGCTTGAAGCTAGCCCGGCCAGAGCTCCTGTGCTACCACCGAAGCATACTCCTGGGCTACAATATCCGGACCCACGACCGGTCTATCGATGTCACCGCATGAAGAGGAATAAACAGACTCACCCCATCGCGACGTCCCCCAAAGGCTAACTTTCTAGCCCTTGCTATCTCCTTGCTTGCTAATTCTGCATGCTAACTGCTAGCTTGTTTAGCCCCGGTCCGCTAACTGCTACCTTGTTTAGCCCCGGCCTACTAACTGTTAGCTTGTTAGCACAGGCCTGCTAACCGTCTGAATCGCCGCGTCCCAAACACTCACTGGACCCATATTTACTTTCTATTTCTTTTCGATTTTTTATTTGTTTATACCTTCCGGTAACCTGCCTCACCCAATGTGATACGGAATCGCTATTATTTTTAATTTTTAGAACACACTCAAGAACCTCCAGAAGCTAATCAGCTAACTAGCTACAAGCTATTTAGTCATTGTTAGCCACTGCTAGCGGCTTTTACCTTTTACCTTCTGCCCAGCCAGACAGTTTTTTTTTTAACCTGGATAACACTCGCCAGTCCAGCTTCCCTGCCCCATCCACCGCTGCCCCCTGGACACTGATCACTTGGCTACATAGCTGATGCATGCTGGACTGTCCATTAATCACGGTACTCCATTCTGCTTGTTTATGTTTTATCTGTCGGCCCCAGCCGCACTCAGGCTCTGTGTGTAGTTAATCCGACCCTCCCTGCCTAGTCAACGCCATTTTACCTGCTGTTGTTGTGCTAGCTGATTAGCTGTTGTTGTCTCACCTACTGTTTTAGCTACTGTTTTAGCTAGCTCTCCCAATTCAACACCTGTGATTACTGTATGCCTCGCTGTATGTCTCTCTCAAATGTCAATATGCCTTGTATACTGTTGTTCAGGTTAGTTATCATTGTTTTAGTTTACAATGGAGCCCCTAGTTCCACTCTTCATAACCCTGATACCTCCTTTGTCCCACCTCCCACACATGCGGTGACCTCACCCATTACAACCAGCATGTCCAGAGATACAACCTCTCTCATCATCACCAAGTGCCTGGGCTTACCTCCGCTGTAACCGCACCCCACCATACCCCTGTCTGCGCATTATGCCCTGAATATATTCTACCATGCCCAGAAATCTGCTCCTTTTATTCTCTGTCCCCAACACTCTAGGCGACCAGTTTTGATAGCCTTTAGCCGCACCCTCATACTACTCCTCCTCTGTTCCGCGGGTGATGTGGAGGTAAACCCAGGCCCTGCATGTCCCCAGGCACCCTCATTTGTTGACTTCTGTGATCGAAAAAGCCTTGGTTTCATGCATGTCAACATCAGAAGCCTCCTCCCTAAGTTTTTTTTGTGCTTTAGCACACTCTGCTAACCCTGATGTCCTTGCCGTGTCTGAATCCTGGCTCAGGAAGGCCACCAAAAATTCTGGGAATTTCCATACCCAACTATAACATCTTCCGTCAAGATAGAACTGCCAAGGGGGGAGGAGTTGCAGTCTACTGCAGAGATAGCCTGCAAAGTAATGTCCTACTTTCCAGGTCCATACCCAAACAGTTCGAACTACTAATTTTGAAAATTACTCTCTCCAGAAATAAGTCTCTCACTGTTGCCGCCTGCTACCGACCCCCCTCAGCTCCCAGCTGTGCCCTGGATTTTGTGAATTGATCGCCCCCCATTTAGCTTCAGAGTTTGTTCTGTTAGGTGACCTAAACTGGGATATGCTTAACACCCCGGCAGTCCTACAATCTAAGCTAGATGCCCTCAATCTCAGACAAATCATCAAGGAACCCACCAGGTACCCACCAACGCTCCCTAAAACACTTCTGTGAGCAGGCCTTTCTAATCGACCTGGCCCGGGTATCCTGGAAGGACATTGACCTCATCCCGTCAGTTGAGGATGCCTGGTCATTCTTTAAAAGTAACTTCCTCACATTTTAGATAAGCATGCTCCGTTCAAAAAATGCAGAACTAAGAACAGATATAGCCCTTGGTTCACTCCAGACCTGACTGCCCTCGACCAGCACAAAAACATCCTGTGGCGGACTGCAATAGCATCGAATAGTCCCCGCGATATGCAACTGTTCAGGGAAGTCAGGAACCAATACACGCAGTCAGTCAGGAAAGCTAAGGCCAGCTTCTTCAGGCAGAAGTTTGCATCCTGTAACTCCAACTCCAAAAAGTTCTGGGATAACGTGAAGTCCATGGAGAACAATAGCACCTCCTCCCAGCTGCCCACTGCACTGAGGCTAGGTAACACGGTCACCACCGATAAATCCATGATTATCGAAAACTTCAACAAGCTTTTCTCAACCGCTGGCCATGCCTTCCGCATGGCTACTCCAACCTCGGCCAATAGCTCCGCCCCCCCGCAGCTACTCGCCCAAGCCTCTCCAGGTTCTCCTTTACCCAAATCCAGATAGCAGATGTTCTGAAAGAGCTGCAAAACCTGGACCCGTACAAATCAGCTGGGCTTGACAATCTGGACCCTCTATTTCTGAAACTATCCGCCGCCATTGTCGCAACCCCTATTACCAGCCTGTTCAACCTCTCTTTCATATTGTCTGAGATCCCCAAGGATTGGAAAGCTGCCGCAGTCATCCCCCTCTTCAAAGGGGGAGACACCCTGGACCCAAACTGTTACAGACCAATATCCATCCTGCCCTGCCTATCTAAGGTCTTCGAAATCGAAGTCAACAAACAGGTCACTGACCATCTCGAATCCCACCGTACCTTCTCCGCTGTGCAATCTGGTTTCCGAGCCGGTCACGGGTGCACCTCAGCCACGCTCAAGGTACTAAACGATATCATAACCGCCATCGATAAAAGACAGTACTGTGCAGCCGTCTTCATCGACCTTGCCAAGGCTTTCGACTCTGTCAATCACCATATTCTTATCGGCAGACTCAGTAGCCTTGGTTTTTCGGATGACTGCCTTGCCTGGTTCACCAATTACTTTGCAGACAGAGTTCAGTGTGTCAAATCGGAGGGCATGCTGTCCGGTCCTCTGGCAGTCTCTATGGGGGTGCCACAGGGTTCAATCCTCGGGCCGACTCTTTTCTCTGTATATATCAATGATGTTGCTCTTGCTGCGGGCGATTCCCTGATCCACCTCTACGCAGACGACACCATTCTATATACTTCCGGCCCGTCCTTGGACACTGTGCTATCTAACCTCCAAACAAGCTTCAATGCCATACAACTCTCCTTCCGTGGCCTCCAACTGCTCTTAAACGCTAGTAAAACCAAATGCATGCTTTTCAACCGTTCGCTGCCTGCACCCGCACGCCTGACCAGCATCACCACCCTGGATGGTTCCGACCTTGAATATGTGGACATCTATGAGTACCTAGGTGTCTGGCTAGACTGTAAACTCTCCTTCCAGACTCATATCAAACATCTCCAATCGAAAATCTAATCAAGAGTCGGCTTTCTATTCCGCAACAAAGCCTCCTTCACTCACGCCGCCAAACTTACCCTAGTAAAACTGACTATCCTACCGATCCTCGACTTCGGCGATGTCATCTACAAAATTGCTTCCAACACTCTACTCAGCAAACTGGATGCAGTTTATCACAGTGCCATCCGTTTTGTTACTAAAGCACCTTATACCACCCACCACTGCGACTTGTATGCTCTAGTCGGCTGGCCCTCGCTACATATTTGTCGCCAGACCCACTGGCTCCAGGTCATCTACAAGTCCATGCTAGGTAAAGCTCCGCCTTATCTCAGTTCACTGGTCACGATGGCAACACCCATCAGTAGCACGCGCTCCAGCAGGTGTATCTCACTGATCATCCCTAAAGCCAACACCTCATTTGGCCGCCTTTCGTTCCAGTTCTCTGCTGCCTGTGACTGGAACGATTTGCAAAAATCGCTGAAGTTGGAGACTTTTATCTCCCTCACCAACTTCAAACATCTGCTATCTGAGCAGCTAACCGATCGCTGCAGCTGTACATAGTCTATCGGTAAATAGCCCACTCATTTTTACCTACCTCATCCCCATACTGTTTTTATTTATTTACTTTTCTGGTCTTTTGCACACCAATATCTCTACCTGTACATGACCATCTGATCATTTATCACTCCAGTGTTAATCTGCAAAATTGTAATTATTCGCCTACCTCCTCATGCCTTTTGCACACAATGTATATAGACTCCCCCTTTTTTTTCCTACTGTGTTATTGACTTGTTAATTGTTTACTCCATGTGTAACTCTGTGTTGTCTGTTCACACTGCTATGCTTTATCTTGGCCAGGTCGCAGTTGCAAATGAGAACTTGTTCTCAACTAGCCTACCTGGTTAAACAAAGGTGAAATAAAAATAAAATAAATAAATAAAATGTAGTTCGCTCATACTTCAAGTTATCCGTCTGAAACTTTGCACATACACTGCTGCCATCTTGTGGACATTATCGGAATTACAACCAGAGTGATGGCTGGAACATTGACCTTCCTGTTTTTTCAGGTAGCAAAAAACAGTTGTTTTTTTCTTTGTATTTTCTACTACCAGATCTATTGTGTTATATTCTCCTACATTCAATTCACATTTCCACAAACTTCAAAGTGTTTCCTTTCAAATGGTACCAAGAATATGCATATCCTTGCTTCAGGGCCTGAACTACAGGCAGTTAGATTTGGGTATGTCATTTAGGCGGGGGGGGGGAAAAGTGTACTATCCCTGGACCGAAATCTTAATTGAGCATCGGAGCAGTTACGCAAGACTTTAGTTCTGGGTTAACCTAAATTAATATTCTTATAATTGTGTCCCTGCGCTTCCATTGTGTTAGGGGTGTTTTTGTGCCATGTCAAAATGGTTTGAGTACCAGTACATACCCTTCTCAGACCAACGTGTCACGCCTTGGTCTTAGTGTTTTGTGTTTTCGTTATATATTTTGGTCAGGCCAGGGTGTGACATGGGTTTACGTGTTGTGTTTCGTATTGGGGTTTTATAGGATTTGGGATTGCTAGGTTTAGGGGTGTGTCTAGTTAGGCTTGGCTGCCTGAGGCGGTTCTTGATCAGAGTCAGGTGCTTCTCGTTGCCTCTGATTGGGAACCGTATTTAGGTAGCCTGAGTTCGCTTTGTCTTTCGTGGGTGATTGTTCCTGTCTCTGTGTAGTGTTCACCAGATAGGCTGTATTAGGTTTCACGTTCCGTTTGTTGTTTTTTTGTATTTATCGTTATTTCATGTACCGTCACTTTTTTTCATTAAAAACATGAGTAACCACCACGCTGCATTTCGGTCCGACTCTCTTTCAACAAACGAAGAACGCCGTTACACAACGCAGAAGTGTCTGAAGACCTCCTTCATGTTGCCGCCCTTCTCCACAGAGATGACACGCAGATGATCCTCATTCATCCACACAAAGAAGCTCTTGGCATCGTTATGCCTTCAGAAAGGAGGGATGAGGTTTCACATGATACATCACCATGATACATTGTGGGATATTCTGTACAGTACAATACAGTATTGTTTTGGTTGACTATTGGTATGGGTCTGTGTTCTGGGTGCATACCAGATTCCTCTTGCATCGGGCCAGTCAGGGGCTATACCAGCGCCCAGCAGCAGGGGGGAGACGGGCTTGTCAAACAAGAAATGGTCAGCGATAAGCTGCTCCTGCTCTGCATCGGTCATCTTATTCAAGGGGTAGTACTTTCCCTTGAATTCACCGTCCAGGGTGTTCAGAACTGGAGAGACAGAAAACCCCTGTTTCCCCTTACTCTTAACATGGTATCTCCCTGCCTGGAGCTTTCTGACACCATGCACTAGTTATTGCAGCAAAGGATTCACTTTTGATCTCTATTTCCAATTCATCTGAGGAGTGGCTAATAATTCAGATCTCCATTTCATGTGTTTTACTGCCTAGCTTCATGCATAATCCTGTGTATGCATATGTCCTGTAGCTATTGATAGCTGGGAAGCTCACCCTCAACAGACAGTATATCCACTGCTCTGCGCTCGCCACGGCTGTTGTGGGGGGACAAGGTGTATTCCTTGATGCTGCAGCCAGTACGCACACGGCTGGACATAGTTGGGGTTCAGGTAATTATTTTATACTTTTTTATTTATTTAACTAGGCAAGTCAGTTAAGAACTAATTCTTATTTACAATGACAGCCTAGGAACAGTGGGTTAACTGCCTTGTTCAGGGCAGAACGACAGATTTTTACCTTGTCAGCTCAGGGATTCGATCTTGCAACCTTTTGGTTACTGGCCCAACGCTCTAACCACTAGGCTACCTGCCATCATTACATCCCTACTCAGAGAGAAGGTCACAACAGAGTTTCAGACCAGAACATTTAAAGTGTCTCAAAGAAGTTTGTGATTCCCAACCTCCTATGTAGAGATTATTCAAACATTTTCACACTGATTTTACTCAGCAGTACTCTTTGGCATTTCTTATAGGAAATGAAACCTGTAAAACATGTCAGAAGAATTAGACACTACCTTCAGGTTAGTGTGAATGTGGACAAAGGGAATAAACAGAAGAGAGGGGTTGAGTGTGAGATATAGGTAAGGGGGCTGAAGAGAGGATTATATATGGTGGCTGGAATGTTGATGAGGTTGTGAGGTCAGCCTGATCACTATAAATTGCCCACTGGGCAGAAACTGGTTGCATCAATGTTGTTTCCACGTCATTTCAACAACAACAAAAATAAAATCTGATGACGTTGAATCAACATCGAAAACTGATTGGATTTGCAAAAAGTCATCAATGTAATGGATTTTTAAAATTGTTTTCACCCAATTTATAACCTAAATCAAATTATGTGAAATCCTTTGTTGATTTCACGTTGAATTCATGTTAGTTGACATCTCAACCAAAATTAAATCAAAACTAAATGTTGAAATGACATCTGTGCCGTGTGAGACTTCGATTTAGGATGTTTGAAGATCCTGAAGACGTCAATATATAAACTCTGCAAAAAAAGAAACGTCCTCTCACTGTCAACTGCATTTATTTTCAGCAAACTTAACATGTGTAAATATTTGTATGAACATAACAAGATTCAACAACTGAGACATAAACTGAACAAGTTCCACAGACATGTGACTAACAGAAATTGAATAATGTGTCCCTGAACAAAGGGGGGAGCAAAATCAAAAGTAACAGTCAGTATCTGGTGTGGCCACCAGCTGCATTAAGTACTGCAGTGCACCTCCTCCTCATGGACTGCACCAGATTTGCCCGTTTTTGCTGTGAGATGTTACCCCGCTCTTTCACCAGGGCAACTGCAAGTTCCTGGACATTTCTGGGGGAAATGGCCCTAGCCTTCACCCTCCAATCCAATAGGTCCCAGATGTGCTCAATGGGATTGAGATCCGGGCTCTTCACTGGCCATGGCAGAACACTGACATTCCTGTCTTGCAGGAAATCGCTCACAGAACGAGCAGTATGGCTGGTGGCATTGTCATGCTGGAGGGTCATGTCAAGATGAGCCTGCAGGAAGAGTACCACATGATGAAGGAGGATGTCTTCCCTGTAACGCACAGCATTGAGATTGCCTGCAATGACAACAAGCTCAGTCCGATGATGCTGTGACACACCGCCGCAGACCATGATAGACCCTCCACCTCCAAATCGATCCCGCTTCAGAGTATAGGCCTCGGTGTATGCTCATTCCTTCGACGATAAAAGCAAATCCGACCATCACTCCTGGTGAGATAAAACCGCGACTCGTCAATGAAGAACACTTTTTGCCAGTCGTGTCTAGTCCAGCGATGGTGGGTTTGTGCCCATAGGTGACGTTGTTGCCAGTGATATCTGGTGAGGACCTGCCTTACAACAGGCCTACAAGCCCTCAGTCCAGCCTCTCTCAGCCTATTGCAGACATTCTGAGCACTGATGGAGGGATTGTGCGTTCCTGGTGTAACTTGGGCAGTTGTTGTTGCCATCCTGTACCTGTCCCGCAGGTGTGATGTTCGGATGTACCGATCCTGTGCAGGTGTTGTTACACGTGGTCTGCCACTGCGAGGATGATCAGCTGTCCGTCCTGTCTCCCTGTAGCGCTGTCTTAGGTGTCTTACTGTACGGACATCGCAATTTATTGCCCTGGCCACATCTGCAGTCCTCATGCTACCTTGCATCATGCCTAATGCACGTTGACGCAGATGAGCAGGGACCCTGGGAATCTTTCTTTTGATGTTTTTCAACTGTGACCTTAGTTGCCTACCGTCTGTAAGCTGTTAGAACGGTCGTTCCGCAGGTGCATGTTCATTAATTGTTTGTGGTTCATTGAACAAGCTTTGGAAACAGTGTTTAAACCCTTTACAATGAAGATCTGTGAAGTTATTTGGAATTTTACGAATTATCTTTGAAAGACAGGGTCCTGACAAAGGGACGTTTATTTTTTTGCTGAGTTTATTTGCACGTTGATAAGCTAGCTAGTTAATGGACGTGATGTCTGTAAAGTTAGCTAGTGGTGGGAAAGTTAGCAGTAAGTTAGCAGTGCATTTACTCGCCTCAGCGCTGTTTCTAACCTTTGTTATTTTGTGTAAGTTTTATATTAACTGAAATAGCTATGTTACCAAAAAATGTATCGTCAGCAAACATTACAGTAGAGCTGAACACATGTGGTCCCTGCAATTTAATGTTTGACTGCTATGCAAGCTAGCCAGGCAGAGTGGAATAAACAACATAGCTAACTAAACCTAGCGACACCTGTCCTTGCAGAAACCTTTGTGTTGTTCACGTATTCACAACATGGTAGGCAGCACTGCAAATGTTAACCTTGTGCAATAGTTATCTAGTCAATAATCTAACAGCCAAACTAGCTAAATTAAATAACTGGGCTGGCTAGTAAGATAGATAACAAGCAGCTCTTCCAAGTCCAATAGGATTGCGATGTTTCCGTTTTTTAGCTAACCATCTAAAGCTGAGTTTTCGAGTTTTATTTTCCTGACATTGTCATAGATTTTAATACAAGTCTTCTTTTAGGTATAGGTATTCAGACGTTCCTGAGTACTGATACAGAGCTCATTCTTGAGGCAGCTAATGAAGCACACTACTCAACAATCTGTCTGTGAAATGAGACATCCTGGAAACTGTCTGAAAGGATCTTCCAGTTTACAGCCTATCCGCCAAGTCTACAAATTTACCAAGTTGCAGTAGCTTTGGTAAGAAAGTAGCCATGCCTTAAAGAGTCTGGGTCCTTCTCAGGCCTGTACGGATGGCAAACCAGCCTGAAGAAACTGAGAGGAATTGGATTGTCCAGAACTGGAAGTGAACTCTGTCAAGAGAAAATCAGAGGACAGGCCTGTTGCCCAAAACTTTTTTTTTCTTCTCCTTGCTGGAGAAACCCTGGAGAGGGAGCGAGTGGAACTTCTGGGAGAAGTACAAGTACATGACAATGTTTGTATGCCCAATAATGTTCGTACCATGTTTTTTTGCTGCTACTATGTTGTTGTCGTGTTGTCTTGCTACCTTTGCTGTGTTGTCATGTATTGCTGACTTATGTTGTTGTCTTAGCTCTCTTTATGTAGTGTTATGTCTCTCTTCTTGTGATTGTCCTATATTTATATTGTATTTATTTTTTTAATCCCATTCCCCCGTCCCCGCAGGAGGCCTTTTGATAGGCCGTCATTGTAAATAAGAATTTGTTCTTAACTGACTTGCCTAGTTAAATAAAGGTTAAATAAAATTAATAAATTAAAAACTACAACATTGTGATTTCCAAAATGCCGTTCAGGCCCTTCCTGTGAAGGACTTCAAAGAAAGATGGCTAGCCCTGTTTGAGCCCACTCAGGTACAAATTTCAGCTGAATGAAAATAGTTATTGTAGGTAAAAAGTGTATATTGATTTTAATATTTTGTGTTGTCTTGACCTAAGATTCTAATCTACAATTAAATATGCATTAAAGATTAGTCTGAACATTCTCACTCTGCACATGCTTTGGGAGGGGTTTCCCAATAGCATTATGACTCTCAGATCATCTTTGTTCTTATCTGTTCAGAAGATTTCTCTCATTAAGGAAGAGTTCAGAAGAATTACAACTGTTGCTCGAGTCCACCTTTATGCAGAATCTGGACGATTATACACCAAAACTATTGGACTTGTTTAAGTCAAAAGGAGGTGCTGTGAAGGCGGACATGCAGAAAATCCTTGAAGTTCTGTACGGGGTACAGTATGCACAGTAACACCTTCACAATAATATATAGGTTATACTGTATGTATTCAGTTACAAATATTAAATGCAATTATTTGTATAACTTACTTACTTACTGACTGACTGACTTTATTGTCCCCATGGGGAAATGTTGTTGCAGTGTCATGTACACGTTTAAAGTGGCGTTTAAATACAAACAAAATTGACAATACAACTTTCATAACAGTTACATATCAATATAAATGTTTTTTTAAAGACTAGCCTGCTGGCCTTACTGAGTCGATAGGAACATTAGCCCGAGCTATTTAGGAGGAATATCACACCTGGCACAAATGACTGTCTCGTTCTGTTTTTCCTGCTGAGGGGTGCCCTATACCTGCACCCAGAGGGGAGTAGTTCAAAGTCCGGAGGGTCCTGACCTTAAAGATCTCATCCAGGCCTGTCTGTTTGACTCCAAGTACCTTGCTTGCTGTGGTGATAATCCTTCTCAGCATATCTCTCTGGCTGACATCATATTACAGTGCAACACCATCCAGGAAAGAAGAGACAGTGTGGTCCGTGGCCTGATCATATCCCCCGGCGAGAGGGTTGGAGACCTTATCACAGAATAAAAGGTTGTTTTTATTTTTGTATCCTTATTTATCTCTAAATTAGCTATCTTCCTTTCTTTCCCCTTCTCTCAAATTGCACAGTTAATCTAGTAGCCTAGTCTGTTATTTCTTAATTTTTTCACTCAGGATGCTGACAACACCATGATCCGAGAGGACCTCGTTCAGCATGTGATGAAGATATTCCCTGTGAAGCATCTGCACCTGAATATAGAGCATGGGATCTGCACCAAAATTTCCCCATGGGGACAATAAAGTCGGTAAGTAAGTAAGTAAGTAAGTTATACAAATAATTGCATTTAATACTGGCAACTGAATACATACAGTATAACCTATATATTATTGTGACGGTGTTACTGTGCATACTGTACACCGTACAGAACTTCAAGGATTTTCTGCATGTCCGCCTTCACAGCACCTCCTTTTGACTTAAACAAGTCCAATAGTTTTGGTGTATAATCGTCCAGATTCTGCATAAAGGTGGACTCGAGCAACAGTTGTAATTCTTCTGAACTCTTCTTTAATGAGAGAGATTATAGCTTTCATCTGTCCCCTCGTCTCGACCCGGGCTCAAACTAGGGACCCTCTGCACACACAGACAACCGGTTGAAACACTCTTTGCGCGCACCACCGCTAACTAGCTAGCCATTTCACATCGGTTACGCATGTGATCTGCATCAAAGGAGCAGAGGTCCTGGCTGGTATTCCCAGTGTTAGTCATGTACCTTGTTTATGGGCCTCATCTATGGCTTAAATCTAAGGTACTCCAAAGAACTGAAATATACCTTTTGAGGTGTTCCAAAAAGTATTCTTGGAACTTGATGATCTCAGGACCTCCCCATGGCTCCATGCTCTAAAGATGAAGTTACTTGTTTTCAGAGATATCTATGAGAACTCTCAAAGGGCCACTCACACACTGTGGTCTAAACCCTACTCAGTACGCTGAAAATAGTTGCTAGGTGGTATAGGAGCTACAGTTTAGATTATGGTCTTTGTCAGGTGAAGTCATAAGAGACAAAGAAGCTTTGTTTATTCCATACTCCTTACTCCATATGCGCTAGTGGCTATCTGAGATTATTTGTCAGATGAAAGCTATCTGGATGTAACTTTACCTAAGGAGGCAAGGTGGAGTTATACCCAGAATGCTTATACCTGTCAAAATATTATCCATAGGGGCTTGCATATAGAGCCAGGTTAAAGGAACAATTTGGCTTATACAGTGGCAAGAAAAAGTATGTGAAAACTTTGGAATTACCTGGATTTCTGCATAAATTCATCATAAAATTTGATCTGATCTTCATCTACGTCACAACAATAGACAAACAGTCTGCTTAAACTAATAACACACAAACAATTATAAGTTTATGTCTTTATTGAACACACTGTGTAAACATTCACAGTGTAGGGTGGGAAAAGAATGTGAATTGGATTTAATAACTGGTTGACCCTCCTTTTGGCAGCAATAAACTCAACCAAATGTGTTCTGTAGTTGCGGATTAGACCTGCATAACTGTCAGGAGAAATTTTGGACCATTCATCTTTACGAAACTGTTTCAGTTCAGCAATATTCTTAGGATGTCTGGTGTGAACAGCTCTCGAGATCATGCCACAACATTTTAAATCGGGTTGAGGTCAGGAATCTGACTGGACCACCCCAGAAGGTGTATTTTCTTCTGTTGAAGCCATTCTGGTGTTGATTTACTTCTGTGTTTTGGGTCGTTGTCTTGTTGCATCACCCAACTTCTGTTGAGCTTCAATTGTCCGACAGATAGCCTTGCATTCTCCTGCAAAATGTATTGATAAACTTGGGAATTCATTTTTATGTTGACGATAGAAAGCTTTCCAGGCCCTGAGGCAGCAAAGCAGCTCCAAACCATGATGCTCCCTCCACCATACTTTACAGTTGGGATGAGGTTTTGATGTTGGGTGCTGTGCTGTGCCTTATTTTCTCCACACATAGTGTCGCGTGTTCCTTCCAAACAACTCAACTTCAGTTTCATCTGTCCACAGAATATTTAGCAAGAAGCGCTGTGGAACATCCAGGTGCTCTTTTGCGAACTTCAGACGTGCAGCAATGTTTTTTTGAACAGCAGTGGCTTCTTCCTTTGGTTGAAAATGAATTTCTATGGGGGTAAACGTAGGAAAAATGGCACAGCACAGCATCCAGAAAAACTGTTGCTTTCAAACTAGGGATTTTTTGTGTAATTGTGGTAAACAGTCATTTTGCTCATAGATTATGCATGTATGAACTACACATTGACGCATCCAGACCAAAGTGGGAGGTTTAAAAAATACTTAGTAGTCGCCAAAAGTTCGGGAGCATGTCTTTAAGAAGTTTCTCAAATGGATTATATATATTTTTTACATTTTATACCAAAGTAGAGTAATTCCAATAAAAACCAGTGATGGCCAGTGTTATCTTAATTTGCAACTATTTACTGAGTTACAGAATATCTGTGAAATTTACACTTTTGAATGTGTACCATTATCGCAGTGTAGTGTGGGACCATATAGAGACTTTGACTGTTAAATTGAACACTATTAGACTTGATTTAACATTTGCAGTGACTTATCATGAGTGTATGACCAAGAAAGACCAATCTGTTTTGGTTCATGAGGCCAAGTTTATTTAATCACAGTTTCAATTATCATTTTTCTAAAACCAAATTTCAAATGTACGTGATGCCACATCTGTCAGGCAAGCTGACTTCAGTGGAAGCTGATCCAGGATGTTACAAACTGAACAGGAGAGAAGTGGAAAAAATGGCGCAAGGAAGGAAAGGAAAGGAAAAAAACAAAAGCGAAAGAAAAGGCTGAAGGAAAGAAGAAAAATAGGTGAGCAGTGAAGAGTCTCTAGAGCGAGCATCAGTTTCCCCCTAAGCGCCGGTTGGTTGGCTCAATGGCACATAACTTGAAAATAGAAAAACAAAATACGATCAGCGACGTCAACAACTCTTTACTTCTGGGCGGGGATCATGCCGTCGATGGCCTCTCCCTTCTCCAGCTTCTTCTCCATTTCCACCATGAGCTTGACACCATCCACCACCATCTGGACCTGAGCTACCTCAGAAGATCCCAGACGGTCAGCGTTGGAGATGTCGAACACTCCACCCACGGAGGCGGTGTCCACGCCACCTGTAGAGAGCAGGGAAAAGGGAGAGAGAAGCAGGTTTAAGTGTATGTCTCAGACAATCTCTGCAAAATTACTCATACTGTAAATTATCCAATATCACCAAAAATAACAGACTCAATGAACAGACGTCCTAACCGCTGTGGACATGGCTATTTCAGAATAGCTTTTGCTCATCTTAATCTCTGTTCCTTTTTACTTGTTGTGTGGTAAAAGGGAAGACTGTCGTGATCTGTGACGATTTAGAGTTGAATATATCAGCAGCTGCTCTGGATGTTTTTTGTTGTGTGTGTGTGTGTGTGTGTGTGTGTGTGTACCTGTGCCACGCTTCTGCAGACGCAGCCTGGTCAGGATCTCCTCAAACTTGGGGTGTGTGCTCAGCTTGGGCAGCTTGACGTGCACGCCACCACGCAGACCAGTTCCCAAGTTGGAGGGGCAGGTCAGCACGTAGCCAAGATGCTCGTTCCACATGAAGCCGTGGTTGTGCTTCTTGAAAGTCTCCTCAATCTGTCAGGTGAAATAAACCCTGTATCAACATTCTTGTAATTGTCTCTCTGCGTTTTCATGTCTTTTCATTGTGTTAGGTGTGTTTTTCTACCATGTCAAAATGGCAGCCAGGTTACCCATGATACAAGTCAGTATTCAACGGCCATACATATCTGAGAACGTCAGGAGATGACGTGGAAACCGGCCACTAGGGGCAACAGTGAGCACTGTTACCTTCAAGTATGTGTCCGTTTTGCTAGTGTGTTGTGGACGGGGCTGGTGGATGGGCGTAAGCATCTGCCTCTGATTCCAAAGTTTTTGAGATTGTTGTTTTACGTCAATTCTTAAACTTAACCCTTACCTTAACCATTCAGAGTTAATGCCTAAATTTAAGATTTCGTGGCCAAAACATAACCCTAACCTTGAAAATGTAACCTTAAACATTTTGAAATGTGATGTTTGCATCAACTTCAAAACTTGACATTTGAGAAACATGGATGAATGTCTAATTCTGACGTGAGACTGTGAGAGCTAGTTGTAAAATGGTTTGAGTACCAGTACATACCCTTTTCAGACCAACGCAGAAGCGTCTGAAGACCTCCTTCATGTTGCCGCCCTTCTCCATGGAGATGACACGCAGGTGATCCTCCTCATTCACCCAGACCAAGAAGCTCTTGGCATCGTTATGCCTTCAAAAAGGAGGGATGAGGTTTCACATGATACATCACTATGATACCTTGTGGGATATTCTGTACAATACAATACAGTATTGTTTTGGTTGACTATTGGTATGGGTCTGTGTTCTATGTACATACCAGATTCCTCTTGCATCGGGCCAGTCACGGGCCATACCAGCGCCCAGCAGCAGGGGGGAGACGGGCTTGTCAAACAAGAAATGGTCAGCGATAAGCTGCTCCTGCTCGGCATCGGTCATCTTATTCAGGGGGTAGTACTTTCCCTTGAATTCACCGTCCAGGGTGTTCAGAGCTGGAGGGACAGAAAACCCCTCAGTTTCCGCTCACTCTCAACATGGTATCTCCCTGCCTGGAGTTATCTGACACCATGCACTAGTCATTGCAGCTAAGGATTCACTTTCAATCTCTATTTCCAATTATCTAAGGCGTTCCTAAGAATTGGATCTCCGGCCTCCTGAATGGCGGTGTTGCCGCATCACTACTGCCTGGGGTTCGATCACCAGCCGTCACCGGGGGACCCATAGGGCGGTGCACAATTGGCCCAGTGTCCTCCGGGTTAGGGGAGGGTTTGGCCGGGGGGGGCTTTACTTGGCTCATCACGCTCTAACAACTCCTTATGGTGGGCCGAGCGCCTGCAAGCTGACTTCGGCCGCCAGTTGAACAGTGTTTCCTCTGACACATTGGTGCAGCTGGCTTCCTGGTTAAGCGAGCGGGTGTTAAGAAGCGCGGCTTGGCACGTCATGTTTCTGAGTAAGCATGATTCAACCATCTCCATTTGGATCTCCATTTCCATTTTGTTTCGTTTTATTGCCTAGCTTCATGCATAATCCTGCGTATACATATGTCCTGTAGCTATTGATAGCTGGGAAGCTCACCCTCGACGGACAGTTTCTCCACTGCTCTGCGCTCGCCACGGCTGTTGTGGGGGGGCAAGGTGTATCCCTTGATACTGCGGCCAGTACGCACACGGCTGGACAAGACGTAGTTGGGGTCCAGGTCATCACCTCCCTATACAGAGAGAAGGTCACAACAGAGTTTCAGACCAGAACATTTAAAGTGTCTCAAAGAAGTTTGTGATTCCCAACCTCCTATGTAGAGATTATTCAAACATTTTCACACTTATTTTACTCAGCAGTACTCTTTGGCATTTTGTATAGGAAATGAAACCCATAAAACATGTCAGAAGAATTAGACACTACCTTCAGGTTCTCAAAGTTCAGGTCGGTCTTGTGCTTGTCTGTGGGCTTGTATCCACTATGACGGTCTGAGATGATGGGGTCCAACAGATCCTTGAAGATCTCGTAGGACTCCTCATCACCAGCCACGCAGCCAACAGTCATGATGAAGGGGTGACCTGAGGACAGAGAGAGAGGAGTGGAGGTGGAGGGTAAGAAGGCAGCACATCTACATTGCACATCTACATTAGTAGACTAACTGACATTAATATACCACTCTGTGGTGTGAAAAATATGCAATAAATATCTGCTGCATATTTAATAAGGTAACCTGCATATCTATACTAGAAATGGCACCGGAGAAGAAGACTGATGATCTATGTGTCACCAACCAATTGTGTTTTTGTGTGTTGCTTGTAACCTATTTTTGTACTTATTTTGTGCATAATGTTGCCGCTATCGTCTCTTATTTAATTTTACTTAACTAGGCAAGTCAGTTAAGAACAGATTCTTATTTTCAATGACAGCCTAGGAACAGTGGGTTAACTGCCTGTTCAGGGGCAGAACAGATTTATACCTTGTCAGCTCGGGGGTTTGAACTTGCAACCTTCCGGTTAAAAGTCCAACGCTCTAACCACTAGGCTACCCTGCCGCCCCCGAAAACAACTTTGAATAAACCCCACTTCCTTCCATTCTGCTAGCAAACGTGCAATCTTTGGAGATTAAAATTGATGACGTATGCAGAAGATTAAACTACCAACTGTAATATCTCGTCGTGGCTGAACGACGACACTATCAACATACAGCTGGCTGGTTATACGCTGTACCTGCAGGATAGAACTGCGCCGTCTGGTAAGACAAGGGGTGGCAGACTATGACTTTTTGTAAATAACAGCTGGTGCACGATATCTAAGGAAGTCTTGAGCTATTGTTCGCCTGAGGTAGAGTATCTCATGTTGTAGACCACACTATCTACCGAGAGAGTTTTCATCTGTATTTTTCAAAGCAGTTTACATACCCCCACAGATTGAGGCTGGCACTAAGACAGCATTGATTGAGCTGTATTCGACCATAAGCAAACAAGAAAATGCTCACCCAGAGGAGGCGCTTCTAGTGGCCAGGGGACTTTAATGCAGGGAAACTTAAATCCCTTTTACCAAATTTCTATCAGCATGTTAAATGTGCAACCAGAGGGAAAAAACTCTGGAGCACCTATACTCCACACACAGAGATGCATACAAAGCTCTCCCTCGCCCTCCATTTGGCAAATCTGACCATAATTCTATCCTCCTGATTCCTGCGTACAAGCAAAAATTAAAGCAGGAAGCACCAGTGACAAGATCAATAAAAAAGTGGTCAGATGAAGCTAATGCTAAGCTACAGGACTGTTTTGCTAGCACAGACTGGAATATGTTCCGGGATTCCTCCGATGGTATTTAGGAGTACAACACATCAGTCAATGGCTTCATCAATAAGTGCATCGATGATGTCGCCCCCACAGTGACCATGCGTACATACCCCAATCAGAAGCCATGGATTACAGGCAATATCCTCACTGAGCTAAAGGCTAGAGCTGCCGCTTTCAAGGAGCGAGACTCTAACCCGGAAGCTTATAAGAAATCCTGCTATCCCCTCAGACGAACCATCAAACATGCAAAGCGTCAATACAGGACTAAGATCGAATCGTACTACACCGGCTCTGACGCTTGTCGGATGTGGCAGGGCTTGCAAACCATTACAGACTACAAAGGGAAGCACAGCCGACAGCTGCCAAGCAACACAAGCCTACCAGATGAGCTAAACTACTTCTACGCTCGCTTCGCGGGCAAATAACACTGAAACATGCATGAGAGCACCAGCTGTTCCGGACGACTGTGTGATCACCCTCTCCGCAGCCGATGTGAGTAAGACCTTTAAACAGGTCAACAGTCACAAGGCCGCAGGGCCAGATGGATTATCAGGACGTGTACTGCGAATATGCGCTGACCAACTGGCAAGGGTCTTCCCTGACATTTTCAACCTCTCCCTGAGTCTGTAATACCAACATGTTTTAAGCAGACCACCATAGTGCCTGTGTCCATGAACACTAAGGTAACCTGCCTAAATGACTACCGACCCGTAGCACTCACGTCTGTGGCTATGAAGTGCTTTGAAAGGCTGGTCATGGCTCACATCAACACCATTATCCCAGAAACCCTAGACCCACTCCAATTTGCATACCGCCCCAACAGATCCACAGATTACTACGAGACAGCCTATAGGGAAGATGTCAGAGACCTGGCCATGTGGTGCCAGGACAACAATCTCTTACTCAACGTGATCAAGACAAAGGAGATGATTGTGGACTACAGGAAAAAGAGGACCGAGCACGCCCCCATTCTCATCGATGGGGCTGCAGTGGAGCAGGTTGAGAGCTTCAAGTTCCTTGGTGTCCACATCACCAACAAACTAACATGGTCCAAGCACACCAAGACATTCATGAAGAGGGCATGACAAAACCTTTTCCCCCTCAGGAGACTGAAAAGATTTGGCATGGGTCCTCAGATCCTCAAAAGGTTCTACAGCTGCACCATCAAGAACTGGTTGCATCACTGCCTGGTATGGCAACTGCTCGGCCTCCGACTCTGAACAGGTCTTGAGCAATGTATGTACAGCTCTGTAAGTCACTTTGGATGTAAGTGTCTGCTAAATGGAATATATTATTTTCATATGTAATTATTGCAATGGTATTAGGATCGATCAAACCCTAGAGCGCTAACTTGGTTGTGCAGACCGTCTCAGTTCTACCTTTGACAGTTGTGTGTTTGTGGAGGTTGGTGGCTATCCTCAGGGGGTGTTTGGGAGATATGTGGCACTCACCAGGGTTGTCGACACCAGTCTGGATGACGTCATCCAAGGTGAAGCCAGAGGGGGTCTGCTTGTCCCTCAGCTTGGCGTACATGTCCTTGGTCAGCACCTTGGCCATGTGGTTGTTGTGCTTGGTGAGGTCAGGGTACTCCTCCTCAACTTTGAAGTTGAGTTTGAAGTTGTTGTGGGTGTTACCGAAAGGCATGATTGCGTTTCTAACACTGCAGGAGGGAAAGAAAATAAGAATTCTTCAGATATTTATTGTCTAGTTGCACAGAAAACAATCCACAAATCCTAATAGTAACTGATTTGAAAGGAAGTTCCCTGACACTGACAGCTGAGTAAAGTCTACAAGGAGTGCTCTGTCTCGGGGTAAGAGAAACTTCCTTAGCCAAACCTTTAAAAGATTACTGCGGGATACTCAATAGAACAGCTGCAAAAACTCCTAGTGGTGTGGATACCCCGTATCCTAGTTACAAATGTCAGTCAACGTCCCCGTCCATTGGGTCATGTTTCTGTTCTGGAATAGATAAGGGGGAGGAGCACTTGTGTGTTGGGTATTTTTAACACCCTCAACCCAAACCTCACATCCTCTTCAACATTCCACCCTTATCCTATATTCCCTTTGCCCTCTTACATATCCAACATATTTCCAACCTCTCCTCTCCACTCATGCAAAGAGCCCCTCTTCATGTCATTACCCTTTGCAGCCCCTCTTGGTTTTCCATCACAATATCTTGGAACATTTAGCTACCTTGAATGTCATCACACATGAAGTCTTGTGAAACAACATTGCTGTTTTAAAGGTCAACTCATTAATTAAATTGTATTTACTATACTTGATAGGCCATTCTCAAATTCATAAATTGTATTTCATTTATTTTCCTTAAATGCATTTGGTTGGCATGGAATTTACCTCAACCTTTCTTGAAATATTTATTTAAAAAATGAGCACATGATCTGGACTTAACTATTGACGCACTTGTTGCATCACATCCCCATGTCCAAAAGCAATGAAAAGGGTGTGACTCTTACAGTAACTGTCCGAAAGCAATTGCTGGACATTCTAGACCAGCTATCTTTTTACACCTGTTCCACAGCTGTGTATAGCCCTCATACTTTATCTGATTGTGATACACTTACTTATGTATCTCAGTATCCGCACCAGAGAACCATTTGCTGACGCAAAGCTTATAAAACTTTGCAACAGTTCACAACTTTACAATTAACATCTTCTTTCCAGAAAAATAAATAATCATCAAATGAGCCAAGAGAATCAGACTCCTACTAAAATATCCTGTTCATTATCCCACTGATCTGAAACCCTTCCAGATTGCCCCCATATGTACATTTACTGACCCAGGACTTATTTTTGCATCATTAAGTATATTGTCATTTGAATTAATTATTTGCACAGAAGAAAAATACAAAATTATATGATTAAAACTAAAAAACGAAAGAAAAGTGTGTAGGAGAGGTAAAAAAAAAAAACCTGAGGAGCTTAAAAAGCACCTCTCCCTTTCAAATAGGGACACACCAAAATAACAAAACTCCGCTAAAATCAAAAATGTGCACCATTCAATTTTTCAAACCTTTTCTCCCAATAATGTTTTAGGTCAGAAGCCTTTCCGAGTCCAACTAATCCAAACCGCCACACTGCCCTTATCCCAAAGCATTAGCTATTCATACAAAGCACAGCGTTGCATTTTTACCTGCACACCAGACAAGAAAAAAAGTAACAGTCCTTGGGATCAGATCCTGTTCACCAGAGCCAAAATATAGAGGTCACCCAACTCTGAAGATTCTTGAGCTCTTCTTATATACCAAGCAGACACGCAGCCATTGGCTGCCCATTTTACTGCATGCTGGTCTCTCATTGGCCCAATCCTGTGTCTCTGATACCCAGTTTAGTTTACGGAAGGACTGGATTTACATCTGTCATCCAAGGCGGGGCTGCAGCTGCACCTTACCCCTCCCTGCTCTCCCCTCCCTGTCCGCCGCCATAGTGCCTGTGGTAGGGGATCTAGTGTTTTTGTGGAGTCGATCCAGGATTTTTGCAGTTGACTCCTGACTCTAGCTATAATTGAGAGTGTGTGTATATGCACTCATGCACTGTGTGATTGACTAGCGATGCATACGGAGCTGTCTGACAATCTACTAACCCAAATAATCAAGGCTAATCAGTACATCAGCCTAGCTGCCTAAACCTTAATTCATTCATTCAAAACTCAATAAACAGACAGCTTGAAGCTGCTCTTTAGTCTAAGAACATGCTATTGTATGCTATTGTATGCAGATATGTGTTACTTACATTATCCTAAAATAATCGATATTAGCAGCAATCAATTATTTTTTAAATAAAATGAGAGTAGACCCGTGGAGTCGATGGTCAAGGAGTTGAGGAATTGAGTATTTTGGAGTCGACTCTCCACGGGGTCATAAGGATGGTGGGAGGGGTTGTGCGATGGGGTGGAAGTAGTAAGTAGCACGCTCCAAAAAAGCTGAGCAATGCTTTTGCCAAACATGCCATGGATAGCAGGGGTCCTTATGTCAGTAGCACAGGTTGGGAAAAGCTGGAATTCTTGTCCCTTATCACATGGATTCTTATACCCCACAAACGCTACTCAGTTTAACCTAGTAGGTTTGTCTTTAATGTGTTTTGTATAGTACAGATTCATTAGTAATGCATGTGTAATGCATGTTATTTACATGTGAAGTGAATGATATGAACGTTATCTATAATGTCACCTTAGATCAATGCAGGTCATATTAGATCAACGATCTGACATTAATGATCACATGCACTCTTAAATCTCTACCCGGTACAGCCAGAAGAGGACTGGCCAATCTTCTGAGCTTGGTTCCTCTCTAGGTTTCTTTCTTCCTAGGTTCCTGCCATCTAGGGAGTTTTTTCTATACACTGTGCTTCTGCATTGCTTTCTCTTTGGGGTTTTAGGCTGGGTATCTGTAAAGCACTTTGTGACAACTGCAGATGTAAAAAGGGCTTTATAAAATGCATTTAATTGATTTATTGAACAGCAGGACTAGTTTGCTCATCATTATGTTTTTATCAAGACAGAATATTTGCAAGAAGGACATTTTAGCAGCGTTGGAAGCCCATCATGTGGGCGGGGATATGTATCTGTTGGATGATGAGGGCAGGCCCATTGCTGATGATCCAGGTTTGACAGATGCCTCCGTGATGGAGCGTAATGAACCCCCTGAAGGGGATCAGTCATTTCTTCACCACGGCAGCCCCAGAATAAAGATGATGGAACATGCCACTGCAATAGAACAATAACATCAACAACAAAGCAATGAAATATAAAGCAAAGGAAGAATTACAACTTTTTTTAAAGTATACTCTGACCAATTCCCATCTAGTGCAAATTCATCCATGCATCTCCCACTATAATTTTACTATGATCAAATGACCCCCAGTATTCAATCACATTACTTTGCACACATAATGGACACTACAGACCCCTTCCCTAATTAAATTACTTTATTCATTCTTATGATGTCGTGCTGCTCTCAAATGCTCCTCTGTGTGTTATATTTCCTAGTTATTGAGGTCATAAATATGACATGATGGCATTCAAGTGTTTTTTATTCAGAACAATTCTTCAACCAAGTTAGCAGGCTAGATAAGCTAGCTAACATTGCTGATAATAAAGTTGTCTAACTTGCTAATCTTGACAATATCGTCTTGATTGAAAAGGTGAAAGGTCAGTGAAGAAACATCACAACTCATTAACTTGGGTACTAAAATAATCCTATTCCAGAATTTTCGGACAGCACTTGAAGGCAGCATCATTGTCATCCTCCTGTCGGGATGTACTGCTTGGTCTATTTGCAGCAGGGTTACAGAGTCTGGACAGAGCGAGAGGAGACCAAAACTGATGCAGAGAAAGTCCAATGAGCGAGCCATTGTGACGGGTGAAGTGCGTTGAGATAGCCCCAGGGGAGATGGGCATCCTGCCAACGCTGCAAGTCTATGGTGTGATTTGGCCAACAGGCAACGGCAACAGCTTGCACCCCTGGTTCGTCCCACCACAACACTTGCCTTACCCAATGACACCTGTCACCCACCACGCCACCTTGTTCCTAACCCTAACTGAACACTCAATCCCACACACTATGTCTTCACTCTTTCTTTCTTGACCCCTGATAACTCCCTCGGTCCCGCTGCCTTCCCTCACCCCAATTGCAACCTTACCTAGTACACCCCAACCCATTAGTCTACTCCCTCCCTCCTCTACCACTGTGAGGGGATACGGAGGGGTGGAGTGTGGGCTGGTCACGCTGCCCTTGCCCTGAATTGACACTCTGTCTCTTATTACACAGCTGTCTGCGGCATGTCCACCTTCAACAGGGGGCAGGGGGCTGACCAAATTAGTCTCTTTCCCAGCTCCTGCCACCCACCCCTCTCCCTATGCCCAATCCCCCAAACCCCAAGACTCATCAGCAATATTTAACTGTCAGACTTTCTTTCTTTTATTTTTATTGAACCTTTATTTAACTAGGCAAGTCAGGTAAGAACAAATTCTTATTTACAATGACGGCCTCCCAAAAGGCAAAAGGCCTCCTGCGGGGACGGGGATTAAAAAAATATATATAAATATTGGACATAACACACATCATGACAAGAGATACAACACTACATAAAGAGAGGCCTGAGACAACAACACAGCAAGGCAGCAACACATGACAGCACAACATGGTAGCAGCACAAAACATGGTACAAACATTATTGGGCACAGACAACAGCACAAAGGGCAAGAAGGTAGAGACAACAATACATCACGCAAAGCAGACACAACTGTCAGTAAGAGTGTCCATAATTGAGTCTTTGAATTAAGAGATTGAGATAAAACTGTCCAGTGTAAGTGTTTGTTACATCTTGTTCCAGTCGCTAGCTGCAGCGAACTGAAAAGAGGAGCGACCCAGCCCTGATTAAAGCTGACCATCCAACTTTTTTGCAATGGATACACGTTGTAAATTAAAGATTGCGTTGTTTTTGCATTATGAAATTGGAATGAGTCTACTGGGCTGGAATGGGTTGACAACACTGTTAACTCACAACTTGATAATGGTAACATCAGCAGTGCAGTAATTGGCCTGTGTGTTTTGAGTGTGTTTCTTCCATACCGATCATTAGTTGAGCTGTAGGTTGAGAGACAGTCAAGTAATAGCGTCTAAGAATGACTCTCTCAGTCTCCTGATATAGCAGCTGCAAAGTGCAAACGTCACACACTACAGCTGCCCAGATCTGAGCTAGAACAGTTATGCAACGGAGGGCCGTTATACGATGCGTGTGAACCGACAGACCACACTACAGAAGCTACGGAATCACTGCGACTTCACAAGATATGGAAACCCCTCTGCTCCGACCTCAAAAATGAGCTCACAGTCTGTCCACCTCACTACATACAGATGTAGGATCTTAATATGACCTGTATTGTCACAGCAAAATAATACTGCAGCAACAGGATTTGAACATTTAGTCCATAATGTCGCTTGATCGTGGTTAAGCTAATAGCTGGACAAAATGAGGCTACATGAAAAGTGGAATACTGTTAATATACAGGTGTGTTAATGCAGGTTTTCAGTGAATTTATGTAAATCATAAAGCTCATCTGCATTTCCTGTGGCAGAGAAATTCTCAGCAATGAAAGAGTGATCGAATTAAGATCCTACATCTGTTGACTATATATGCTTTTTATACTGTCCTGTTGTCAATGGTCAATGGTCAATGTTTCCTAATGCAGAGAGTTGGTTCATCTTTTTGGGGTTATGTAAGGGATGACGAGTTCAGGAACCACACTCCAAGGCTGGAGAAACCTAAATGCCAGTGCCTTCTCACCCCATAGACTACAGACTACAGACACATTTTTTGGGCATACACTATCCTTTCAAACACAGACAGTCCACAGACTCTCTCCTAGCGCACTGCACACTGATCAATGGATGTTTGAGCCAAATTTGGTTAGAAATGTTGTTTCATGTAATGTTGTTGCTATAAAATATGAACTTACTGATGTATAGATTACTTTTTTATCCTGCACTTTAATGACTACACTGGTCAATGTCTACATTGAGGTTTCATGATTTATATTGATTAAATTGATTTATTGATGGATTGATAAATTTTTGGGGGGTAAAACAATTTGTACAGTTTAAAAACTACAAGAAGCCCAGAGGATGACACATGAACAGACCTGGGTTTACATACATGTGCATTTGAGTATTTATTATTTAAATACCCTTTTCTGTGTATTTTAGTATTTTCAAATGCACAGCCCAAAACAAGTACATTTGTTTGAGTATTTGAACGGTTCTTTTTTTTTTTACCAAATAGTGTAATTGAGTCAGTGTATATGAATCAGTGTACGTGGGAATTTTCAAATAATTTTCATTTTAAACTAAAAGATATCTGAATACTTACGTTGAATGTATGTGAAAGTAATTGAGATATTTGAAATAGTATTTGAACCCAGGTCTGCACATGAAAGCGTAAAAACACTTATTTCAATGTTGTCCTCGGTGTAAGACCAACACAGGACATAAAACATAGGAAAATACATGGAAATACACAGGAAAATACATTGGCTTATGATAAGCAACTAACTAGCCTACATCTCAATAAATACATAATTAATACAAAATTGCAAGACTAAAATAAGTCTATTTCAGTCATTCTCTTTTGTAGGCCTGTATATGTTTTCTAACCTGCCCTCTATAAATATTTTGTACTGGGACAGCTTAATGGCTATTGGGAGGCTATTCCACAGTTAAATTCCAGTATAAAAGAAAATGCTCTGTGCCGCATCATTGGCTCTGTGCACCTTGCAATAGTGGACACTGGCTCTTGTATTGTGGCTATATGCTGCACCATGTGTATATGAGTGTTCAAGTACCAAGGGGCAGTACCTTGTTTGACGTTGTGTATGTGGCTAAGTTTCAGCTGTGCTACTTTTTGCTCTTCTGGAAGCATACCAGCATGCCCTGCACTGACTAGCTCCTACATGGGTTCTGGCAGATACGTCCAGCAGATATATGATTATTTTGTTCTTTACCACCTGCATTCTCTTATTCTGCATCACTGTCAGCCCACTATACCATGTTAAACAGGCATAACTTAAAGTGGTGTACTGTATCAACGTTGTCACCAGCAATTTCTTGATCCTGGTGTCAAACACCCTAGTTTTGCGATATAAAAACTTGAGCTTGTTGGCACTCTTGATGACGACTCTTGTTGCAATAGCTTGACATGAGAAAGACTGATCCCTCTGGGTTCGCGCCCAGGCTCTGTCGTAACCGGCCATGACCGGGAGGTCCGTGGGGCGACGCACAATTGGCATAGCGTCGTCCGGGTTAGGGAGGGTTTGACCAGCAGGGATATCCTTGTCTCATCACGCACCAGCGACTCCTGTGGCGGGCTGGGCGCAGTGCACGCTAACCAAGGTTGCCAGGTGCACGGTGTTTCCTCCGATACATTGGTGCGGCTGGCTTCCGGGTTGGATACGCGCTGTGTTGTGTATCGGAGGACGCATGACTTTCAACCTTCGTCTCTCCCGAGCCCGTACGGGAGTTGTAGCGATGAGACAAGATAGTAGCTACTAACAATTGGATACCACGAAATTGGGGAGAAAAAGGGGGTAAAAAATGTTTTTAAAGAAAAAAAAGAAAGACTGATCCACAGTCACTCCCAAGTAAGTGACACTTTCTTTCGACAGTATGTAATTTCCTGCACAAGTCACCTTGATCCCATCCACTTTGTTCAGTCTCCGTTTTGATCCAAATAATATGGATTCGTGGCTGGGGACCCGAAGTGAACACTTATGTCGATTATTCCCAAAGCTGGCCCTGCATTTCAATGCTGCTGGCAAGTCATTCACATACAGTGGGGCAAAAAAGTATTTAGTCAGCCACCAATTGTGCAAGTTCTCCCACTTAAAAAGATGAGAGAGGCCTGTAGTTATCATCATAGGTACACTTCAATTATGACAGACAAAATGAGAAGAAAAAAATCCTGAAAATATCATTGTAGGATTTTTTATGAATTTATTTGCAAATTATGGTGGAAAATAAGTATTTGGTCAATAACAAAAGTTATCTCAATACTTTGTTATATACCCTTTGTTGGCAATGACAGAGGTCAAATGTTTTCTGTAAGTCTTCACAAGGTTTTCACACACTGTTGCTGGTATTTTGGCCCATTCTTCCATGCAGATCTCCTCTAGAGCAGTGATGTTTTGGGGCTTTTGCCATTAATACAGGTAACGAGTGGAGGACAGAGGAGGAGACTCTTAAAGAAGAAGTTACAGGTCTGTGAGAGCCAGAAATCTTGCTTGTTTGTAGGTGACCAAATACTTATTTTCCACCATAATTTGCAAATAAATTCATGAAAAATCCTACAATGTGATTTTTCTCATTTTGTCTGTCATAGTTGAAGTGTACCTATGATGAAAATTACAGGCCTCTCTCATCTTTTTAAGTGGGAGAACTTGCACAATTGGTGGCTGACTAAATACTTTCTTGCCCCACTGTATATCAGGAACAGTAGAGGCCCAATTTTGGACCTGAGGTCCATTGATGAGTTCCATCAATGTCACAGACCTGAATTCTCTCTGTAAGACCTGAACCATTTCACTGCCATCTCGTTAAGATAAATATACAGTGGGGAGAACTAATATTTGATACACTGCCGATTTTGCCGGTTTTCCTACTTGCAAAGCATGTAGAGGTCTGTAATTTTTATCATAGGTACACTTCAACTGTGAGAGACGGAATCTAAAACAAAAATCCAGAAAATCACATTGTATGGTTTTTAAGTAATTAATTTGCATTTTATTGCATGACATAAGTATTTGATATATCAGAAAAGCAGAACCTAATATTTGGTACAGAAACCTTTGTTTGCAATTACAGAGATCATACGTTTCCTGTAGTTCTTGACCAGGTTTGCACACACTGCAGCAGGGATTTGGCCCTCTCTTCCATACAGACCTTCTCCAGATCCTTCAGGTTTCGGGGCTGTCGCTGGGCAATATGGACTTTCAGCTCCCTCCAAAGATTTTCTATTGGGTTCAGGTCTGGAGACTGGCTAGGCCACTCCGGGACCTTGAGATGCTTCTTACGGAGCCACTCCTTAGTTGCCCTGGCTGTATGTTTCGGGTCGTTTTCATGCTGGAAGACCCAGCCACGACCCATCTTCAATGCTCTTACTGAGCGAAAGAGGTTGTTGGCCAAGATCTCGCGATACATGGCCCCATCCATCCTCCCCTCAATACGGTGCAGTCGTCCTGTCCCCTTTGCAGAAAGCATCCCCAAATAATGATGTGTCCACTTCCATGCTTCACGGTTGGGATGGTGTTCTTGGTGTTGTACTCATCCTTTGTCTTCCTCCAAACACGGCGAGTGGAGTAGCTCTATTTTTGTCTCATCATACCACATGACCTTTTCCCATTCCTCCTGTGGATCATCCAGATGGTCATTGGCAAACTTCAGACGGGCCTGGACATGCGCTGGCTTGAGCAGGGGGACCTTGCGTGCGCTGCAGGATACTAATCCATGACGGCGTAGTGTGTTACTAATGGTTTTCTTTGACTGTGGTCCCAGCTCTCTTCAGGTCATTGACCAGGTCCTGCCGTGTGGTTCTGGGCTGATCCCTCACCTTCCTCATGATCATTGATGCCCCACGAGGTGAGATCTTGCATGGAGCCCCAGACCGAGGGTGATTGACCGTCATCTAGAACCTCTTCCATTTTCTAATAATTGCACCAACAGTTGTTGCCTTCTCACCAAGCTGCTTGCCTATTGTCCTGTAGCCCATCCCAGCCTTGCGCAGGTCTACAATTTACCTCTGATGTCCTTACACAGGTCTCTGGTCTTGGCCATTGTGGAGAGGTTGGAGTCTGTTTGATTGAGTGTGTGGACAGGTGTCTTTTATACAGGTAACGAGTTCAAACAGGTGCAGTTAATACAGGTAATGAGTGGAGAACAGGTGGGCTTCTTAAAGAAAAATGAACAGGTCTGTGAGAGCCGGAATTCTTACAGGTTGGTAGGTGATCAAATACTTATGTCATGCAATAAAATGCAAATTAATTACTTAAAAATCATACAATGTGATTTTCTGGATTTTTGTTTTAGATTCCGTCTCTCACAGTTGAAGTGTACCTATGATAAAAATTACAGACCTCTACATGCTTTGTAAGTAGGAAAACCTGCAACATCGGCAGTGTATCAAATACTTGTTCTCCCCACTGTATATATATATATATATATATATATATATATATATATATATATATATATATATATATATAGACGTATTATATGATGAAATGCACATTTATGTTTGATAAAAAAGTGATTGACACCAACTCCATTCACCACGCTCAACAGATGTGGGTAGAGCAGTCTACTAAAGGGTGAAACAAAACATATCACAGAAGCTCTGATGAAGGCCGAGAGGCAGATACTTAAGCTTTGTAAACCAAAGTGATACTGGCAAAAGCAGTGCGTGACATTTTGTAAAATGTTGTACTTTTTTTGTGTGTAGAGCACTAATAGTACTGGATCAAAAAATAAAAGCATAAACACACTGTAAAGTTTCCTGAAAGTTACAAGGATGGCATTTTAAGGAAAGTGATATGTTGGGAACATAAAAACATTGTACATGGAAGATATTTTCACTTGTAGCCTACTCTGGATAGTGTTGGAAGAGGTGAGAATTGTAGCCCCTGAGAGCGCCTTGCTTGGAATCCATACAACTTGACCCTTTGGAGGAGCTAGCCATGTCAACTGTACATCCCATGTCAGAATATCATGGTGGCAAGCTGCAGCTGCCCAAAATACTTGTAGCCTTTTGAAACCTGATTCTGAACACTACATGCATAACATGTTCCTCTACCTCTCCAATCTACAGTAGCTTTTACAGTGAAATAATACCATGCTATTGTTTGAGGAGAGTGCACAATTATGAACTTGAAAATGTATTAATAAACCAATTAGGCACATTTGGGCAGTCTAGATACAACATTTTGAACAGATATGCAATGGTTCATTTGATCAGTGTAAAACTTTGCACATACACTGCTGCCATCTACTGGCCAAAATCTAAATTGAACCTGGGCTGGAATAATACATTATGGCCTTTCTCTTGCATTTCAAAGGTGATGGTACAAAAAAACGCAAGTTTTTTTCTTTGTATTATCTTTTACCAGATCTAATGTCTTATATTCTCCTACATTAATTTCACATTTCCACAAACTTCAGTGTTTCCTTTCAAATGGTATTAAGAATATGTATATCCTTGCTTCAGGTCCTGAGCTACAGGCAGTTAGATTTGGGTATGTCATTTTAGGCGAACATTTTATAAAATGGTTTGGATTTTAAGAGGTTGGGGTTTCAACTGGTGGCTCAATGCTTAAGGTGGGAGACGAAGGATCAGGGTTGTGGAGGGGGTTACTCATCCAAAGCAGGGGGCTCCTTTAGGATTCCACATAGTCTTTCCTAGACAGTTATCTTACCCTGATCCATAGTCTTGTGGAATTACTTAAGAAACATGACATAGAAATAAGATTTCAAAATTGTTCTTCACCTCTTGTCCTGAACAGCAAATCAAGTTGTTCCAGCTTTTTAACAGCCCCCAATAAATGTTATCTTAATGGTGACAATTGTTTTCACCACCATGTTAGCTTTGTTCACCTGTCTAACTGCTATGGCGTTTTAGAGAAAATATGTGTAAATCCCACCTGTCTTTTGAAAACAGACTAAGAATCATTCAATTAAGAAAGCTAGTGAACGCAGATTGTGTTTATTGAATTTCCTATTTGAAGATCAGTGCTGTTATATGGTTGTCAGTGAGAAGAGAGAGGAGTGCTTGTTTGCGTGGTAACGAGCCTGCAGGGTCATGTGTACTGAGGTCAAGAGGAGGCTATATTTATCACACCCCAAACACTGCCCCCCACCCCCCACCTACCTAAAGTGGTGATTACATTTCATTGAGTCAGTTGCTTGTCTGTCCACCATCCCAGAGATCTAGTCCAGGCAAACTGTTTCCAGAAAGCCTGTAGGTTCAGCAAAAATGTCATGCAATTGTAGGTGTGAATGGGCATAAAAATGCATGCTACAAAGCCAACAACCCAGCATATGTGGAACATATATGTACAGGATGTACTCTTTTATGTCATCATGTTTGTTTGTTTGTTTGTTTGTTTGAATGTGCAAAGGACATGTATTTATGTACAGTGTGTGACCATAGATGACACGTACTTATGCATATTATACCACTGGGTTGGCACATTTCTAGTTGCTGTGGCAGAATATTTTCCTATCCCATCTGAGCACCAGACAGCCTGCATCCTTACATACCCCGAAATCCCCCAGCACCGAGGATGCACGGTCATGTGATGAGTAACATCCGGGTAAATCCGTTTTTTGAATCACTTTTTGACAACATCCCTTTGATAAAAAAATACACTTTCCATACATGCTTGCCGATTGAAGAAGTGGTCAGAAAGTTACTTTTTGTACCTGAATGCCAAAACATTCAGGAGATAAAGGTACTCAAAGTTGACCCATTTGCACAGGAACAGACATGTGGTGTTTGCCAGCTGTCCCGTGGGCATCACCTGGTGTGGGTGCACTGATCCCGGCATAAACAGCCTCTAGCACAGGCATTCCCAAAACTAAGCACAGGCTCAGACAGTACACAGGCCTTCACCCAGTGCAGTGGAAAACATCCTTATGCCAGCACCACTCTCTTCTGTTGGGGCCTGTTGGGGCCTGCCTAACATCACATGCTGCTACATACTGTGCATATATGAACACACAAAATACACATACGCACTTGTTCATGTCATTACAAAATATGTTATTCCGTAGTTCGTGCCAATCCCATCCCCACCGATCCCCACCCTTAAAACACATCAAGTACAAAGCAACAAAACATCAAGCAAAAGCCAATCGTTGGACAGCTCAGCTATCTACAGTCTACATCCTTGATGCCTTTTCACTGATTTCAGTACAGTTCTGTTCAATAAGCACAGTGTTTTCTTGTACCCCGTTTCACAGAGCGTTGAAATGTGTACTGTGAAATACAGTCTTGGCACTTGTCTTTCAAACGTATTCAATTTGTTGGTTAATAAGTGTCTTGGCTCAACGAGAGAATTCGGGTACATTTCACTGTGTCATTCCCCAGTATGATTCCAGGCCTTGTGCTGCCCCCTGCCAGATTTTGCCAGCCCATATAGGGTGTGGTTGTCTCGCTATGCCACTAGCAGCTGAACCATAAATTAGCTTGTATAAAACTCCAGCCCTAGTTGCACACGCACACACACACACACACACACACACACACACACACACACACACACACACACACACACACACACACACACACACACACACACACACACACACACACACACACACACACACACACACACACACACACACACACACACACACACACACATAGTGACAGACAAACACCCTTTCAATACACCTAACATGCTCTACTAAAGGGCTTAGTACATTGCATGCCCATATAGCTCAGGGCCGACCAAACTGTGGCCAGACAATGTTTGGTTTAGACCGTCAAGGGAGGGGGAGGTGATAACTATGGCTCTATTCAAGCTTTACAGATTCCGCTTTAAAGTAATGTCCGATTGAGCTGACTTAAGCATTGTTTTTGTGGAAGCAGTCTCCGCTAAGTAGCTAACCAGAAGGTAGCCTAGTGGTTAAGTGCTTGGGCCATTAACCGAAAGGTCGCTGGTTTGAATCCCCTGAGCTGAATAGGTGAAAAATCTGTCAGTGTGCCCTTGAGCAAGGCACTTAACCCTAGATGCACTGGATAAGAGTGTCTACTAAAATGTACAATGTCAATCATGCTGTAAAGCTGAACTTCTGCAATGCGGAAGCCCTTAGTTGGGCTCTCAATTTACTGTTTGGAGTTAGACAATTAAAATAATCAGGTGCAAAATTGAAATGTAGTAGTGCATAAGCAGCTTTTCCCTTTTCAGCACTCCACTCACAGTGTGCACAGCCCGTTGCTGTACGAAGACGAGGATGGATTTTACCCTCTGCAGCAACAGGGCTGTGCGTACTGTTTGTGAAGTGCTGAAACTGAAACTGCTTTTTAGGAGCGTGCAGGGATAGAAGTTGTTCCTTGTGTTTCTTGGCTATTTACATCGTTTTGTTCACACGCTAGGTTATATTTCAATGTTAGTTTGAGCTTTCTCAACTGCTAGCGATTGGAGAAGAGACATCGGGGTATCTCATCTCTGACATGCCAGTGTAACCAACCACCCGCCCTTAAAGGCGGCAGCTTAACATTTTTGTCTCACCTAAGTGATTCAAATATTTGAGGGTACATTGTGCTTGATTGAGCATGGACATTTTCAATAACGTTTTGATGCATTTCAGTCACTTACTGATGCAAATACAAATTGTTACACTTTTCCCTCAAGAAATTTGACACATATCCTAGTTATTATTCTTAGGAACTGTGGCGTACAGCAGGTCAGCCACCAGGGGGAGACTTGTCGAGGCCTGTTGACAGACGGAGTATACATCACGAGGTGATGGCTCCCTCTGCTGGACGTGCCAGGTCTCGATGGGATCTCTGGCCAGGACTAATTGGGGCTGATTGGGGTTGGTGAGTAATCATGGGCTGATTGCTCATCAGCTGTACGAGTCCCATAAAGCTGCCAGAAGGGTAGCATACAGGGGAGAGACTGGGGGAGGAAAAGACTCTCGTATAGTTTGGGACAGTTCCAGATATAACAGGACGGAGTTCAATTTTTGATCCCCACAGGACACAGCAAGACCCGGAGCTCAGAAGACAGTATCCCGGAGAGGGTCTCATGGGTGAGACCTGTTCTTTTCTTTTGAACTATTATTTTAATAAACACCTTTGAAACTGAGCTAATCCTACTCTGTCCATGTCTGATCTGTGTAAACGTTTTGACCCAACCCCCTGGTCTGCCACAAGTGGTGGAGAATGCGGGCATTCTGGTAACGTGGTCAGATCAGGGTTGATGTTTACACAGCATCAGCATAGACTAGTTGATAGCTCAGTTCTTCCGGGCCCAACAAGCCCAACAGGCGGTTCAGGAATGAACGCTGGAGGAACAGAGGCTACAAAACAGCCGACTCATTGAGGAAATCAGGAAGCTACAAGGAAGAGCGTCTACTGAATCACATCCAAACCAGTTTTTAATCAAGCGAACAGAAGGTGACGACATCGAAACCTACCTCTGTACGTTTGAATGGACAGCACAACTGGAAGAATGGCCAAGGCAGAAGTGGGCCAGTCTGCTGGCCCCATTACTCTCTGGGAATGCCCAAAAGGCGTATTGGGACCTGAACGATGAACAGGCGGCTACGACGGACTCAAACGGAAGCTACTCAGCCGCTACGGGTACAGCCTGGCCCATCGGGCTCAACTCTTCCACAACTTGAGGTTCGTAGCCAACGCATCCCCCCGAGCCCAGATGAGCGACCTACTATGCGTCACCAGGGGATGGCTCCTAACCGACGTATCCACTCTCTCCATCCTAGACAAAGTGGTCCTGGATCGCTTCCTAAAGGCACTACCCCACGACATGAAGAGGGCAGCGAGTCTATGCGTGCCTCAGACCATGGAGGGCCTCCTGGAAGCAGTGAGACGCATCAGAACACTCAGGCCATGCTGAGTGGGAGCCGGGCCGAGTCGGCGACCCGGTCGAGGAGGACAGCCCCACTGCTGTGTACCCCGAACCGACAGTCGGCAGGGCCAAAGGACAGCAAACCCCTGGAGAGACGGCTGGGGTAGGGCCACCCCTTCACCGAAAGGAGGTGTTTTGAGTGTGGCGCCTGGGGGCACACTGCCTGGAATTGCCCAGCTCTAGAGGAGTCAATGTCATCAGCAAGCCCCGGAGGCGAGGTGGGTCACGCAGTGAACTACGTCACCTCCTGTTGGGCACACCACAAATCAACTGCACCCATGGTCCCTGTGAAGGTTGAAGGAAACGACACGGAGGCTCTGTTAGACTCCGGAAGTATGGTTAGCCTCGTAACCATGAGCCTGCTGAACCAGGAGACCGAACATGGTAGGGAGATGTCCATTTCCTGTGTTCACGGGGACATAAAGCAGTATCCAACCGTATGGGCCAACATCGTGACGCCACAAGGGAGCTGCCAGATGACGGTGGGTGCAGTACCAGAGTTGCCAGTACCTCTCCTAGTGGGACGAGATTGTCCACTGTTCGTGGCCCTGTGGGGGCACGAGCTAAGGAAGAAGGTATGAGCTGGCCGAAGACGATAGCAAGGACGACCCATCGCCTGTACGGCCCGGAAGCAAACGGTTGACCAACCTGTATCTACGGGTCCGGAGTCTGAGTCGGAGGGGGTGCGGGAATCCCACCCCCCTGGGGAACCCCGGGAGGAAGGGCCCAGCCTCCCCCTCCTCGATTTCGAGGAGCCAGTCGAGACACCCGCTGGGAGCCAACTGAGGGGACAATTCGGGACGGCCCAGTGGGAGGATCCTCACTTGAAAGCCGCCGCAGCCCAAGTGATAGCTGTGGATGGACAGCTACTTCTGGGGGTTTGTGGCTGGCGATACCCCCATTTCCAAATCAAGAATAACCTTTTGTATCAGGTGTCGTGCCAACAGGGGGAACTTTGAGAGGTATTGTTGCTGCCCGAAGGTACGTGGGAACCGTTCTTCAGCTGGCCCACACTCACCTGTTGGGGGCGCACCTAGGAATGGAGAAGACCCGGGAACGGATCAGCCACCCGGTGTTAGAGTTGCGTAAATTCGAATCTGGTATCAGGATAAATATAACAATGAGTCACCGATTGTATACTATGTATTTTTTATTAGCTAAGTAATAAATGGCAAATGCAACTTTCGTATATACAGGCTCACTGTAATACCACGCAGGGCAGAACAGAGAACTGACAGGATGTATGTAAACAGTGTTCTTATACTGTGATGGACATAGTTCCAACCCGTCTGTTGGCCTATCACAGTAGAGGCTGGGCGTGGTTTAAACTTGCTCAGGCGGGCCCTCTTGGCGCTCCTTGGAGTCCTCCCTCCGTCGATGTATAGATTCTTACTGTTCTGGTATTGCAGCCTAGTTATACCAGTTGCTCAGTTCCTGCTATTGTGTTGTTCAGTATTTTTCCATCTCAGTTAAACCTGATGACCACCCCTCCCTATCACAACTTTGTAAGATACAGCAAGTCACACCATGTGCTCAATATTGTTACATACAAACACAAGGACAAAGCATCTGCTGGGCTGTTATCTACAGTTTTGCAACATGCAGGTCACACCAGTTCTTGTCACACACACAAACAGGCAAGTAGCAAGCAGTTGTTTAATCTCATAATGATGCTCCAGTGCACAAATGCAGATACTTCACACAACCAACATCAGATAATATTTAATCATATAAATGGTAATGGCTATAATGTAAAACACAGAATCCCACACCGGTTCCACTGGCCCGGGATGAGGCGGGCCGTGGAAGACTGCTGCCCGGAGTGTCAAATGACTGCCCCAAAGAACCACTCCAAAACCCACTGCTCCCCCTACCGATCATCGGAGTACCCTTTGAACGCATCACCATGGCCATAGTTGGACCCCTGGTAAAAACAGCACGAGGCCACCAGGAAATCCTGGTAAAAGTAGACTATTCTACCCGGTATCCCGAGGCCATTCCCCTGCGGGCGGCGGTCTCCAAGGGAATCGCCCGGGAGCTGATCCACCTCTTTAGCCGGGTGGGCATGCCAAAAGAGATCCTGACAGGCCAAGGTACTGAGTTTATGTCCCGCCTAATGAAAGATTTGTGTGCTCTCCTGCAGATCAAGCAGATCCGGACCTCCGTCTTTCACCCACAGACGGATGGGCTTGTCAAGCGGTTCAATAAAACGCTCAAACAAATGCTGTGGAAGGTCATCGAGCAGGACGGGAAGAACTGGTACCAGCTACTACCCCACCTAATGTTCTCAATCTGAGAAGTACCCCAGTCCTCCACTGGGTTTTCCCCTTTCGAACTCCTCTACGGGAGGAGGCCACACGGCCTACTGGAGCTCGCCAAGGAGGTGTGGGAAGCCCAACTGACCTCCTTACGCAGCGTGGTAGAGCACGTGGAGACGATGAGGGAGTGGATGACAGCCATACGGCCAGTCATGAGGGAACATATGGAGAAGGCGCAACGCGCCCAAGCCCAGGTCTACAATCGGGGAGCCCAGCCCCGAGAATTCCAGGTGGGAGAAGGGTGTTGGTCTTAATCCCCACGGCCGAAAGGAAGTTCCTGGCAACATGGCACGGGTCATACAAGGTGATAGAGCAGCTGGGACCTGTCAATTACCGCGTATGGCAACCGGGGAGACGGAAACCACAACAGATTTACCACGTGAACCTGTTGAAGAAGTGGCACAAGAGGACAGCCTTGGCCGTGTTATGGTCGGCACCCCGGACGCCAACGGTACCAGTGGTGGTCTCGAGCAATGAGGACCTTGACCCGGTCCAGAAGCAAGAGCTTAGGGAGCTCGTCGATCGGAACACGGTGGTGTTCTCAGAGATGCCGGGTCGCACAACCCTCATTGAATACCACACCCGTACCCGGCCCAGGGAAACGGTACGAAAGAGGCCATATCGGATTCCGGAGGCCAAAAGGAAGGCTGTGAAACAGGACGTGGAGGTTATGCTGAGGATGGGGGTTGTTGAAGAGTCCCACAGTACATGGTGCAGACCCATTGTGTTGGTACCCAAACCGGACGGTAGCCTACACTTCTGTAATGATTTCTGGGGTGTGAACGACATAAGCTTGTTCCAAGCCTACCCTATGCCGAGGGTGGACGAGCTCATCGACCGATTGGGAAAGGCCCGGTACATCAGCACCCTTGACCTGACCAAAGGATATTGGCAGGTACCGTTGGCAGCCTCCTCCAGGGAGAAGATGGCGTTTTCGACACCAGACAGATTGTATCAGTACCGGGTGCTCCCATTCGGACTCCATGGAGCCCAGCCCACATTCCAGCGACTGATGAACAAAGTACATCCACCCCACCAGCAGTACGCAGCGGCCTATTTGGATGATGTCATCATCCACAGCCAAGGTTGGAAAGAGCACCTGACGCGCCTGCAGGCGGTGCTGGATGCGATCAGACAAGCCGGGTTGACCGCGAACCCCAAGAAATGCAAACCAGGGTTCGAGGAGGCGGAGTACCTGTGATATTTGCTCGGACGGAGGAACGTCAAGCCCCAGGAGAGGAAGGTTCACACGATATCTGACTGGCCCGTTCCACGCACCAAGACATAGGTCAAGTCCTATAGCCGGTTTATCCCCAAAGCTGATACCCAGAGAGAAAAAGTACTCTATTGTTGAGAAAGATTGTCTAGCGGTGAAGTGGGCACTAGACACACTCAAGTATTACCTGTTAGGTACCCACTTCACCCTGGTCACGGACCATCCAGACCAGGGGATGGGACACAAACGATCGGGTCACCAAGTGGTTCTTGTCCCTTCAACGCTTTTCTTTTTCTGTTGTGCACAGGTCAGGGGGCGAAGCATGGAAAGGCGGATGCCCTATCAAGAAGGGAGACATACGTCGCACTGATGACAGTCCCCTCCCCGACAGAGCATACAGGGGGATGCGTGGTGTACAGCAGGTCAGCCACCAGGGGGAGACTCGTCGAGGCCTGGTGACAGACAGAGTATACATCATGAGGCGAGGGCTCCCTCTGCTGGACGTGCCAGGTCTCGACGGGATCTTTGGCCAGGACTAATTGGTGCTGGTGAGTAATCAAGGGCTGACTGCTCATCAGCTGTACGAGTCCCATAAATCTGCAAGAAGGGCAGCACACAGGGGAGAGACTGGGGGAAGAAAAGACTCCCGTATAGTTGGGGAAGGTTCCCGACGTAACAGGAGGGAGTTCAGTTTTTGATCCCCACAGGACACAGCAAGACCCGGGGTCCAGAAGACAGTATCTCGGAGAGGGTCTCATGGGTGAGACCTGTTCTTTTCTTTTGAACTATTATTTTAATAAACACCTTTGAAACTGAGCTAATCCTACTCTGTCCGTGTCTGATCTGTGTAAACATTTTGACCCAACCCCCTGGTCTGCCAAAAAGAACATAGACACTTGGTTGCAGTTTAAAAAATATATATATATACATCTTTAATACAGGTAATCAGAATGTGCTGTTAGGTGTCAAGTTATATGGCTACAATTGTATTAATGATTGAAGTGTGATTTTTAGGATTGCTTACTAAAGACCTATTGTTTAAAGACCATAAATAGCTATTGTTTACCTTGTATGTGTCTAAATACAAATACAAATTTGTTTGGCACGCAGCCCAACACGCAAGGCCAAAGATTTGAGCACCCCTGCTACAGCTCATCTAAGCACATAGTCACATCCTAAATGATTGCCACCCTTCATTAAGATGAGCAAAAATACTGTATAAAATAAATGATATAAATACTGAGGTATATAAAAAAATTGGAAATTATATTATTTTGTACTAATGCATTTGCTCAGAGAAAGATCATTTGTTTAACAAGTTAAAAAAAATCTAAAACAGATAGCTGTCAAAATTATTGGCACCCCTTATGATTTAATCTCTGCATTTACAATCCACTTAAAAAAAAACTTAATCTCAGTTTAAGGAACTGTATTGTGGCCTTTCACGGCATTGGGTTTCACTGAGCTATAAAAATGAGGTAACCCGCATGTAAAATCCATTTGTCATCCATCACCATGGAGGAAGTCGGATGGCTCCGGAGAAGAAGGCAGACATTTTATGTGCCTCCAGCCGATTGTGTTTCCTTGATAGTTTATTTGCGTTGCTGTAATTAATTTTTTCCCCTTATTTTGTACCATAATGTTGCCCGGAAACAACTTCTAGACATCAGGACTGCGATTACTCACCATGGACTAGCAAAATATATTTTTTCCTTTCATGACTCTGACGAGCTCGACGCAAAGAATATACTGCTTCCTCGGGAACAGGCCCAGATACCGGTGATCTGCGTGAAAAGGAGGCGGAGAAAGAGGGGCCGAAGGTCGGCTGAGAATTTGTAGGTGATCGAATAAACCCCAACTTCCTTCCATTCTGCTAGCAAACATGCAATCTTTGGAGAATAAAATCGACGAGTTATGCGGCAGGATAGAAAAGTGCCGTCTGGTAAAACAAGGGGCGGTGGTCTATGTAATTTTGTAAACAACAGCTGGTGCACAATAACTAAGGAAGTCTCGAGCTATTGCTCGCCTGTAGGTAGAGTATCTCATGATAAGCTGTAGACCACACTACCTACCGAGAGAGTTTATCTGTATTCTATGTAGCTGTTTACATACCACCACAGACTGAGGCTGGCACTAAGACAACATTGAATGAGCTGTATTCCACCATAAGCAAACAAGAAAACGCTCACCCAGAGGCGGCGCTCTTAGTAGCCGGGGACTTTAATGCAGGGAAACTTAAATCCGTTTAACCAAATTTCTATCAGCATGTTAAATGTGCAACCAGAGGGAAAATAACTCTGGACCACCTATACTCCACACACAGAGACGCATACAAAGCTCGCCCTCCATTTGGCAAACCATAATTCTATCCTCCTGATCCCTGCGTACAAGCAAAAATTAAAGCAGGAAGCACCAGTGACTAGATCAATAAAAAATTAGTCAGAGGAAGCAGATGCTAAGCTACAGGACCGTTTCGCTAGCACAGACTGGAATATGTTCCGGGATTCCTCCGATGGCATTGAGGAGTACACCACATCAGTCATTGGCTTTATCAATAAGTGCATTGATGACGTCGCCCCCACAGTGACCGTACGTACATACCCCAAACAGAAGCCATGGATTACAGTCAACATCCGCACTGAGCTAAAGGCTAGAGCTGCTGCTTTCAAGGAGCGGGACTCTAACCCGGAAGCTTATAAGAAATCCCTCTATGCCCTCCGATGAACCATCAAACATGCAAAGCATCAATACAGGACTAAGATAGAGTCGTACTACACCGGCTCTGATGCTCGTGAGATGTGGCAGGGCTTGCAAACCATTACAGACTACAAAGGGAAGCACAGCCGAGAGCTAAAATATTTCTACGCTCGCTTCGAGGCAAATAACACTGAAACATGCATGAGAGCACCAGCTGTTCCGGATGACTGTGTGATCACGCTCTCCGCAGCCGATGTAAGACCTTTAAACAGGTCAACATTCACAAGGCCGCAGGGCCAGAAGGATTATCAGGACGTGTACTGCAAGCATGCACATGACGTTTTCAACCTCTCCCTGTCCGAGTCAGTAATACCAACATGTTTTAGGCAGACCACCATAGCCCTGTTCCCAATAACACTAAGGTAACCTGCCTAAATGACTACCGACTCTCTAACACTCACATCTGTAGCCCTGAAGTGCTTTAAAAGGCTGGTCATGGCTCACATCAACACCATCACCCTAGAAACCCTAGACCCACTCCAATTTGTATATCGTCCCAACAGATCCACAGATGATGCATTCTCTATTGCGCTCCACACTGCCCTTACCCACCTGGACAAAAGGAACACCTATATGAGAATGCTATTCATTGACTACAGCTCAGCATTCAACACCATAATGCCCTCAAAGCTCATCACTAAGCTAAGGACCCTGGACTTCCTGATGGGCCGCCCCCAGGTGGTAAGGGTAGGTAACAACACATCCAACACGCTGATCCTCAACACAGGGGTTCCTCAGGGGTGCATGCTCAGTCCCCTCCTGTATTCCCTGTTCACTCATGACTGCACTGTCAGGCACGACTTCAACACCATTATTAAATTTGCCGATGACACAACAGTGGTAGGCCTGATCACCGACAACGACGAGACAGCCTATAGGGAGGAGGTTAGAGACCTGGTCGTGTGGTGCCAGGCGAACAACCTCTCTCTCAACATGATCAAGACAAAGGAGATAATTGTGGACTACAGGAAAAAGAGGACCGAGCACGCCTCCATTCTCATTGACGGTGCTGCAGTGTAGCAGGTTGAGTGCTTCAAGTCCCTTGGAGTCCACATCACCAACAAACTAACATGGTCCAAGCACACCAAGACAGTCGTTAGAGGGCATAACCAAACCTAGTCCCCTTCAGGAGACTGAAAAGATTTGACATGGGTCCTCAGATCCTCAAAAGGTTCTACAGCTGCACCATCGAGAGCATCCTGACTGGTTGCATCACTGCCTGGTATGGCAACTGTTCGGTCTCCGATCGCAAAGCACTACAGTGAGTAGTTTGAATGCCCCAGTACATCACTAGGGCCAAGCTTCCTGCCATCCATGACCTCTGTACCAGGTGGTGGCAGAGGAAGGCCCAAAAAAATGGTCAAAGACTCCAGCCACCCTAGTTATAGACTGTTCTCTCTGCTACCACACGGCAAGCGGTACCGGAGCGCCAAGTCTAGGTACAAGAGGCTTCTAAACAGCTTCTACCCCCAAGCCATAAGACTCCTGAACCACTAGTCAAATGGCTACATCTAGTCACTTTTATAACTCTTCCTACATGTACATACTACTTCAACTAACTGGTGCCACCGTACATTGACTCTGTATCGGTACCCCCCTGTATATTGTCTCGCTATTGTTATTTTACTGCTGCTCTTTAATTACTTGTTACTTTTATCTCTTATACTAATCTGTATTTTTTTAAACTGCATTGTTGGTTAGGGCTCGTAAGTAAGCATTTCACTGTAAGGTCTTCACCTGCTGTATTCGGCGCATGTGACGAATAAAATTTGATTTGAAAGGCAAAGAACTCACTGGAGTTCGCTAAATGGCATTGGCACTTGGATCAGAACCAGGTGCTATGGTCAGATTAGTTGAAAATGGAGCAGGTGTAATTTGTTTTGTAAGGTATTCCATAACTGTGGTGCATTGAAACTAAAGGCGGATTTACCAAACTTTGTGGAGACAGGCGAGACCTCAAGAGGTAACCTACACTGTGAATGACTTTGGTATCTCTGATTTTTATAGTAAATCTTCCAGTAAAACAATAACTCCAGTTATACAGTGCATTCGGAAAGTATTCAGACCCCTTCCTTTTTCCACATTTTGTGACATTACAGCCTTATTCTTAAATGGATTAAATCATTTTCCCCCTCACACAATACCTCATAATGACAAAGCAAAAACAGGTTTTTAGACATTTTTGCAAATGTAAAACAAATAAAAAACAGAAATACCTTATTTACATAAGTATTCAGACCCTTTGCAACCGGTTTGCAGCTCCAGTTTCAACTTCCACCTGACTGTGCTGCTGCTCTAGTTTCAACTGTTCTGCCTTATTATTATTCGACCATGCTGGTCATTTATGAACATTGAACATCTTGACCATGTTCTGTTATAATCTCCACCCGGCACAGCCAGAAGAGGACTGGCCACCCCACATAGCCTGGTTCCTCTCTAGGTTTCTTCCTAGGTATTGGCCTTTCTAGGGAGTTTTTCCTAGCCACTGTGCTTCTCCACCTGCATTGCTTGCTGTTTGGGGTTTTAGGCTGGGTTTCTGTACAGCACTTTGAGATATCAGCTGATGTACGAAGGGCTATATAAATAAATTTGATTTGATTTGATTTGATTTGATTTCCATTAATCGTTCTTGATATGTTTCTACAACTTGAGTGGAGTCCACCTGTGGTAAATTAAATTGATTGGACATGGAAAGGCACATGATTGGACATGGAAAGGCACGCACCTGTCTATATAAAGGCCTTACAGTTGTCAGTGAACGGACATGATATGGGGAAGCCCCAAAATTGCCCCCCTGGAAGCCTGTGTTTCAGACATGAGGAAGTGGATGGCGGCAAATGTTTTACTTTTAAACTCAGGCAAAACTGATTTCAAGGTTTAACTGCTAACCTACAAAGCATTACATAAGCTTGCTCCTACCTACCTTTGACTTGGTCCTGCTGTACATACCTACACGTATGCTACGGTCACAAGGCGCAGGCCTCCTAATTGTCCCTAGAATTTCTAAGCAAACAGCTGGAGGCAGGGCTTTCTCCTATAGAGCTATTTTTTTATGGAATGGTCTGCCTATCCATGTGAAAGACACAGACTCTGTCTTGATCTTTAAGTCTTTATTGAAGACTCATCTCTTCAGTAGGTCCTATGATTGAGTGTAGTCTGGGCCAGGGGCGTGAAGGTGAACAGAAAGGCACTGGAGCGACGAACCGCCCTTGCTGCCTCTGCCTGGCCAATTCCCTTCTCTCCACTGGGATTCTCTGCCTCTAACCCTATTACGGGGGCTGAGTCACTGGCTTACTGGTGCTCTTCCATGCCGTCCCTAGGAGGGGTGCGTCACTTGAGTGGGTTGAGTCACTGACTTGATCTTCCTGTCTGGGTTGGGGACCCCCTCGAGTTCGTGCCATGGGGAAGAACTTCGTGGGCTATACTCGGCCTCGCCTCAGGGTAGTAAGTTGGTGGTTTGAAGATATCCCTCTAGTGGTGTAGGGGCTTTGCTTTGGCGAAGTGGGTAGGTTTATATCCTGCCTGGTTGGCCCTGTCCGGGGGTATCGTCGGACGGGGCCACGGTGTCTCCCAACCCCTCCTGTCTTAGCTTCCAGTATTTATGCTGCAATAGTTTGTCGGGGGGCTAGGGTCAGTCTGTTATATCTGGAGTATTTATCCTGTCTTATCCAATGTCCTGATTTTAAGTTTGTTCCCTCTAATTCTCTCTGTCTCTCTCCTCTCTCGGAGGACCTGAGCCCTAGGATCATGCCTCAGGACTACCTGGCCTGATGGCTCCTTGCTGTCCCCAGTCCACCTGGTCGTGCTGCTGCTCCAGTTTCAACTGTTCTGCCCGCGGCTATGGAACCCTGACCTGTTCACCGGACACGCTACATTGTTCCGGACCTGCTGTTTTCGACTCACTCTCTACCGGACCTACCGTCTCTAACTCTGAATGATCGGCTGTGAAAAGCCAACTAACATTTACTCCTGAGGTGTTGACCTGTTGCACCCTCTACAACCACTGTGATTATTATTATTTGACCCTGCTGGTCATCTATGAACATCTTGGCTATGTACTGTTATAATCTCCACCCGGCACAGCCAGAAGAGGACTGGTCACCCCTCAGAGCCTGGTTCCTATCTATGTTTCTTCCTAGGTTCCTGCCTTTATAGGGAATTTTTCCTAGCCACCGTGCTTCTACATCTGCATTGCTTGCTGTTTGGAGTTTTAGGCTGGGTTTCTGCATAGCACTTTGTGACATCAGCTGATGTAACCTTCAAGAAGGACAATCATCTCTGCAGCAATAGAGTGGCCAGACAGAAACTACTCCTCAAATAAATGCATATGACAGCCCGCTTGGAGTTTGCCAAAAGGCACCTAAAGGACTCTCAGACCATGAGAAACAAAATAACCTGGGCTGATGAAACCAAGATTGAACTATTTTTCCTGAATGCCAAGCGTCACGTCTGGAGGAAACCAGGCACCATCCCTACGGTGGAACATGTTGGTGGCAGCATCATGCTGTGGGGATGTTTTTCAACAGCAGGGACTGGGAGACTAGTCAGGATCCAGGGAAAGATGAAAACTTGCTTGATGAAAACCTGCTCCAGAGTGCTCAGTAACTCAGACAGGGGCAAAGGTTCAGCTTACAACAGGACAACAACCCTAAGCACACAGCCAAGAAAACACATGAGTGTCTTCAGGACAAGTCTCTGAATGTCCTTGAGTGGCCCAGCCAGAGCCCAGACTTGAACCCGATCGAACATCTCTGGAGAGACCTGAAAATAGCTGTGCAGCGACACTCCCCATCCAACCTGACAGCACTTGAGAGGATCTACAGAGAAGAATGGGAGTAACTCCCCAAATAAAGGTGTGCCAAGATTGTAGCATCATACCAAAGACTCAAGGCTGTAATCGCTGCCAAAGGTGCTTCAACAAAGTACTGAGTACAAAGGGTCTGAATACTTATGTAAATGTGATATTTCTAGAAAAAACTGTTTTTGCTTTGTCATTATGGGATATTGTGTATAGATTGATGAGGGGAAAAAAACTGAATAACATAACAAAGTGTGGAAAAAGTCAAGGGGTCTGAATACTTTCTGAATGCACTGTACATCCACAAATAAAATGGTTAATTGACCACAAAATCAACATTTTGCAATGGCCACCTCAGTCTCCGGACATGAACCCCATTTGGAAACCTGTGGTTTGAATTGAAGAGGGCAGTGCATAAGCGCAGACCGAAGAATATAAAGGATCTGGAAAGATTCTGTATGGAGGAATGTTCTAAGATCTCTCCCAATGTGTTCTCCAATCTCATAAAACATTATAAAAAATCCTCAGTGCCATTATCCTCACAAGGGAACGGTCCACAAGGTATTGAAAACAGCGGTGCCAATCATTGACATCTTTTTTTAAATTATTTTAAAACTTTTTTGTATTACTTTTTCTTTTAGCAATTGTGCATGTATAAACAAATATACATTTATTTTTTTGCTCATCTTTATCAAGGGTGCAAATAATTTGGGATGTGACTGTATATTCCACTGAAATCACAGTATGATTGAAATAAATTATTAAATCATTAAAGAGTTAAACAATTGTGTAATCCCGTGGATGTTGATGGTGTCTAAAGCTACCAAAATCCTGAGTGGAGATACAGCACACATTTCTCTACAGCAATATGATTTTGGCGCTATTAAATAAGTAGCTTCAGACACCATCCAACACCACTAGGTGGAGCCATTTCCACAGTAAGCACTGTCAACTAGCCCCTCAAAATAGTCAGCCTACATTGTCAAGTAAAGGAACAGAAAGTGCAAATATTCTACTCTATATGACATATTGTGCAATGTCAACTAAATCAATAAACAATCAAATAAATAAAATCATAAATGCCTTATGACATTCTGTAGGAATGGATAGAAATGTATTAAGAAAGGTCAAAGGTCAAGTGCGGTGTGACGCCGTGGGTCAGTGGGTCTCTAGGATGTCCTAAGGTTTCTGTACTGGAGCAGGTAGAGAGATCCAATGCCACTGAGGACAGTGAACAGGCACGTGATGATTCCTCCCCTCCAGGTCTGCCAATGTGTGGACCCCACCTAATACACACACACACACACACACAGAGAACATCAGGTGTGAATGAATGACAGATTGTATTAGGAATCTCTATGAGGGGAGTACATCAAGCAATCAAATGTATAAAGACCTTTTTACATCAGCAGTTGTCTCAAAGTCCTTTAACAGTATCCTGGCCTAGTATGACACATTATCTTTCTTCTTGATTGTTATCCCTCTATTGACCTATTGTTCTCTTTCTCCCCTCCTACCCCATTGAACTTACACACCTTTCCCTTGGAGAACATGCTGTTCACCTCATCCCCAATCACCCTCAGCTGGCCCCTGCAATGCTCAGAGGATTCCTCTACAGGACACAGTCTGTGGAGTCGAATGGGCTGTCCTACTGCTTTTATCACACTGGCCCTCTTCACTGGTTCAAACATGAATAGAAGAGGAAGAACACTTTTATCCATTTCTCACAATATATGGAAATCTAGAATCGTTTGGGTATCACCTATCACAAATATTAACACAGAATTGAGTAATTACACTACTAACTGGACATGACTAAATTGTCATATCACATAAATAGAAATGCAATAATATATGCACGAAGTGTTTAGGTTGGGAAGCATGCGGCCGCCCTAAAGGCATCAGCATGCTTCAGTTCGGCTGTGCTCTCATACTTTAAAATACCTTTGTTTGAAAAACGACAACAAAATCGGAAATAGTACTGTTTGTCCATTTTGAGACGCCGCCGGCAGTATACACTTCCTCAAAATAGTCAGAATTCATCTATGATAACTCAAGAAATATGTCATACATTTTTACAGAGATCTAATATAAAGGCGTCTGCGTGCTTCCCAGCCGAAATAGCTCCTGTATATATTATGACGTAAGGTTTGTGAAGTTGGTTGTTTTTGGATTTGGTGAGGATTTTTCCGCTGTTCGGGCACACAAAATGTTTTCTAGAGGCAAGCCAAAGTTCTGATCCGAAGTCTACATTCCTTCGTCGCACACAAAATGAATGACAGATTTCTTGAGATATTTTAGATTCATTCGGACTATTTTGAGGAAACGTATGCTGGTTAATGTTTCTCAAAATGGACAAACAGCACTATTGCCCCTTTTTTTCTCGTATTTCAAGCGAGTGTATTTTAAGGGAGTATGCAAGCACACTCGTTCGATTCAGCTAGCCGAGCAATTTTACATCGAACTAAGATGTTTGGTGCAGTATTTCGCAATGAAATGTTTTAATGAATGCCAACTAATACTTAATTGAAGAATCCCTACAGCTGTTGACCAATCACGTACACTTCAACTGCTGAATTTAGCCTGGCCTTGAGCAAAAATGTAGTGTGCACGAACACCCGAAAAAAAACTACCGAAGTCCAAACTGACAAAAACTTAAAATTCTATCATAATATATGCATGAACTCTTCCGAAATGTTATGGCTGGGAGACATGCGGACCCTTGCCTATGCTAATAGAATACAGGCAGTCTATGTCGCATTATAAACAGATTACACGGTTCATAGACATTATTATAATTTCCTAGCACTCAACCAAACAAAAAATGCAAGGCTGGTTGGAATATGATCCTTATTAATTAACAGTGCACCCGCTGTTTTCCGAGCAAGTAACTCTGCTTAAAAGTAATAAGGACTGGCACACTGACAATAAACAGGTATACTGCTAGCTGGTTAACTGACAAACATACAGTAATCTACACAGTTAAGATTGTTAAACAATCTCCATGACCAATCGACAAGCCAATCAGACTTCCACTCCCTCTCCATTCTCTGTAGGTAAGACTGTTTCGTCTTCTGAATGAAGACACAGGATAATAAAAGGCTCACACACCCTCAATGGAGGACAAATCAACCTTCTAACTTGTATTTAATCTCATTGAAATGTAAAGTGTACCCCTGATGTTTGACACCCACCTGCCTCCCCTGTTTTCAGTGCAGGTGTGTGGGTAAGGGCACAGATATAGGTCTGAGTGGCAGCATCACGGGAGGAGCAGTAAGGCCCTATGTCTTTCTGCAGGACCACCTGATGTGAGGTGGCCATGGGTTGGTGCTGCTGCCGAATGCTGCTCTGCTGGCTCCTTTCCATCGCACTTTCCCTCTGGGCCCTAAACACTACAGGCCAAGGTTATAATAGACAATGGAAAGTAATCAAACCATGAAGAAAAACAATTGTGTAAAATTAAATAATGTACCTTTTTGAGATACAACTGATCTGAAACTAACATATTTTCTCTCTCTCTCTCTCTTCTGTTGCACTTGTGTTCTGATGCTTCCTGATGACCGATGATAACTTACCCATGATAGGTTCAGTGTCAGGGCCTGGGATGGAGTGAGGACTCTGGGCTAAGGCAGTCAGGTATGTCTGTGTGCCAACCTCACAGAGCAAGGACCTCGACTGATATCTGGCAACTCTGTCCCAAACCTGCCACGGGTGCAAAACATTGGACTGGGATGGTGATGTCCCAATGATGTTGGTCTCCAGGTCCTTTGACCCAATGTCTGTCCTATGGAGGTCTCTACCCAGATTTATCCCAATGCTGTCTGCTTTGGGGTGGACTGTCCGAAGTTGGTCCATTCTGAGCTGCTTACAATCATTTCTAAAGTGAGTATCTTCTCTTAGGGCATCTGCCCTGTAGCTTAGGTGGCCCAACTTGTCTGTGCTAATATTGTCTCTCACAGAGATGCCAGTCCTGATGTCTGTCCTTTCACTTTGGCAGTTGTCTATTCGGACTGTTTTGGCGTTTTTCCTTCTCTCTGTGCTGAGAATGTTGTCTTTGCTGAAGTTGTCTGGCTGTAGTGCTCTACGGTATTCTTCTATGGTAGTGTTCCCTGTTCTGTGGCTGCCTATACCAGGGCTCTTGGTTCGACCAGTCATTGGAAGCACTGTTACAACTGGTGTCTCAGGAGACAGCTGTCCAGGAGACTAAAGGGAATAATGTCTGTATGAGGGCAGGCCATTTTTGTTTTTGACACATTTTTAGCAATAGTGGGCCAACCCCTTCTTATTAATTTCCATGGCTTGTGTTTGAACAGAGGACTTGTGTTTCCCATCAAACATTTTCGTAGGCAACCAGATAATTAAACATGTTCATTTCATGTGCTACAGGTGAAATTTACCTTCAACCGGTGGCAATGGTCCTTTTCAATTTTCAGCACAACTTCCCTCCACACATGTTGTGGCATTTTATCTGTCTGGAAACTCATAATTGAAAGGCGGTCGGCGTATGCTATGTTCCTGAAGGTTCAGACCCTACATAGCTTCATTCCTAGACCTCCTTATTTGCCTGCTATTTTGTGCTTTTATCCTATTGATTGTGCTTCGTTAGAACGTTGGTTTAGAATCCTATTTGAGGTCATAATTAAAAACGAAAACCTTTATTGTGATGCCCATAGAGAAGCAACCAAACATCAGATAGGCCCTGGCATAGTCTGTAAAGCCTATAATAAAGTCTAAATTAGCTCTAATGAAAGTGTAGTCGCACCTTTTTTTTATTTTTATCCCAGCCCCTGTCCCCACAGGAGGTCTTTTGCCTTTTGGTAGGCCGTCATTGTAAATAAGAATTTGTTCTTAATTGACTTGCCTAGTTAAATAAAGGTTAAATAAAATAAATACAATTGTGAATAATAGCCTAGGCTACTCCTTAGTTATTGGACAGATATGCCCTATTCAATCTCTATTTTCCCCAATGTTATTAGTGTTTTCTAATAAGGAAATGGGTTGATGCTTCAAGTTGACCAAATTAATGTAAACTAAATGAATGGAAGAATGAATATCCTTTATATATTACTCAGAAGTAGTTCTGCTGCGTTCATAACCAAGTGGGAAGGTGTTGTGAAGTGACCAGTCGGATGCATTCACAGACTTTTAACTAGTTGAGAAATGCTAATTGGATAATGGCCAACAAGCTGCATCAGCCATAGACAAAAGGTAGATTACAGCTATCATGCTTGTAAACAAATTTTAGTGTTAAACAATATATATTTTTAGATTGCTTCTTATAAATAATATTTTGTTATTAGTGAAAAAGCTGTTATCAAGGTAATTTCCTTAGGTCATTCATTTAGTAGGTGAGGTCATAGTTCAGCATGTGGGTGAGTCTGAGACAGGGATAATAGATGAGTTTCCCACTAATAGCCCAATTACGAGTTGGATGGGAGTTCTTGTGGATTTTTCCCAGTACTATGTGGTAAATACCACTTCCCCAATTGGTTATGAATGCAGCATTACTTGGGCATCTATCAAATGTCACAATCTTCTCCAGGGGTGGAGCTTGCCTAGAAACCCGAAGTTGAATTGCATTGAATTCTGTCGCTCAGAAATGAGCGTTTGATTTAGAAAAGTTTCCTCAACTGACCTCTCAAAGACATAATGTTGAATAAAATACATGTTTAATGTACTTTACCGTAAATCTGAACGCACTATCAGGGCTTTAAACAGTTGTAGCCCGATTGCACTTTACTGTGGATATGTCTCACATTCCTATCGCCAAATGGACCCATTTTTTATTTAACCAGGCAAGTCAGTTAAGAACACATTCTTTATTTACAATGACGGCCTACACCGGCCAAACCCGGGCCAATTGTGGCTTGTAGAGGTTGCGAGAGCAAACTTTCCTTCTTCAAACGCTCATTTCTGCGCGACGAATCTTCGAGTTTCCAGGTAGGTTAAGGGTGGGGCATAAACTACTATTATCAAATGCAGCTTTCGACTTTACACTTCCTGTTCCACTGTACGCTGGATACGAACACATCACACAATGGCGACCAATGAATGGAAAAAAAGATGCGAGACAGAGTGGAATATCAAAGGCATTTCGATGCCCGATGGAGTGGATTGGAAGTTCGTCTACGAAGCGAAGCCGTTCGGTCGAAATTTGTTGAGAAATCCTGCACCTCACGGTACATACGTCACAATATGTCGAATTGTATTGAAAGTGGTGTATGTTTACTGCAGCTGTCGTTAGGTTTCACTGGAATAAAAATGATAGTAAGTAGTAAAGCTTGATCTGGCATAGTACCTTAGTCTATGTTAGATATGTAGGAGGCAAGGGTTGTCTTAAGGGGCAAGGGTTTTGCACAACTAAATGGTACAAATGCAGGAACACTACGACGTAGAGAAAATAGTGTATTGTTTGAACATCAATCGTTGGTTTGCCTTTATTTAAGACCGGTTTGGACTACTAGAGGGTAGGTCAGTGGTATTCAAACTTCTTCAGCCCGGACCCCATTTTTTTCTGGAATAATTGCTCGCGAACGCTCCAAATCTAATGACACTATTTTCAACAAATAACCTTAAATTTAACAAAATGAAAAGAAAACAATAAATACATTTACTAGGGAAATGTAGTTTTTAAAAGTATTTCTCAAATGTTTGTATATTGGCCCATACAATAATATGTACTCTTAATCTTTTGTTACATTTTTAGAAATATCTGTGTAAATGTTGTTGACTCACGACCCCGACTTTGAATACCACTGCTGTAGGTTAAAGTCCTTTGTTATATTGACTCTGTCTTCCTCTATCCCCACCCAGGTGTGAGTCAGGACTCCTCTCCTCCAGAGCGTGAACTGACAGAGTTTCCTCCAGAAGGACCTCCTCGCTCTGAACCAGAGGGTACATAGTTACAGTATACAAGAAGAAAATGTTGACTATTATTTCCATTTATAAGACCATAATTGATTTTTAACATTAAGTGAAATTCCTTTCATGATTCATATCTTTCAATCTATAGGTGACTATACTGGCTGGACCACCAGCAGAGAGGACCTTGGTTATGATGCCAGCGGCGTACCACCAGGGGTCACCATCTGTTACCTGCCTAACTACAGGTGACATGAGCAACAACCAACTGTCACCTTTGTGCAAATGAGCTACCCCTCTTTACCTTGTCACAGGCCTCACTATCAGTCAAGCTAGTCGTATAACCACTCCCTCTAAAGGCACATTTCCTGGACCCAGATTAATGGAATATGTCTAAAATGTTCTACTTCATATTCATCATCTCCAGCACCACCATAACATCAACATGTGAAATGGTGTGTTTGTATGTTTTGTAGTGAAAAATATAGAGGAAGATATGTGTTTCAATGACATCATCAAGCAATTAGTAGGCAATGCCTACTCATAATTAGTTAGAATAACACTATGTACACTGATTATGTAATTGGAAACACTTATCTTCCTCTGTTTTTTACTACAAAACATAGAAATGTACAATTTCATATAAGTTGGGGCGGTGCTGGAGATGTTAAAAATTGTGACATTTCTCTATAAGCCTTCCCTGAATTTAAAACATTCTCATTGGAGATTCTTCATTGAAAGTGCTTTTTGTCCAAGAGTAGTCTTAATCTGGGTGTGGCCGGTAAACCAGACCAAATGCTTCAAGTTTTATCAGAGATGGTGGTAGCTAGATACAGAGCTATCTCTGACTGGTGCTGTGTTTCTGTGTTCTCAGCTGGTTTACCTTGGAGCAAAGAGTGGACCTAAAGGCTGAGGGAGTATGGGACGAGCTGTTGGATAGTTTCCAACCTGACATCGTCATCAAAGACTGGTGTGTTTCAACCTGACAGCCTAAGCATGCATTCATGACTCATGCTACATTATGATGTGTCTATGTCAACATCACAACCTGGGACTCAATCGCTTGAAGTCAGATAGCAATAGGCAATTGCAATACCAGCGGTTTCCAATAATGTTGCAATCAGTGTAGAGTTTCACTACCTCTATCCAGAACCACAACATTATGCAACACACACTAGTTTAGATTGACCCTTCTTGTATTCATATTTTGGTTTTTAAAACATAGGAACTGTTTTGACCCCTGTAGGTATGAGGAGAGCCAACTGCACGAGTCCATCTACCAGCTGCAGGTGAGGTTGCTGGGAACAGATGGACAGACGGTCATCTCCGAATACGTCATGAGCCCTACTGAGGAGCTTAGTGAATACTCCCACAACTGGAAAGAGGTGGGGCCTAGACATGTTTTGTTATGAGTTTGTGTTATACATATTAGCTTGAAAGACTGATTGTGTTTGACCATTTTATATACTTATTTGTGCATTAAGTCATTTTCTGTCTATGTAGGTGTCCCATGTGTTCTCAGACTACGGGCCTGGGGTGAGGTATGTCCACTTCCTCCATAGACTGAAGAACAAATTCATGGTGGAGTTCTTCCCCACCCTTGTCACAGGAAGTACTGTCCTTGTCAAGCCAAGCAAATCCAGCCGATAGAAAACCTTCTAAAGGACCACAATGGACAATTTGGAAGTGATATCCACAATGGACCATGTGTCCAATGTCCATATTGTCAGTCATTGGTAGTGGAAATGTAGGTCATATTCTACATTACAAAGCACTTTTGAAAATAAAATAAAGAATCCATCTTTAATGAAAAACTTTGATATTCTTGTTGAGAACCAAGCATTTGGATTACACATCATTTGACATCTTTCAGTCTGCTATTTACAAATAGACCTACAACAGCATTGAGGACCAATCTTCATACTGCTGTATTATATAGCCCTAATAGGCTCAAATGCAACTAGAAATGTGTAGACTATTATTCCATTTAAGTAGGATATAAACATGTAGACCTAACTTTAAATAGGGCTGAACAAAGGTATATACTTAAATGCAAGTCTTTTCTTCTGAAATTAAAGGTACGTTCTCTAGTACTTAATTTGTTATAAGTATCCTAGCCTACTAAATGTTAAACTTAATACTTTGATTCAGAGGGGTTGGGTTAAATGCAGAAGACACGTTTCAGTTGAATGCATTGTTGTACAACTGACCAGGTATCCCTTTTCCCTTTAATTTGCTTCTTTAAACAGGCCTACTTTTGTACATTTTTTTTTTTCATAGGCCTTCTATATATGCCGCATTCACGGGCTAGTCGGAGCCAAACTCGGTTATGTTCGACTTGCTAACTGGTTGAACGTTGTACGCGTATCATCAGAACCAGTAAGGAATTCGGAAACATGCAGGTTCCAACTAGCACGTGAACGCGGTAATATTCTCTGCTATAAAGAGACGGGTTCGTTGCAGGACCAATGATCGTGTTTGTTTCGCGGTTGCGCAGTTTACGCGGTGTGTGATCACCCGCATGGATTCCAGCATCAGTAGGGGATTGTGAGTAAACGGGAAAGTGCGTCTGTGAGTCCACCTGTTTGGGAAGAAGAGGACAGTTTTACTGGGGACTTGTTCTGATTGTTTCGAAGCAATGTCAGCATTACGGCGAAACGTGCCGTAGGCGACGAGGTAAGAATTAATGGTTAAAATAAATGACAGGTGGACGCAAATACTTTTTCATAGTTGACCGTTAAACTTTTCTCTGTTATTCACAATATATTTGTTTTAGCATTGTGCCTGTGTACACAGATAGTTTCATTTAAATAATTTAATGTAAATCAGCTAATTTTGATCAACTGTTCAGTAGATGAACTAGTGCGCATCTCTCTGTTGATTCTCGTCGCTGCGTAGCTTACGTTCATTCTAGGCAATTGTAATTGTCATGACTGGAAATTTTACAATGCTTGAGCATGTTTAATGTAATGCAGGTGGTCATGTTATCCATGCTGTTTGAATTTATATAGAATATAACGTTTCAATATCAGACACCTTTTGTCATGTCAACCTACAGAACATAGTAGCTTACTAAATTGTTGGCTACATTTCCCATTTACATCTTACACTTTCAGTTTTATTCAATGGAATACAAAGTATCTTATTCGCATAGGCCACGTTATTTGCCTATTATAAGTGAGTAATGTCCGTGATGTGAGCTCAATTTCCAACATTATCGCCTAAATTGTATTCTGCTGCGTCCTATTTATAGACAGTCAGTGGTTAAAATCTGTTGTAAAACAACAAAAAACTCCCAGCTCAGAGTAGGTTTTAGGATGGTGCATGCATGTTAGTTTCACAATCGCGTATAGCAGAACAGCAATGATTAAATGTTTAAATACGTTAACTTCTAATAATAATTTTCTTCGCTTTGTACCTCACTTGCATATCTTAGACCACCCTTTGCTAAACTGATACAAATGTGTATCAGTGAATACAAAATTCACTGCTAAGTGTTTTGTTAACCGAATATTATCACGTTGTTTTCATCAGAAGATAAATGTGTGCAATTGTGTTCACTGTCTTCGGCAAACAGTAAATACTACTGCACAATTCTAAAATCACTCCGTCAGTGTCATAACATGTACAATATAGGGACATATCTAGGCAATGGTTCTCTAATTGAATGTGTTTGCTTTAAAAAACAAAACAATATTCCAGACATGCAGAGGCAGAAAATGTAGTTGGGTAACTTAAGTCATCTCCAACATTGTGAACTTTAATTTTAGAGCTTTGCATTGGTGTGGGTTGTGGCCTATACAATCATATCAATTGTGTTCCTTCATTTTTTTCACCTTTCCTTTCCTTCTACTGTGGATTGTGTTTCTGTATGCCAATGTAAAGTCTACAAAACTACGAGAAAAAACCCTATATTGATTACATGGATTTGGATTGTGATTATACCAGTGAATGAATATTGCACACAATGTGCTTTTGCCCATCATTCTGAACCTTTGGATAGTTGCACTTTCAATTTTGATCATCATGATTTTGTGACAGCAAAGAATACGCATTGATCTACTTGGATTTTTTTTCTATTTTGTTTGCTTGGACCCGAGAGATAAGTATGGTTGCATTACTCTTTTTGCAGGCAGTCATGTTCTTTTGATAAATGTATTTGCAATTTTGAGTGTATAATAGTTTTGATTTAATGAATTTGTTTTGAGAAGGCAACTACATTAAAAAGAAGCATTTACTGTTTTGCAAAAGGCCACGGAGTTCTGTGGCTTGTGGACTCGGTTCCCGAAAAAATATTTGTACACGTTTGATTAAAACTGTAAGACACTGCCTCTCTAGGAGTAAAATCGACTCATAAAAGTTTCTCAGCTGGTAATCACGACAGTTTGATGTACCGCAAAGGAAATACAGTGATGACGCTTATTGACGTTATTGCAAATTGTGGGGAATAACCAATCACGATGAGGCATCGTCAGCTGTAAACTAATAGCGCGCTTCAAACAACCACAGTGAGTGTGACTGTACATCAAATGTTGCAATGGTAAAGTGTCTGATATCATTTTCGGCTGACATGCTGTATGTTGGCATGCATAACCCCCTTTTTATATACACATTCTGATGTTTTGAATAATGTGATATTGCACTGAATCATACAAAGCTTGTTAAAAGTGGAATTCTGTTAATATTACCGTTATATCAACCAACCCGTTCAGCAACCCCAAATCACTTTTGTCACAGTAGGTATCAAGTCACTTGTGATAATGTTACATAAAACGTTTGAAACCATTAGACACGACCACTTATGGGTATGTTCAATGATTTATATATACACTAGAATACATATAGGGGGTGCTGTGTTGAAGCCACCGTGTCGCCATCTTGGCAATCTCCCACCATTGTAAAAAAATATTTTGAACGCGATAGAAATGCATTTATCAGTGGCGTGTATTCATGGATGCCAAGGCTTCCCCCCCAAAATTGACCACGAAAAAAATGCAATAATAATACATATTTGTTTGTGTTTCATAATTTCCCTTCATGTCACGAGGCTGAATGCATCTCACAGGAGAAAGCACTATGACATTGTTGCCACCCATAGCATTGAAGGCAAGGGAAGCCAGCGAGCATCTGGCCTCCCTTGACGACAAAAAGTATATACAATTTGTCAATCAGCGTTTAGTGAAACTGAGCGAGCTCAACTGTGAATGGTCCAGGCGCACCAAAGAAAAAGTGAAAGTGATTGTGGAGGCCATGTCATCTGATCCATCACTCTACTTCTTGGTCAAATAGCCCTTACACAGCCTGGCGGTATGTTGGGTCATTGTCCTGTTGGAAAAAAAATGATAGTCCCACCAGATGGGATGACGTATTGCTGCAGAATGCTGTGGTAACCATACTGGTTAAGTGTCCCTTGAATTCCAAATAAATCACTAACAGTGTCACCAGCAAAACACCATCACACCTCCATGCTTCACGGTGGGAACCACACATGCAGAGATCATCCATTCACCTACTCTGCGTCTCACAAAGAAACAGCAGATGGATCCAAAAATCTCAAATTTAGACTCATTAGACCGGTCTAATGTCCATTGCTCGTGTTTCTTGGCCCAAGGAAATCTCTTCTTATTGGTTTCCTTTAGCAGTCGTTTTTTTTTCAGCAATTCAACCATGAAGGCCTGATTCAGAGTCTCCTCTGAACAGTTGATGTTGAGATGTGCCTGTTACTTGAACTCTGTGAAGGATTTATTTGGGCTGCAATCTGAGGTGCAGTTAACTCTAACTTATCATCTGCAGCAGAGGTAACTGTGTCTTCCTTTCCTAAGGCAGTCCTCATGAGAGCCTGTTTCATCATAGAGCTTGATGGTTTTTGCGACTGCACTTGACTGTTGTTTCTCTTTGCTTATTTGAGCTGTTCTTGCCCTAATATGGTCTTGGTCTTTTACCAAATAGGGATATCTTCTGTATACCACACCTACCTTGTCACAACACAACTGATTGACTCAAACACATTTAGAAGGAAATAAATTCCACAAATTAACTTGTAACAAGGCACACCTGTTAATTGAAATGCATTCCAGGTGACTACCTCATGAAGCTGGTTGAGAGAATGCTAAGAGAGTGTGCAAAGCTGTCATCAAGGCAAAGGGTGGCTACTTTGAATAATCTCAAATATTTAACACTTTTTTGGTTACTACATGATTCCAAATGTGTTATTTCATATTTTTAATGCCTTCAATAGTGAAAATAAAGAAAAACCCTTGAATGAATAGGTGTGTCCAAACTTCGACTGGTACTGTATATACACTGAACAAAAATATAAATGTTGGTCCCATGTTTCATGAGCTGAAATAAAAGATCCCAAAAATGTATCATACGCACAAAAAACGTATTTCTCTCAAATTGTACGCAAATTTGTTTACATTCCTGTTAGTGAGGATGTTATCCTTTGTCAAGGAGTATTTCTGTCTGTAATAAAATCAGTTTGTGGGGGGACAAAAATTCTGATTGGCTGGGCCTGGCTCTACAGTGGGGGGACCTGACTCCCAAGTGGGTGGGCCCATTCCCTCCCAGTCCCACCCATGTCTGTGCCCCTGCCCAGTTATGTGAAATCCCTAGATTCGGGCCTAATTTATTTATTTAAAATGACTGATTTCCTTATGAACTGTAATTCAGCAAAATCTTTGAAATTGTTGCATTTTGCATTTATATCTTTGTTCAGTATATATAAAAAACATTTTCCTTGAAGTATCATTTTGATCGATTACTAATGTCACTGAAGCTAAGCAGGGTTGGTCCTGGTCGGTTCCTGATTGGTAGACCTGATGCTGGAAATGGTGTTGGAGGGCCAGTAGGAGGCACTCTTTCCTCTGGTCCCCAAAAAAACATCCCAATACCCCAGGGCAGTGATTGGGGACATTGCCCTGTGCAGGGTGCCGTCTTTTGAATGGGACATTAAATGGTTGTCCTGACACAGAGTTGGGGTGTTAAACCCAGTGTCCTGGCTAAATTCCCAATCTGGCCAGCTTCCAACTGGATTCCCCCGGTCAGTCTGTCATGGAAAGTGCAGGTGTTCTTAATGTTTTGTATATGTGACCCCCTTTATTCAGGCAGCTTTTTTATGACTAACTAGGCTAGTACTGATAGAGAGAGAACCCGGGTCTTATATCAGGTGGGGCCTATACTGTATATAGGTGAGGCAATAGTCGACAACGGGGGTGTATATGGTAGCATGTAGGCCTACAGGACACTGTATGTGTATTACCATGAGGCAGTATGCCCATGGATGATACAGGGGTAAACCATAAGAATATATATATATATATATATATATATATATATATATATATATATATACCATAAGAATATATGTGTACCGTGTATAGAACAATGCGGTGCCTCCACCTAATCAAATCAAATCAAATTTATTTATATAGCCCTTCGTACATCAGCTGATATCTCAAAGTGCTGTACAGAAACCCAGCCTAAAACCCCAAACAGCAAGCAATGCAGGTGTAGAAGCACCTAATAACCACAAACACTTCATAGGTTATTACTAGCTTATTAAGAACCTATAATACATACTGTAATGACCTCCCAGGGTCATTACAATACTATGATACACCCACACAATGGAATACAATTACCTTTTTCCTCCATGCTAGTGGAATTCATTAAAACAAAAGATAATGGTAAAAATAGATAAAAATGAAAAGGTACATTTAAGGACATAGCAATTATCACAAAGGACACAAGAGGACAACATAATAATCCTGGACCTAACTAAACCATGAGATTAATTGTTAACAGGAAAAATATTACAACTTAAAAATGTGCAAATGATTTGCAATACCGTTGATTATTTATTTGTCTTATTCAATTGTACAGTCGTGGCTAAACGTTTTGAGAATGACACATTAATTTCCACAAAGTTTGCTGCTTCAGTGTCTTTAGATTTGGTCAGATGTTACTATGGAATACTGAAGTATAATTACAAGCATTTCATAAGTGTCAAAGGCTTTTATTGACAATTACATGAAGTTGATGCAAAGAGTCAATATTTGAAGTGTTGACACTTCTTTTTCAAGACCTCTGCAATCTGCCCTGGAATGCTGTCAATTAACTTCTGGGCCACATCCTGACTGATGGAAGCCCATTCTTGCATAATCAATGCTTGGAGTTTGTCAGAATTTGTGGGGTTTTGTTTGTCCACCCGCCTCTTGAGGATTGACCACAAATTCTCAATGGGGTTAATGTCTGGGGAGTTTCCTGGCCATGGACCCAAAATATCAATGTTTTTTTCCCCGAGCCACTAAGTTATCACTTTTGCCTTATGGCAAGGTGCTCCATCATGCAGGAAAAGGCATTGTTCATCACCAAACTGTTCCTGGATGGTTGGGAGAAGTTGCTCTCGGAGGATGTGTTGGTACCATTCTTTATTCATGGCTGTGTTTTCAGGCAAAATTGTGAGTGAGCCCACTCCCTTGGCTGAGAAGCAACCCCACACATGAATAGTCTCAGGATGCTTTACTGTTGGCATGACACAGGACTGATGGTAGCGCTCACCTTGTCTTCTCCGGACAAGCTTTTTTCCGGATGCCCCAAACAATTGGTTAGGGGATTCATCAGAGAAAATTACTTGACCTCAGTCCTCAGCAGTCCAATCCCTGTACCTTTTGCAGAATATCAGTCTGTCCCTGATGTTTTTCCTGGAGAGAAGTGGCTTCTTTGCTGCCCTTCTTGACACCAGGCCATCCTCCAAAAGTCTTCGCCTCACTGTGCGTGCAGATGCACTCACACCTGCCTGCTGCCATTCCTGAGCAAGCTCTGTAATGGTGGTGCCCCGATCCCGCAGCTGAATCAACTTTAGGAGACGGTCCTGGCGCTTGCTGGACTTTCTTGGGTGCCCTGAAGCCTTCTTCACAATACTTGACCTGCTCTCCTTCAAGTTCTTGATGATCCGATAAATGGTTGATTTAGGTGCAATCTTACTGGCAGCAATATCCTTGCCTGTGAAGCCCTTTTTGTGCAAAGCAATGATGACGGCACGTGTTTCCTTGCAGGTAACCATGGTTGACAGAGGAAGAACAATGATTCCAAGCACCACCCTCCTTTTGAAGGTTCCAGTCTGTTATTCAAACTCAATCAGCATGACAGAGTGATCTCCAGCCTTGTCCTTGTCAACACTCACAGCTGTGTTAACGAGAGATTCACTGACACAATGTGCTTTTGTGGCAGGGCTGAAATGCAGTGGAAATGTTTTTGGGGGATTCAGTTCATTTGCATGGCAAAGAGGGACTTTGCAATTAATCTGATCACTCTTCATATCATTCTGGAGTATGTGCAAATTGCCATCATACAAACTGAGGCAGCAGACTTTGTGAACATTTATATTTGTGTCATTCTCAACTTTTGGCCACGACTGTACAACCATATATAAAATATGGATCAAACCTTGTAGACAGGTGCATAACTGCGGGAAGTAGTTTGGGGGTTGGTGTGCTGCAACTTTCTTTGTTGCCGGGGGCGAGGGGGGGTAATGTTTTTGTCACGCCTTGGTCTTAGTATTTTGTGTTTTCTTTAATTATTTGTTCAGGCCAGGGTGTGACATGGGTTATTGTGTTGTCGTATTGTTTTTTTTTGTAGGCATTGGGATTGTGGTTGATTTAGGGGGTGTGTCTAGTATAGGCTTGGCTGCCTGAGGCGGTTCTCAATCAGAGTCAGGTGATTCTCGTTGTCTCGGATTGGGAACCGTATTTAGGTAGCCTGAGTTTCACTTTGTATTTCGTGGGTGATTGTTCCTGTCTCTGTGTAGTGTTCACCAGATAGGCTGTATATAGTTTCACGTTCCGTTTGTTGTTTTGTATTATATAGTTATTTTCATGTATCGCACTTATTTTCATTAAAGATCATGATTAACCACCACGCTGCATTTCGGTCCGACTCTCTTTCAACAAACGAAGAATGCCGTTACAGAATCACCCACCACACACGGACCGAGCGGCGTGGTAACAGGCAGCGACAGCAGGAAAAGCGAAAGGAGGAATGGACATGGGAAGACGTATTGGATGGCAAAGGTTGTTACACTTGGGAGGAGATACTGGCTGGAAGAGATCGCCTCCCATGGGAACAGGTGGAGGCACTTAGGAGAGCAGAGGCAGCCGGAGATAAGAGCCGACGATACGAGGGAACACGGTTGGCAAGGAAACCCGAAAAGCAGCCCCAAAAATTTATTGGGGGGGGGGGGCTCAGGGAGAGAGTGGCAGAGTCAGGAGTCAGACCTGAGCCAACTCTCCCTGTTAATCGTGAGGAGCAGCGATATAAGGACTTCTGGTCTTGGGAGATGATATTAGACGGAAGAGGACCCTGGGCTCAGCCTGGTGAATATCGCCGCCCCAAGGAGGAACTAGAGGCGGTAAAAGCGGAGAGGCGCTGGTATGAAGAGGCAGCACGGCGACGCGGATGGAAGCCTGAGAGTCGGCCCCAAAAATGTATTGGGGGGGGGGCTTACAGGGAGTATGGCTATGCCAGGTAGGAGACCTGCGCAAACTCCCTGTGCTTACCGGGGGGCTAGAGAGACCGGGCAGACACCATGTTATGCTATGGAGCGCACGGTGTTTCCAGTGCGGGTGCATAGCCCGGTGCGGTTCATACCAGCCCTTCGTATTGGCCGGGCTAGAGTGGGCATCGAGCCAGGTAAGCTTGGGCAGGCTCGGTGCTCAAGAGCTCCAGTGCGCCTGCACGGTCCGGTCTATCCAGTGCCACCTCCACACACCAGTCCTCCGGTAGCAGCTCCCCGCACCAGGCTTCCTGTGTGTGTCCTCGCTCCAGTATCACCGGTGCCAGCACCACGCATCAGGCCTACAGTACGCCTCGCCTCTCCAGCGCTGTCGGAGCCTTTCTCCTCTCCTGCGCTACCGGAGTCTCCTGTCTGTTCAGCGCTATCAGAGCCTTCCTTCCCTCCTGCGCTGTCGGAGTCTCCCGCCTGTTTAGCGCAGCCAGAGCCTTTCTCCTCTCCTGCGCTGCTGGAGTCTCTCGCCTGTTCAGCGCTTCCAGAGCCTTCCTCCTCTACAGCGCTGCCGGAGCCTCCTGCCTGCATGAAGCAGCCTGAGCTGCCAGTCTGCAGGGAGCTGTCAGTATGCATGAAGCAGCCAGAGCTGTCAGTCTGCAAAGAGCTGTCAGTCTGCAAAGAGCTGTCAGTCTGCAAGGAGCTGTCAGTCTGCAAGGAGCTGCCAGTCTGCAGGGTGCTGTCAGCCTGCATGAAGCAGTCAGAGCTGTCAGTCTGCATGAAGCAGCCAGAGCTGTCAGTCTGCAAAGAGCTGCCAGTCTGCAAGGAGCTGTCAGTCTGCAAGGAGCTGTCAGCCTGCATGGAGCAGTCAGAGCTGTCAGTCTGCAAGGAGCTGCCAGTCTGCAGGGAGCTGTCAGTCTGCAAGGAGCTGTCAGTCTGCAAGGAGCTGCCAGTCTGCAGGGTGCTGTCAGCCTGCATGGAGCAGTCAGAGCTGTCAGTCTGCATGAAGCAGCCAGAGCTGCCAGTCTGCAAAGAGCTGCCAGTCTGCAAGGAGCTGTCAGCCTGCATGGAGCAGTCAGAGCTGTCAGTCTGCATAGAGCAGCTAGATCCGCCAGTCAGCCATGATCTTCTAGATCTGCCAGTCAACCAGATTCTTCCAGATCAGCCTGTCAACCAGAATCTTCCAGATCTGCTAGTCAACCAGAATCTTCCAGATCTGCTAGTCAACCAGAATCTTCCAGATCTGCTAGTCAACCAGAATCTTCCAGATCTGCTAGTCAACCAGAATCTTCCAGATCTGCTAGTCAACCAGAATCTTCCAGATCTGCTAGTCAACCAGAATCTTCCAGATCTGCTAGTCAACCAGAATCTTCCAGATCTGCTAGTCAACCAGAATCTTCCAGATCCGCCAGCCAGCCAGGATCTACCGGAGCCTACTACCTACCTGAGCTTCATCTCAGTACTGGGCTTCCTCTCAGTACTGGGCTTCCTCTCAGTACTGGGCTTCCCCTCAGTTCCGGGCTGCCCCTCAGTTCCGGGCTGCCCCTCAGTTCCGGGCTGCCCCTCAGTCCCGAGCTGCCCCTCAGTCCCGAGCTGCCCCTCAGTCCCGAGCTGCCCCTCAGTCCCGAGCTGCCCCTCAGTCCCGAGCTGCCCCTCAGTCACGAGATGCCCCTCAGTCACGAGCTGCTCCTCAGTTCTGTGGGGCTCTGGGTGAGGACTATTAGGCCATGGTCGGCGGCGAGGGTGGATTATCCCAGGACGCGAAGGGGAGGAACTATGACATTTATGGAGTGGGGTCCACGTCCCGAGCCGGAGCCGCCACCATGGACAGACGCCCACCCGGACCCTCCCTATGGTTTTGAGGTGCGTCCGGGAGTCCGCACCTTGGGGGGGTGGGTTCTGTCACGCCTGGGTCTTAGTATTTTATGTTTTCTTTAATTATTTGTTCAGGCCAGGGTGTGACATGGGTTATTGTGTTGTCGTATTGGGGTTTTTTGTAGGCATTGGGATTGTGGTTGATTTAGGGGGTGTGTCTAGTATAGGCTTGGCTGCCTGAGGCGGTTCTCAATCAGAGTCAGGTGATTCTCGTTGTCTCGGATTGGGAACCGTATTTAGGTAGCCTGAGTTTCACTTTGTATTTCGTGGGTGATTGTTCCTGTCTCTGTGTAGTGTTCACCAGATAGGCTGTATATAGTTTCACGTTCCGTTTGTTGTTTTGTATTATATAGTTATTTTCATGTATCGCACTTATTTTCATTAAAGATCATGATTAACCACCACGCTGCATTTCGGTCCGACTCTCTTTCAACAAACGAAGAACGCCGTTACAGTTTTGTTCACAGGAATTTTGTTTTGCCAGTGCTGCAGTCTGTCCACTAATACAGGACTATTAACAACTCCCAGTGAACATTTAAAATAAAAAATTGTTATACATTTTCTTAATATTCCGATCTTTCAGGGGGTGCTTTCCCAACCTAGAACCCTGGAAAGCTGAAGGTAGTTTGAAACTGGTACAATAACGTTATACACTACAAGACCAAAATGATGTGGGCACCTGCTCGTCGAACATCTCATTCCAAAATCAGGGGCAATAATATGGAGTTGGTTCCCCCTTTGCTGCCAAAACAGCCTTCACTCTTCTGGGAAGGCTTTCCACTAGATGATGGAACATTGCTCCGGGGACTTATGTCCATTCAGCCAGAAGAGCATTAGTGAGATCGGGCACTGATATTGGGCGATTAGGCCTTGCTTGCAGTCTGCGTTCCAGTTAATCTCAAAGGTGTTTGATGGGGTTGAGGTCAGGGCTCTGTGCAGGCTAGTCAAGTTCTACCATACCGATCTCGACAAACCATTGCTGTATAGACTTGCTTTGTGCCCGGGTGCATTGTCATGCAGAAACAGGAAAGGGCAGTTGCCACAAAGTTGGAAGAACAGAATCGTCTAGAATGTAATTGTATGCAGTAGCATTATGATTTCCCTTAACTTGAAGTAAGGGGCCTATCCCGAACTATGAAAAACAGCCCCAGACCATTATTCCTCCTCCACCAAACCTTACAGTTGGCACTATGCATTGTGGCACGTAGCATTCTCCTGGTATCTGCCAAACCCAGATTCTTCCGTCAGACTGCCAGATGGTGAAGCGTGATTAATCACTCCAGAGAATGCGTTTCCACTGCTCCTGAGTCCAATGGTAGAGAGCTTTACACTACTCCAGCCAACGCTTGGCATTGCTTTTGGTGATCTTAGGCTTATGTGCAGCTTCTTGGACTTTGAAACCCATTTCATGAAGCTCCAGACGAACAGTTAGTGTGCTAACGTTGCTTCCAGAGGCAGTTGGGAACTCAGTAGTGAGTGTTGCAACCGAGAACAGATGATTTTTACACACTTCAGCACTCGGCGTTCCCGTTCTGTGAACTTGTGTGGCCTACCACTTTGCCGCTGAGCTATTGTTGCTCCTACATGTTTCCACTTCACAATAACAACACTTACAATTGACCGGGGCAGCTCTAGCAGGGCAGAAAATTGACGAACTGACTTGTTGGAAAGGTGGTATCCTATGACGATACCACTTTGAAAGTTACTGAGCTCTTCAGTATGGGCCATTCTACTGCCAATGTTGATAGCATGGCTGTGTGCTCAATTTTATACACCTGTCAGCAACGGGTGTGGCTGAAATAGCTTAAGCCATTCATTTGAAGGGGTGCCAACATACATTTGTATAGAAAGTGTTTATACCTAAAAGCCAGCCGATACTAAAGTTTTACAAACAATAAAAACCAGAGGGAGCGTAGGTAGCCAGCATCCGTCTATGAGAGGGCTAAGGATTCCATGGGATTAGTTGGAAGAAACAACTGGAGAACTCCATCGGTGCCAAGAGGTAACTTGAAGAAGAACTGTAGGCAGCAGGTGATGATGTAGTGGTAGGATGCTCCTGGTAGGCTAGGTAGCTTATCTAGCTGTACCGACTAGCTTGGCTAGCCAGCAGTTTGTTTGTCTGTCCCTCGAGGATGATGACGACTCGGGGGGACCACAAAATTAAAAGAGAATAGCGAGTGAAAAGGACCTGGCTAAACTGATACTGTCCCTGACTATTCAACGAAAAGCTAATCGAACAATACACTTTGGTGTCTCACTCTCAATAGCGAACGCTGTCGTTGTTCCTCAAGATCACCTCAGTCCAATCTGCGCGTACCCGGCCAATATACACTGCTCAAAACAATAAAGGGAACACTAAAATAACACATCCTAGATCTGAATGAATGAAATATTCTTATTAAATACTTTTTTCTTTACATAGTTGAATGTGCTGACAACAAAATCACACAAAAATTATCAATGGAAATCAAATGTATCAACCCATGGAGGTCTGGATTTGGAGTCACACATTAAAGTGGAAAACCGCACTACAGGCTGATCCAACTTTGATGTAATGTCCTTAAAACAAGTCAAAATGAGGCTCAGTCGTGTGTGTGTGGCCTCCACATGCCTGTATTTTTATTTATTTTTTACCTTTATTTAACTAGGCAAGTCATTTAAGAATAAATTCTTATTTTCAATGATGGCCTAGGAACAGTGGGTTAACTGCCTGTTCAGGGGCAGAACAACAGATTTGTACCTTGTCAGCTCGGGGGTTTGAACTTGCAACCTTAGTCCAACGCTCTAACCGCTAGGCTACTCTGCCGCCCCTACAATGGCAGAGTAGCCTAGTATATGACCTCCCTACAATGCCTGGGCATGCTCCTGATGAGGTGGCGGATGGTCTCCTGAGGGATCTCCTGCCAGACCTGGACTAAAGCATCCGCCAACTCCTGGACAGTCTGTTGGTGGATGGAGCGAGACATGATGTCCCAGATGTGTTCAATTGGATTCAGGTCTGGGGAACGGGCGGGCCAGTCCATAGCATCAATGCCTTCCTCTTGCAGGAACTGCTGACACACTCCAGCCACATGAGGTCTAGCATTGTCTTGCATTAGAAGGAACCCAGGGCCATCCGCACCAGCATATGGTCTCACAAGGGGTCTGAGGATCTCATCTCGGTACCTAATGGCAGTCAGGCTACCTCTGGCGAGCACATGGAGGGCTGTGCGGCCCCCCAAAGAAATGCAACCCCACACCATGACTGACCCACCGCCAAACCGGTCATGCTGGAGGATGTTGCAGGCAGCAGAACGTTCTCCACGGCGTCTCCAGACTCTGTCATGTCTGTCACATGTGCTCAGTGTGAACCTGCTTTCATCTGTGAAGAGCATAGAGCGCCAGTGGCGAATTTGCCAATCTTGGTGTTCTCTGTCAAATGCCAAACGTCCTGCACGGTGTTGGGCTGTAAGCACAACCCCCACCTGTGGACGTCGGGCCCTCATACCACCCTCATGGAGTCTGTTTCTGACCGTTTGAGCAGATATATGCACATTTGTGGCCTGCTGGAGGTCATTTTGCAGGGCTCTGGCAGTGCTCCTCCTGCTCCTCCTTGCACAAAGGCGGAGGTAGCGGTCCTGCTGCTGGGTTGTTGCCCTCCTATGGCCTCCTCCATGTCTCCTGATGTACTTGGCCTGTCTCCTGGTAGCGCCTCCATGTTCTGGACACAGACACAGCAAACCTTCTTGCCACAGCTCGCATTGATGTGTCATCCTGGATGAGCTGCACTACCTGAGCCACTTGTATGGGTTGTAGACTCCGTCTCATGCTACCACTAGAGTGAAAGCACCGCCAGCATTCAAAAGTGACCAAAACATCAGCCAGGAAGCATAGGAACTGAGAAGTGGTCTGTGGTCACCACCTGCAGAACCACTCCTTAATCGGGGGTGTCTTGCTAATTAATTGCCTATAATTTCCACCTGTTGTCTATGCCATTTGCACAACAGCATGTGAAATTGATTGTCAATCAGTGTTGCTTCCTAAGTGGCCAGTTTGATTTCACAGAAGTGTGATTGACTTGGAGTTACATTGTGTTGTTTAAGTGTTCCCTTTATTTTTTTGAGCAGTGTACTTGGTGCCACTCCGTACGTGGACGCGGTCATTTCCAGAAAGCGGACATGAGTATTGCCACACATAATAAATTAAATCCAGTCTTTACAGGGGGTTACAAATAAAAAAGCTTATAGATCTAACTTCATTAGATTTTATATATAACTTTTTCTAAATGACAAAATATTAGATACATTTAACTCAAAATTGTTTTGTTGACTTAAAAATGTTGAGATGAGACAGATTACATTTTTAGTTGAGAAAGAGTAGTGGCAGCCAGGTAAAGTGTGACAGAATGTGGTTTCTGTGAGAATTACAGGCAGGAGGCGTTTAACCCCAAGACACCCAAGGCCAGCAGTTCCCAAGCTAGAGTTCACCGCAGGAGGAATTTCCAAAATCCTGAAGAATTTTTTAAAATATATATTTGTAACTCGCATCAGTACTGTTAGAATGTTTTTCATTTGACTGCCATAGCTCCAAATAAAAAAGTTAACATTGACTGTTAATTACGTATTTTTCTTCACATGGTTGTGGTCATGGGCAAAACAAATTGGGAACAGTCCCCTAGGTCTTAGATGCTGTCAATTGCATGCCCAATTTAGGGATCTTTTTTAACAATGTGATATTGCACTCCAAAGTGATAACTTGAAATAACATGATGTAGGTTAAACAAATAATCAAAATAAAATTGTGATTATTTATTAGGCTAGTCGTAATAAGTATTTAGGCATATCATGTGAAGTAGGCCTCATGTAAAATCATTGTCAAAAGCACAAAAGATACTGTTGCATGTATGGGTCTAGGTTAGGGTTGCAAAGCTACCGGTAATTTACCAAAGTTACTGGAATCTTCAGTAATTTTTTGTAATTAACAGAAAATCTTTGGCAATCTATCATAAGTTTGGTAATTTATATGGTCATTTATATGATGTATTCCTATATAGTATTCATTTATTATATCTGTGCCCATATCTTCAATGAGTTTCATGCTGAAACCCACATATTAAACACAAATGGTATTCACTAAGTTGATGGTATATATTTAGGATGACGGTTACCTGCTTTGTCATTCTATGTTTTTTGTAATCATCGTATTCAGTTATTTCATATATTTTGAATGGGAAGAGTCTGTCACTGGCAAAAAGGGTTACAGACCCAACAACATTATATAGCATCCCCTGCTTGTGGAGAAAAGCACATGAGCTAATTATAATACTTGACGGTTGAAAACAATATCCTCAGCTAAACCCCATGCAAAATACCACTAAAGCTCAATGAAACGCGACCCTCCCCCTTCGCAGGTATGAGCACAAATTGGGGTCTACCTGTACCCGAGCACCTGCCCCTTTGTCCTCCCACTCGCCAAGTGCCCTTTTGGGTGGTGGTTATTATTATTATTATTATTTTGTATACAGTTGTCGTTATTGTTCTGAAGCCACTGCCCCAGACTCGTTGTGACATCGTGAAGTTTGTGTGTTTCTGTAACGGCAGATTTCCTCTTCGTCTGAAGAGGAGTAAGGATCGGACCAAGATGCCTCGTGGTAAGTGTTCATGACGATTTATTAAAAACGAACTGAACACTAAAATACAAAACAATAAACGATGTGATCAAAACCAAAACCAAAACAGAACCGTGTGGCGACAAACACTCACACGGAAACAAACACCCACAAACCAACAGTGAAACCCAGGCTACCGAAGTATGATTCTCAATCAGAGACAACTAACGACACCTGCCTCTGATTGAGAACCATACTAGGCTGAACACAAAAATCAACATAGAAAAACAAACAGACTGCCCACCCCAACTCACGCCCTGACCATACTAAATAAAGACAAAACAAAGGAAATAAAGGTCAGAACGTGACAGTACCCCCCTCCACCAAAGGTGCGGACTCCGGCCTCAAAACCTGAACCTATAGGCGAGGGCCTGGGTGGGCGTCTGTCCGCGGTGGCAGCTCTGGCGCGGGACGTGGACTCCACTTCACCATAGTTTTAGTGCGCCTCTTAACCCGTCTCCGTGGCCTCTTTAGAGCGGCGACTCTCGCCGCCGACCTTGGACTGGGGACCCACGCCACGGGTCTCGAATGGACAGGAGACTTAAAGAGTTCGCCAACGTGACAGGCGGCTCTGTCAGCTCCTGGCTGGCTGACGGCTCAGGCAGCTCCTGGCTGGCTGACGGCTCTGGCAGCTCCTGGCTGGCTGACGGCTCTGGCAGGTCCTGGCTGGCTGACGGCTCTGGCAGGTCCTGGCTGACTGACGGCTCTGGCAGGTACTGGCTGGCTGACGGCTCTGGCAGGTCCTGGCTGGCTGACGGCTCTGGCAGGTCCTGGCTGGCTGACGGCTCTGGCAGGTCCTGGCTGGCTGACGGCTCTGGCAGGTCCTGGCTGGCTGACGGCTCTGGCAGGTCCTGGCTGACTGACGGCTCTGGCAGGTCCTGGCTGACTGACGGCTCTGGCTGGTCCTGTCTGACTGACTGCTCTGGCTGGTCCTGGCTGACTGGCGGGTCCTGGCTGACTGACAGCTCTGGCGGCTCCTGGCTGACGGCTCCTGGCTGACTGACGGCTCAGGACAGACGGGAGACTCTAGTGGCTCAGGACAGACTGGCGGCTCTGACAGCTCAGGACAGACTGGCGGCTCTGACAGCTCAGGACAGACTGGAGACTCTAGCAGCTCAGGACAGACGGGAGACTCTAGCAGCTCAGGACAGGAGGAAGGCTCTGGCAGCTCTGGACAGGCGGGAGCACCTGTAGGCAGAAGACGGAGAGACAGCCTGGTGCGGGGGGCTGCCACCGGAGAGCTGGTGCATGGAGGTGGCACTGGATAGACCGGACCGTGCAGGCGCACTGGAGCTCTTGAGCACTGAGCCTGCCCAACCTTACCTGGTTGAATGCTTCCGGTAGCCAGGCCAGTGCGGCGAAGTGGAATAGCCTGCACTGGGCTGTGCTGGCGAACTGGGGACACCATGCGTAAGGCTGGTGCTATGTACGCCGGCCCGAGCAGACGCACTGGAGACCAGATGCGTAAAGCCGGCTTCATGGCAGCTGGCTCGATGCCCACTCTAGCCCGGCCGATACGAGGAGCTGGAATGTACCAGGCTACGCACACACACTGGGGAGACTGTGCGCTCCACCGCATAACACAGTGCCTGCCTGGTCCCTCTCTCTCTCCTGTAAGCACAAATTACCTCGACTAACCTGTACCCCCGCACATTGACTCAGCCTATTCGTTCAGCACTTTCAAAATGGAAAGTAACAGAAATTCAGATAGATGTTGGTTCAGATAAATTCAAGCAACATGTTGAGTACTTTAATTTTAGTCTTCTTTAAGTCACAGACAGGGTGGTTAGATTCACAGACAGGGTGGTTAGCCTACCATTTGAAGAATTACATTTTTTGGTCTAAAAAGGAAGGAAAATCAATCACAATGATCCACTTTTATAGACAATATACTAACACACAGACAGTGCATTGCTCAAACAAAGCGACCCTCGCATATGAACTGGAATTACATGGGTCTATTACTGAAGTTTTTGTTGAACAAAAATATTTGAATGGGAAGAGATTGTCACTGGTAAACAGGGTTATAGACCCAACACCATTATATAGTATCCCCTCCTTGTGGAGAAAAGCACATGAGATAATTATAATACACAAAGTAAGCAAAACAATGACATGCATCATTCTAACATTGCCTAAAATGATGTATAAGATGCTAATGTTTTTTTTTCAACAAATCAAAAGATATTTAATATTTTAGAATATTCAAAGTAGCCACCCTTTGCCTTGATGACAGCTTTGCACACTCTTCTCTCAACCAGCTTCACGAGGAATGCTTTTCCAGCAGTCTTGAAGGGGTTCCCACATATGCTGAGTGCTTGTTGGCTGCTTTTTCTTCACTCTGCGGTCCAACTCATCCCAAACCATCTCAATTCGGTTAAGGTTGGGTGATTGTGGAGGCCAGGTCATCTGATACAGCACTCCATCACTCTCCTTCTTGGTCAAATAGCCCTTACACAGCCTGGAGGTGTGTTGGGTCATTGTCCTGTTGAGAAACAAATGATACTCCCACTAGCACAAACCAGATGGGATGGCATATCGCTGCAGAATGCTGTGGTAGCCATGCTGGTTAAGTGTGCGTTGAATTCTAAATAGATCACTTACAGTGTCACTAGCAAAGCACCCCCACACCATCACACCTCCTCCTCCATGCTTCACGGTGGGAACTACACATGTAGTTCACCTACTCTGCGTCTCACAAAGACACAGCAGTTGAAACCAAAAATCTCAAATTTGGACTCATCAGACCTAAGGACAGATTTCCACCGGTCTAATGTCCATTGCTTGTGTTCTCGTCCCAAGCAAGTCTCTTCTTCTTATGGTGTCCTTTCGCAATAGTTTCTTTGCAGCAATTTGACCATGAAGGCCTGATTCACGCAGTCTCCTCTGAATAGTTAGTGTTGAGATGTGTCTGTTACTTGAACTCTGTGAAGCATTTATTTGGCCTGAAATCGGAGGTGCAGTTAACTCTAATGAACTTATCCTCTGCAGCAGAGGTATCTTCGGGTCTTCCTTTCCTGTAGCAGGTCTCATGAGAGCCCGTTTCATCATAGCACTTGAAGGTTTTGCGACTGCACTTGAAGAAACGTTCAAGGTTCTTGAAATCTTCTGCATTGACTGACCTTCATGTCTTAAAGTAATGATGGACTGTCTTATCTCTTTGCTTATTTTCGCTGTTCTTGCGTAAATATGGACTTGGGCTATTATACCATCCCAACCTTGTCACAACCCAACTGATTGGCTCAAACACATTTAGAAGGAAATACATTCCACAAATTAACTTTTAACAAGGCACACCGGTTAATTGAAATGCATTCTAGGTGACTACCTCATGAAGCTGGTTGAGAGAATGCCAAGAGTGTGCAAAGCTGTCATCAGGCAAAGGGTGGCTACTTTGAAGAATCTCAAATATTTAACACTTTTTTGGTTACTACATGATTCCAAATGTGTTATTTCATAGTTTTAATGTCTTCAATATTATTCTACAATGTAGAAAATAGTAAAAATAAAGAAAAACCTGAGTAGTTGTGTCCAAATTTTGACTGGTACTGTATTTAAGTAATTTAAAAACTATGGCATAAGAATGGAACGATGAGCGTATAAGAAGCAAGCCGTGATTTCGATTCAGACCTGAGCGAGCTGACGGACGTAGCCTATATGCCTATCTGTTCAGCACTTTAGAAATGGACAATGACAGAATTCAGAACATGGGACGTTCTTACAGTATTCTCCCTGTACACCAAGTTAGTAGGCTAAATAACAGGGGTACATAAACAGACAATGAAAGCTCTTACAATATTTCTCTAAAACAGGCTATAGGCAACATGTGCACCACCAGGTCAGAACACTAGGCTAAGTTCTGAGGCAGAGAGGGACCATAGGCTAATAACAGCTTACTACACAACCTAAACTTAGTATAACTTTCTTAGCTACAGTATACATATCTCCCTGGCATATTATATCACTTATACAGCAACATACAAGACATATTTTTATACATACCGTTGTTGTGCTGACTTGAACAGGAAGGTGGCACGGCGATCCTTCTTGTTGGCAAACTTCTCAATTATTTTGTCATGAAAGTCTGGCATTCTCTGAATGACGTCATGCTGGATTGACAGCATGGCCAATGCATTCAACCTTTTCTGGCCCATGGTGATGCTTGTGAATGTTTTTATCCTTAAGGCTGGAAAAATGTCTCTCTGACTCAGAGTCCTTAAGGCTTAAGGCTCCTCAGTCCTTAAGGCTGGAAAAATGTCTCTCTGACTCAGCAGTTGTCATCGGAGTGGTGATGATTATTTTGAGACAAGGCCTCCTACAGGTTGTCTCAGACAAGGCCTCCTGCAGGTTGTTCTTGTAGAGTGATTTCAATAAAGAAAGTTCCATCTTCCCAATGTGTAGCTCAAGATGCGGGTAGAAAGTGGATATCTCCGGTTTCATCTTCTCCTTGTTGCCCACTGGCCATAACTTGGTAGCACACTGAAATTCTGCGGTCAGAAAACGAGCTGTCCACCAACTTTGCCGCAATTAAGTGGTTAATTTCAGAAAAACTTTCTTGCACATGAGCGGACTGGCTCTACCCAGAATAGAAAGAGGAGTGGGAGGCCCCGGTGCACAACTGAGCAAGAGGACAAGTACATTAGTGTGTCTAGTTTGAGAAACGGACGCCTCACAAGTCTTCAACTGGCAGCTTCATTAAATAGTACCTGCAAAACACCAGTCTCAACGTCAGCAGTGAAGAGGCGACTCCGGGATGCTGGCCTTCTAGCCAGTGTCTGTGTTCTTTTGCCCATCTTAATCTTTTCTTTTTCTTGGCCAGTCTGAGATATGGCTTTTTCTTTGCAACTCTGCCTAGAAGGCCAGCATCCCGGAGTTGCCTCTTCACACTTCATTAGCCTTTTAAAATTATAAACTTGGATTGCCTAACACAATGTGCCATTGGAACACAGGATTGATGGTTGCTGATAATGGGCCTCTGTACTCCTATGTAGATATTCCATTAAAAGTTTGCCGTTTACAACTACAATAGTAATTACAACATTAACAACGTCTACACTGTATTTCGGATCAATTTGATGTTATTTTAATGGACAAAAAATTAGCTTTTCTTTCAAAAACAAGGACATTTCTAAGTGACCCCAAACTTTTGAATGGTTGTATATATAGAAATTTCAACAACAAAAAAACAGTTGATTTTTCTCCAATACATCATTTTAATAGTTAGGCACGCTTGGTTCAATAGCTGGAAGATTATGAATATTAGGCTATATTATGAAGTTATTATTAAAGAGCAGTGAAGATAAATAAATTATCGAGCTGGCTTTACATCAGTCATCAACATCAATTATCAGCTGATAGGCTACCCTCTTTTCCCATTGTCAATCATGTATTATAAAAGGCACTGTAACTAGCTTACTTAGAATTTTCGCTACAGAGGCAGTTTATATGTTATACATTTTGAGATATTAATTACGAGATATTAATTTTGAGCACCTTCCCCCTGATTTTGAGCACCTGCCCCTTCGCATGTGTCGTCAGAAGTAAACCAATGCTTCAGTATTGTAGCACGTCCCACTTGGGTAAAGTGGAGGAAGATGAAGAAGGGGCCATACGGTTCTCTAACACATACCGGATCAGTCATTAGATGAGCCATATAGGCTATCGGACACACTGTCTAACAGACTGTTTCATCAGGCACAGGTGGATTGATGATTGATGGATGATTGATGGATTCCCTTGATGATTGATGTACTCCCTATCTATCTCCTAACTATATGAGATCTTCTTCCACTTTCACTGTCTCCCTATGTTCGCTTATAATGAGGGTGGAGGAATCGCAGCATATCCAATAACAAAAAAGGCATTCATAGCTTTGTTTCTATGAACAGTTAGTATTACCATGGTTTAGAATATTGATTATGATGGAAAAGTATTGAAGGTTGGCTTTACTGGCTACAAATGTGAATTGGGCATGCTTCAAGGCTGTCCTACATAGCAGGACAAAGTGGTGTGTTTCCTATTGGGAAGTTAGCGGCCGTAGTGGGACAGAGTAACGCGGTCATGGGGGGTACTCTCTCTGGTACTGGGAATGAAGTGCTTATTGTTGGGTATTATTAGCCTGGTCCCAAACAGAAACTGTGTGTGTGTGTGTTAGGGTGCCTGTTTTGTTTTCATTCAGTGTCTATAGCTTTGTCTGTGAGGGCCTACTGGCTGCCTCTGCGCTTTTGTTCAACACTTTGTTGTTCTGACTAAATTGTTGCCCTGAATTCAAAGAGCGGCTTGGAATGGCTTCAAAAGCCACTGCTATATATTAATCTATGATATAATCTGACTTGTTTAATCTGACTTGTCTTGTTTAAAATATTTGATTCCCTCATTTGTAACTAGTAACTCATAAATTAAATTGTAAACTGTTACCTATTTTCCACACACAACATGATTATGGGTTGAATCCGTATTAATTAACTCTAGCCATCTGGATGAATTGTTTTTACAGTGTAAGGACATCACTTTGTGCTTAAACCAGTTTTGTGTCATAACGGTCTCTTCTACCATGTCAAAGGCTTTATTTAACTTTAATGTATAACAATTGGTTATGTCATATTCCGTCAAATTTCTAAAAATACTTTTAGTCTTTTAGACTCAGTGATTTGAAGACTATGTTTCTGTGGGATTTCTACGAAGTATGGAGTGAAAACACTAAAGTCCTGTTTTTGGCACTAGCAGGCTACAATGTCACTCTCCCAGTCCCGGCCAGTGTGTGTACGTACGTATAGTAAGGGAGGCACAGGCCCTGGCTTTCATGCTGTATGTGTCTGTTTTTCGCTGCCTCATTGTTTCTTGCTCGGCCCTGAGTATTGCATAACCAGTGTTTCTCTCTGGGTCCATGCTGCTCCTAAGGTGACAGGACCGCAGGATGATTGCTGGGCTGGGCAGGGTGTCAGGGCAGTAATAGAAACCTCAGGAGCGGAGTCGCTGTCTGCTGGCTGTCTGCTGGCTGTCACTGGTTCGTCTAGCGTCCTCTTTCTGTCCACCTCTCCTCTTTTGGTGTGTACCCATGGAGCCTCTTTCTTTCTCTCTCTTTTTTATGATTTTTTTTCTCTCTCATAATTGTTTCTATCTTTCTTTCTTT